>NC_092877.1:124019397-124386064 GCF_028372415.1 Notamacropus eugenii | reverse complement strand
TAATATAATGTTAAAAAATAACTGCATATCCTTCTCTGCTTATTCTAACAGAGTTGAAAAAAAAGTTCCTTATAGTAATAACAATAAACCATAGTGCAGCTAATAAAGAACTGACTACATTTTATTTTTTAAAAATAGAAAACTATTTTGTGGTGTTTGATTTTTGCCAAATTTAATAATTAAAAATGCTTTAAAGCAAAATTGAATATTTACTAGTGCAAGCACTGATTATGTTAATTTGAATTATGCATACTTTTTTGGAATGTACTTATAAATTTTTAAGTCCTCCAGACAGTCATAGTGCAAGCCTATTTCAATGCCTTTTCATATGGAAATGGATTAGAAGTTTTTTGTGGATTCCATTTTTTTTAAACTAAAAGCATTTATGTTTTATATATTCATAATCTTTTTTGCAGATGACAGATATGACATATTAGTAGTAATCTGCTTTACTACTTCTGACTGCTTACAAATTCATAGAGGTTAGGATTTTCTTATATATTGATTGACTGCTCATCTTCCTTGACTTAGCTACTCTCCAGCTTCTGCCAAACAAACACCTGGGGTAAATAATGAAAGGGAGCATTCAAAGATTAGGCTTAGAGTCTAAAAAGATTACGAGTAAAAGATCATTTAACAACAAAGTAAGTATGTAACAACTGGAAATGCACTGTATCTTGGACCAGACAGTCGATAATCCAATCAAGCAAATATTTAGTAAGCACCTACTCAGTTCCAGAAACTGTGCTACTTGTGGTGTCCTTCCTGCTGCAAGAGATCCAAAATGACAGCACTATGTTAGAGTCTAGTTGCAGTGTGTCTGACTGTGGTTGAGGAGAGAGACATGAGCTAAGAATGCTTTAGCATTATTCTAACAGGGAAGCAAAAATGGGCCATATGAACACTTGAGTTACATTCTCTAAATTTATTCATTTTGCATTTCTTTTGAACTATTTCAATTATGCTTTGTTCATAGAGCACAGCACCTTCTCCGATGAGAGCATGCCATGATGGGCAGTCCTGTGTCATTGTCTCCCATGGCATGTAATCGATTCCAAATTTCTTAAGAGAGATCTGACTACCATGTGAGCACTTACTCTGTGTGAGTTCTCTATAAAACAATCTTCTGGGTAAGTGTAAGTTTTCATTAGAACAATGTGGTCAGGCCATAAGAGTTGCACTCTCTGCAGTAAAATTTGAATGCCTGGCAGTTTAGTTTGAAAAAGGACTTCAGTGTCTGGTATCTTATCCTGCCAGGTGATCTTCAGAAATTTCCTAAGACAGTTCAAATGGAAGCAATTCATTTTCCTAGTATGACTCTGGTATACTGTCCAGGTTTCACAGGCATACAACAATGGGATCAGCACAATGGTTCTGAAGACGTTCAGTTTGATAGTCAGTCTAATACCTCTTCTCTCCCGTACTTTCCCTTGGAGGCTCTCAAACACTGAGTTAACTCTGGCTATGCATGTGTTAACCTCATTATTAATGGGTACATCCCCAGAAAGTATACTCAAAGATAAGTGAACTTGTCCATAGTATTATAAACTTCTTCACTTTCTGTAACTGCTGCTTTTCCATATGGATGGTGTGCGGCTAACTGATGGAGCACCTGCGTCTTTTTTGTTATTAATTCCTAGGTCAAAATTAGAACAAGGAGCATAGAATCTGTCCATAGTTTGTTGCATCTCAGTTGCACAGGTTGCATTAAATAAACAATTATCTGCAAACTGAAAATCATGCAACATTCCCTTCATTTAGGTCTTGGCTTGTGAAAGTTGAAGAATTTACCATCAGTGTGATAGTTGACCTTGATGTTATGTTTGTCCTCATTGAAAGCATTTGATAACATGGCTAAAAACATCATGTTACAAAGCATGGGAGCAAACACACAGACTTGTTTCACTCCATTAGTGACTGTGAAAGCATGAGAGCATCATCCGTTATCCAAAACCCAGGCAAACATGCTGTCATGAAATTGATGTACAATGTCAATCAACTTCTCCAGGCAACCAAATATTGACAATTTTCCATAAGCCCTCACAACTGACAGTATCAAAGGCTTTGGTCAGATCTATAAATTTTGTGTACTGACCTCTTTTCTACTCTTGGCATTTCTCCTGGAGTTTTAGGGCAGCAGACATCACATCAGCTTTTCCTGGGACCTTTCTGAAATCACACTGGCTTTCAGGTAGATGACCATCTTCCAGTGAAACATCAGCCTATTGAGGAGTACTCTGGCAACAGTGCCTGAAAGCCCTACCCTGTGATTGCTACAGGACAATCTATTTTCTTTACCATCATAGAGATGAACAATGAAGGTGCCCTTGAAATCCTGGGAAATAACATTCTCTTACCACATAACCCAGAAAATTTCAGTCAGTTTTATATGAACAATGGACCCCCCACCTTGTAAATCTCAGTTGAAATAGAATCAGCACCACATGCTTTGTCACAGGAGGGGAGCCTAATGGCATTCAAAACTTCTTCAGTTGGAAATTTGTCTAGACAGGGATTGACTTTATCCTAAGGTAAACAGTCAATGGCTTCAGCATTGATTGATGATGGTCTGTTGAGAAGAGTATGGAAGTATTCAGCCCATTTTTCTATCATCATTTCCTTATCACTAATCAATGTGACTCCTTCAGCACTGAGAAGTTGAATTGTACTATATGTCTTTAACCATAAATAGCCTTCAGAGCATCATAAAATCACTTCTGGATTGTTACTATCAACATAAAATGAATTTCATCTACGTTTCCACTGGACCAAGAGCCCTACATCTCTCCAAGCTTCTGTTTTACTTTACTTTTGGTGGAGTAAAATGTTGACTTCTTAGATATGGATGAACTATACTGCTGGTAAACCCTGTGAAGTTCTCATTATTCATTTAGAAGCTTCTGAATTTCCCCATCATTTTCTTCAAACAAGTCTTGATGTTTGTGAATGTTCTGACCCAGATTACAAAATGAAGTGTTGTATACTAAATATCCAAAAGCTATCTATTCCTTTTCTGCTCCATTGTTGCCAACCATGTGTTGGTTCAAACTTCCTTCCTTCCTTTAGCAACAAATTGTTCATTGTTCCCACTCTGAAAAGTGCTCCAATCTATTGACATCATGTATTCTGGTGTCATTTTGCCTTGGGGCCGCAACTTTTGATGAATGTGAAGATGAGAAGGTCATGAAATGCACAAGCCTTCAGTAGGAAGTGACCATTGCTGTTGCTGTTCTCAGCTCCATTTCTCCCAAGAATTCCCTGCATTATGTCATAGACTGACCCTACTCTGGAATTAAACTCGCCCAGAATGGTTTGTCTTCTTTTGGCACATTGATGATAAGTCTCCAGATCTTCATAATTTTTTTTCCTTGACTTCACCAGGATTTGTCATGGTGGGAGCATAGACACTAATAATGGCAGTGTGGCAATTGCCTGAAAGTGACATCATCGTGAGCCCGTTGTTTACTCCTTTTGGTAGGCATTGTTGACTAGATTAGTGTTTATTGCAAAACATGCTCCACCTTCAAGGTGCTGCCCTTCACTATGACCTGCTCCAGAAAAATGTTCATCCTGCTCCATCTTAAGTAAGCTGGCCTTCATTTGCCAAACTCATTTCACTCAAGGCTGATATTTTGATGAAATACCTGCTGAGTAAATTACAAAAATTTCTGCAAAGATGATGGTACTCACCATCAGTACATGAAATGTGCATACATTTATGGACAACACAAAGCCCAGTAGACTTGAAAGGTGAGCAGCTTTTGTTGCAAGAGAACTCAGCCAGAAAGCAGCCTGAAAGGGCTTGGCAGCCCTCACACCAGACGTGTGTTCTGAACACACCCTACCCCCTAAATCCTAGAGATTCAAATACAACAATGAAGCAGTCATTGCCCTCAAGGAGTTTCCAGTCTACTGGGATATAGATTCAAAATGGATAGTGAAATAATTAAGAAAGCTACAAGGTACTTAGGAAAGATGGCAGAATATAGAGTCAAAAGACCTGGGTTGGAATACCAGCTTTATCATCTTTAGAATGAAAGGGTTTTCTTATTTTATCTCTGAAGTCCCTGTGAGCTTTGGATCCATAGAGGAAATTAGAAGCTAGAGAACACAAACAATTGGGGAGATAGGGAAAGGCTTCATAAAGGAGGTAATGCCTAAGCTGTTCATGGAAACAAGATGAAGATTCTGAGTAGAGATAAAGTAGTGAATTTTAGGCAAGCATGAGGGACTAAATGAAGGCAAGGAGCAGTAGTTTCAGGGAAGAGAAAATAGGCCAGTATGTCAAAAGGAATTAAACTGAAATAAGACTAGAAAGTAAGATAATAGCCAGATGTGTGGAGATCTTTAATTAGATGTATCCTTTTTTATTCTATCTTCAAAATCAGAGGTTCTTTACCTGCATGAACTTTAAAAATATTTTGATATAGTTATTACATATAACTGATTTCCTTTGTAATGTCATGCATTTTATTTTATGTAGGAAAAAAGAAACACATTCTGAGAAGAGCTCCATAAGCTTCATGGGAATGCCAAAGGAGGCCATGACACAAAAATGCTTCAAAATCACTGTTCTAAAAGTGATAAAGAACCATTAAAATCTGCTGGGGATGATGGGGTGCTTGTGCTTGAACCCAATTTCAAGATCACATTTCTCTCTAACTTCAAAACACTATCCCTGACAGTTTTCTCTCCAGCCTAAAGACACTATAATTCATGGATGGACCCCAGTAAGACAAACTACCTTTCCCTACAATTACTCATGAGTGGATCCCAGTAAAACATTCTTTCCTCATCACAAGAACAAGCTGACTTATGAAGAAATTCGGTTATGAAAACAAGGCTATGCTACCATGCTACCATGTTTCAATTCCCAAAGGTATCATATCCAGAGGTAAAGTTATAGATATCAACTTTATCTTGCTACAGACATGACTGACCAAAAATACACTCCTAAGAAATCTCTTCCTCTGGTTTCCAGTACTGAATATTGCCAGTGACCAAGACTGTAAGCTATCACTTAATTAGCACATCTGCCAGAAAATCCACTGTTTTTCCTTTATAAACTTTTGCATCATTTCTGTTTAAGTTGCAAGCTCCCTAAGGGATTCTGCTGCCATATTGGCATTGCAGTAAACCTTTGCCAACTTGTCTTGAAGAATCCTTGAGTCCATGAATTCATTCCAGATGACCCTGTCCTATAGTTCAGTCCTTGGAGGGGGGGGGTCCCTGAACCTCTCAAACTGCATCAGGGATTAATTATATCATAATGATAATTGAACCCGTGGGTGGCTGTACAATCACTGATGGTTAAAGAGTACAGTGTGAGAAGAAAGTGGACCTGAACACATCTTTGGGGAAACATTCATGCTAAGGAGACAAGAATGGAATATTTCTTTAGGAAATTTTCATACTAAAGAGACAGAGGCTAGGATGATGATCCATCAAGGGACTCTGAGGAGAGGTCAGAAAGGTAGGAGGAGAAATGAAAGAGAGCAATGTCATGAAAGTCAGGATAAAAGAAAGGGTCCAAGAGGAAGAGGTGATCAATAACATCAAATATGCAAAAAAGAAAGGTCAAAGTAGGAAATTCAAAACAGATCATCCCCTTTAGTAGATCATACATAGTTAGTAAATTCACAGAGATCTTTATTTGAGTAAGATGAAAAATATCAGATACAATGGACTGAAAATTTTGAAGCAGTGAATTAGAACATTCTGGGAATTTATCCGTGAAGAATGCAAAATCTGTAGGGTGATAGTCTGAGGAGATGGGAAGAGCAAGTGAATTAAAAATAAATAAATAAGGACAGGAGTAGACCTGAACTTACTAATAGCCAGAATGCAACGAGTTAGATGGGGAGAGGTTTTAACTGAGGGAAAAGGGTATGATGCAAGAGAATGTTGCTAGAAAGGATTAGAAGAGGGGGAAGTGGGGTTAGTAGTTAAAACATTGTATAATAGCATCAGCAGCTAAAAAATTGACAGGCTAGATCATTGTGCTAAATCTAATAAGATAAAATTTAACAGGGGTAAAAAGAATTTTAAATATTAATTTCATAAATATAATACAGGCAGAAATATGGTTTGGTTGCAGTTTGGCAAAGACCTCGGGGTCTTAGACCACAAAGTCAATATGAATCAACAATATGATCAGGTGGTCCAAAAGCTAATGTGATCTTTGGATGAATTAGGAGAAACATATACAACTTTGCTGATCAGAATACTTCTGGGTTTGCTTCTGGGTACCACAGTTTAATAAGGATATTGACAAGGTGAAGAAGATGCAAATAAGAAAAACTAGGCAAAGGTTTTAGAGTACATAAAATATAAGCATTGGTAGAAGAAAATTATAATACTTATTCCTACAGAAGAGAAAACTTGAGAGGAAGGGCAGGGCATGATGGCCTATGAAAAGCAGAGTATCTGAAATTCTATCATCTGAAGGTATCATTAGACTTATTTGCTCACCATTCCCCCATCACCTCCCCAGAACAAAACTAGGAGCTATGTTTGCAAAATGCAAAAAGGAACATTTAGCCTTGAAATCAGAGAAAGCTTCCTAGCTAAGTGAACTGTTTAAACATGAAATGGGTTGCCTTGAAAAATAGCAGAGTTCTTCTCACTGAAGTTCTCCAAGCAAAGGCAGAGCTACCATTTGTCAGATGTGTGATAGAGAGGATAATTGAGGGGATGTATTATTTGGCTTTGGCAGCCGCTGTGATCCCAACCATTTCTGGAGTTGCAGGATTTTGTGAGTTAGAAGATTAAGTTTATGAAAAGTAAAATCCGTCCAGAGCAAGATTAGAGTGGGAGAACAGGAAATGACTGAGGGTCTAGAAGGATGAAGGAAAGGTTTAGAAGGAATAAGAGAGGACAGTTGAAGAAGGCTCTAGTCTATATTCTGGATACTCTCTACTATATCCCAGAAACCACTTCACCCTAGATGCTCATTACAGTCCTGGAATTCACACACTGGAAGTATCCTCCACCTTTGGGGCCTCTCCCTTTTATTGGATGGCTCCATTCAGAACCTCAGTTTAAGGGAGTTATGGAGATTAACCATGTCTCAGTCCTGTCCAGGTTTCACTCTGGACTCTCTATATTCTGCTCTTCGTTATCTCATACCCCTACAACTTTTAGACATCATATGATATTATTGTTTCCCTTCATGAAAATTCAAGCTCAATGAAGTAAGAGATTTCTTTGTGTCTGTATTTTGTATTCTCAGTACTTAGCATAGTGCCTCAACAAATGTTCAACAAATACTTGCCAACTGACTGACTGAAGGTTATGGTTAGAGAGCAAACTGTATGAATGCAATTTCATATTGCAAGTTCGTGTATGAGCCAAGACTTGAACTCTTCAGAAAAAAAAAAAAAAGAGCAACCTGGAGAACAGTCAATTAAAGCAACAAATCTGTGCATGTGGTGTTATGGATAAATCAACTGAATCTAATAAGGACAGGCTATGCAATGAAGACAGATAATGGAAATTCTGGAGGAAGCAGAGGACCAGTATTTAGTCCATTTCTTCCTTCTGACTATTGGGGAACATGAGATGAGGTATAGATCTTCATTGGTTTTTTTGAACCCATCCTGAATTTTAGTAAATATCATTATATTATTTTCTGAGTGGACATAAGTATTTACATTTACTATATACCAGCTTAATCCCATCCCACACACCCCCACCATGGAAAGTACAGTTAACTAACCTAGAATTTTTAGATTATCCACCTCACTTTTTAAAAAGAAGTTTAGCATTGGACCATCTCCAATACAGGGAGTTTTGGAGTTATTACAGGAATCCATAATTTTTATTTTTTTAGGAGAATAAGAAAAAGCAGAAAATAATTTCACCTTAGTGGAGTAGACTGGAAAAACAGGCTTGAGAAAGGGGCTACAGAACTTAGCTCTTGAGAAAAAATGAGGATTCAGAAGGGTAGATACATGTAAGATAGAGAGTAAGTGAGAAGTACAACTGGGGAAACAAATAACAGCCAGCATTTATACAGTGCTCTAAGGTTTACAGATATCTCATTTTATCTTCCCTTGATACTTGGAAGGTAAGTGCCATTACTATCTCCATTTTACAGACAAGTAAACTGAGGCAGACAAAAGTTAAATGATTTTCCCAGGTTTATGAAATTAAATGTGAGTTTGGAACTGAATCTTCCTAATCTTGAACCCAGTTCCATATAAACTATGTCACTTAGTTTAAAAAAACAGAACAAAACAAAAACTCCAAATTTATCTGTTTCCATTGTAGACATCACTGCTTCTTTCATGTCCCTTGTTAAAAAAAAAGATTTTATATAATTGGCTTACATCATATTTTATCAGCTAAATTTCATTATCTGTCAAGTTGATTAGAGATTTTTTTGTAGCTCTTGTAAAAATAAAAACATCAATTTTCATATATTGTGGCTGTACCACTTTTCATGATCCATGCAAGTGAATTGAAACATCCATTTAGGCAGTTAAGTTATTATAGGTCTCAAATGGAACAGAAGATTGCTTTCTGGAAAAGCCTACTTTTCCCACAACATCAGGTATTAGAAATGGGATCATGAACAAACTTTCTGAAGTTGGCTTCCCAGACATAGTTTTGTTTTGAATTGATTTATTTTATTAAGAATTCCTTACTATTTCCTTCACTTATTTTCTTCATTTTCTTTTTTGTTACTATTGGTGACAACAGTTATTCCTTTTGCCCAGAAGACACGTGGAAGTAGACAAGGGTATTTGAGATGTATTTTATTAGATTGTGTGTGTCTTTCACATCCACCCTTTAATATTATATACACTGTGCTTGCCTTTTCTATTTCCAAAGTTGGTGGTGATTTTTGTCCTTTTTGCCTCAGGCAGTAGATCACGTATCATGATACACAGACAGGTAGCCTGAAGCTATGGCTGCCTCACACGTGATGCCCTGGAGATCTCAAAGATCTCCAGCTTTGTTCACCTAATCTGACAGTGCTACTGGCTGGTACTGCGGGTCATCTGTGTTACAGAAAATAAAATCATTAGTAAACTTAGAGAAAGTGACAGTTTGCTAGGTAGTGAAGTGAACATCATCATTACTGATTATCTGAGTTAAATTATTTTACAAAATGTATACTTATCCTGGACAATAAGAAATGGATTTTCTAGAGAGAGGGTGACAGCGTTTTTTCATCTGTAAAAAAAAGATGTTTCTTTATTTGTAAAATGTGTATAATAATACTTATAGTATGTGCTTCACATATTTCTTTCAGAGACTCTAGTGAAATAATGTGCACAGAGTGTTTGGTAAGCTTTAAACCACCGTTATGTATGTTACCGCTATTTCTGGACAATGGCCTCAGCTAGAAAAAAGACAAAGTCTTGGGCCAGAGATTCTGCATGTAAGAGATAAGGAGACATTTACTTAAAACTGGTGGATCTGACCAAGAAGGATTTAAACTGAAAATGGAGAGAGGATGAAGAAATACATATTTATGTCCTACAGAGAATAGTGAGTATGACTTAGAAAGAAAATAAAAATAAAACAATAGAAAGGCAATAATTTAGTATTCAAAGTATTTAATAAAAGAGAATAGAAAAACAATATATTTTAAAGATAATCAAAGATATTATTATCAATAAGCATTTATTAAGTACTTGCTAATTACCAGATACTGGACTAAATAATTGGGGATACAATGAAAGTTAAAAATAATCCCTGCCTTCAAAGAGATCACATTCTAGTGGAGGAGACAAGTAAAGCTCTATGTTACATGTGTATGTGTGTATATACATATATATGTGTATGTATACATATACTATATAATTTTCTACATTTTACATACATACCTGTGGGTGTATATAGTGTAAATGCAGTGTAAGTCTCTAGCAGTTAGGATGATAAAATAAGACATCCTCTAAATAAATGAATTTAAGCTATCTTGAAGGTAGCCAATAGAACTAATCAAGTTGAATTGAACAGGAAAAACATCTCAAGAGTGGAAGTAAAAGATCACATGTCAAATGTGAAGAACAACAAGAAGTCATTTCTTGTTGGATCATACAGTACACAGAGGGATCAAAGTGTAAGAAAACCGAAAAGATAAGAAAGGACCAAAATGTGAAAGATTTTAAAATCCAAACTGAGTAGTTTAATATTTGATAGGATCATAGGATTTAAAGCTGGAAGAGATTTTGGAGGTCATCTAGTGAAACATATTTTATAGATGAATAAAAAGAAGACTAGAGAGTTTAAGTGACCAATATCATTCAGGTAGTAAGTGAAAGAACTTCTTCACGTCCTATGTTCTTTCTGCTAAATTGTGATGCAGTTTAGATGGTGCAATAAGAATTTAGTTTGGGCATCTGTTGGAAGAGAGATGAAAAATAACATGGATCACAAGTATGCAGAACAATTTCAAAGGTAATACAATTATTCACATAAGGACTTGAGCTACAGTCATAGCTAAATTGGTAGAGAGAAGTAAGAATTAAGAATTGGTTGTCAGTGAAAAGGAAGAGTCAAGAAAATTTGAAATACTGGAATGTTCCATTGTGACTCTCGGTCAAATAATGAAGTTTGGAAGAGGGTGACTTTAAGGTTATTTAGATGTGCTAAGTTTGAGATACCAATAGAGCACATGGGTGAAGAGGTCCAGAAGGCAGCTGATGTAATGGAACCTACATGGGAATGAATAAAATCACCAAAAAGGAAGGTGAAGAGAAAGAAGCTTCTGGACAGGGAGCATCCACATTTAAGGGGTAGGAGATAACTAATGATCACTTTTTCTGGGGAACAAACAATTATTGTAACCTTAAAAACTTGAAGAGCACTAGATATGAAGAAAGAGTATGCTCTCCTGTGTCTGAGCACAAATTGTTTTCCTGTTTTGTGCCATTGTTTTAAACAAATATTTATTAATCACTTTTTATGTGCAAAATATTGGCCCTGGACTGGGTATACGTTGATAAATAAGACTGAGTCTCTTCTTCAGGAAATGTCTTTCTTGGAATAAATTTAATCTCAGATCCCATAGGACTTTTAGGTGATTGCTTTAAATAGGAGGCTTTCATTTTCTAAAGAGGCTTATTCCCTGAATTGACATTACTTCATTCTAAGTGAGTACCTGAAAAGGCCTTAGCCTAAAAGGGCCAGAATCTCCCATTGCATCCCAGGCCATCTCCAGCCATCCTGGTGAGTATCTTGGCACTGGATCCAGACAGTGAAGCTGGTGACCTTACAGAGCCCACCCTCACTCACATCAAAGTCAACTGCAAGTCATGTCATCATTTTGCTGATGTCATGTTCCTCTTCGTAAATGAAGGACAAACACAACCTGTGAGAAGGCTATCCTATAACCTAGGGTAAGGCAGGGATCTGGAAGTGGAATGAAAGAGATATTTCTGGGCAGAGAGTCTAAGAGGGGCTATTGTGTGTGTGTGTGTGTGTGTGTGTGTGTGCATGTGTGTGTGTGTTTCTTTAACTGGGGTATAGAGTATTTGCTAGTCTGTCCCTTTAGCCTTAACATGATCTATTACCCCTACTTATATAACACCCATACTTCTTATATAATATAAGCTCCCTGAATGTGTGGGTTGATTTTTATTCTTTACTATTGCTTCATGCATAGTAATTTTAATGTTTGTTTACTTGAATTAAATTTCCATTAAATACTTCATGAATGCATAATTTCATCAATATGGATACTCTACCTATACATAGTTCCTCTATGATTTAGTTATTATTATTTTTGTGTGAGTTGTGTCTATAAAAATAATATAATTCATCACCTGGTGGTTAGCCTTCTGGAATGAGTTTCTTTGAATTTATCTAGCAAGTCTTCTCATTAGATAGATGGTCTATCACCAAGCCCACATTCCTAGTTTGTTAGACCATAGTAGAAATTATGCTCCATTGGTATATCTTGTTAGTCATATTTTGATTTATCTCTGATCTCATAAGTTTGGTAATCCTTCTAATGGTACCTAGCCATTACTTCTGATCTTGTATGACTCTTACCCATGTCTTTCACAAATCTTTCAAAAAAGGGACATGTTGCTTCTTCTAGATGTCTAGACTGTGTGACTACCAGTGGGACAAGAGATATGAACAGACTCAAAGAGTGGTTTTGTTCTAAATTATCCAGATGATTGTCTAATTTGCCTCTCCCATGTGGATTATGTAAGATCAGACATTGTTGCGTTTTTTTTTAATATTCCAGTGCATTCCTTCTATTTATTATTTTTTATTTTTCCTAGATAAAGCTATTTGTGTTATACCTCCCCCAGTAGACTGCAAGCTCTATGAGGGGAAAGATTGCCTTTTCCCTTTTTTTGTATTTCCAGCTTTTAGCACAATGCCTGGTACTTGGTAGCTAGGTACTCAATAAATGTTGATTGAAATTGACATACTGGCTTTGTTCTTGTGCCTTAGGCAATTCTCTAACACTAAGATAGAGAGGAATGTCTACTTTGCATTGGTGGATGGAGCTTATACACTGAGAATTTCCCATATCAATAAAATGAAGAGTTTAGATATCCCACAGTTCTCCATTGGAAACAAAGTAAAGTGAACAGACAAAACAATAGGAACCTAATGCTATTGTTTCAAAGTTACTTTTTTATAAGTTACTGAATTACCATTAGATTAAACAACATCTGAGATGGAAATGACCAAACTGAGATTTGGTTATTTTTATAGATCATTTTGAATATCATTTCAACCTTATCAATAAAGAAATAGGTTATTCACTTAATTAAAATTAGCAGATGTATCTATGTGTAATTCCATAAACCATCAGATTTGAGTTGTTTTGCTTGGTACTATTACCTGAATGATGATGATGCTGATGATAATAAATATGAAACACTGGATAAAAATAATGTAGATAATAATTATGAATACCTTTGGAAATATTTGTCAATATTATTTCTCTCTTCTGATTCAGATATTAGAAAAGGAAATATCTATTAAGTTTTAAGGGAGAAAAGTGTAATGCAGTATTATGAGGTTATCCAAGCATATAGCAATCAGAAAATGAAAGATTAATTAATTAAACTCGTTTTTTAAATTTGGTAGTCTTGAGAAATAATTTTAAAGATAAAAGAACAAAAAAATGTAATAGAGATGTAAAAAACTATATTGACTATGAAAACAAATTCAAGTTAAATTTAATTATACAAAGTTTTATGTGAAGGAACTGATTATTTTTACTTTTGCAAAACAACAGATAATATTTTTATAAACTGGAAAAATTTATTCTAATACATTTATCCATTTTATGGTCAATGTCAGTTTTGACATTGTACAATATAGTCCTTTCAGTATAGTTGTCTATAATGAGAATCTTTTCAGAATAAATCCTCTTTTCCCTTGTGAAGTAATTAGGTATAGTGAAAATAGCAGAGGATTTTGAATCCAAGAACCTGGATTTGAATTTAGTCCATAGAATTTACTTCTCATGGAATCATTATTAAGTTATTTAACCACTGAGTTTAACCACTCAGTTTCTTCAACTATATTAAGTTTATTTTCTGAACCTTTTTCAGGATCCCACAAATTTTTAGAATGTGAGAGCCTAGTACTCTCTGAGGATAGCATATGTGAGGGCATGCCAAATGAATTCTTTTCCCTGAGCGCTGAGGTGAGGACCAAAATAAAGATTATGGTCATCATTTACAGTGCAGGTGAACCATTAGCCAGCAGAAGCAGCAGTAAGTAGTACTGGAACAAAGATTTAGATATCTAGAAGCAGGAAGTACAGAGATTAGAATTAGCTGAGTGAGACAAACAAGATTCCCATAATAATTGGCTGTTTTCTGGGATAAACCACGAGTTGTTTCTACATTCTAACTGTAAACATTATCTGGTCCATCAATTATCAGTACTAGAAATTAAGATTTAATCCTTCTTTTAGATCTTCTCCCAGGAGCTTGTCTACCAATGTGGGTGTTTGGTACCCTGGGAAGTGGCTCAGCCCATTGTGGAAGGAAGAAGACCCCAAAGAAGTTCTCAAAGAAGTCTTCAGATTAAAAAACATAACAAAACAAAACAAGGAAACTCTGAACTAGTGTTGTACAAAAACATAGTGGGTGATTATACTCTCCCGGTTCAGAGAGAGTTCATCTTCAATTCAGAGAGCCTCTCAAGCCTCATATTGCCTTAGGCACTGATATCATAGGCCATTTCTATACATGAGAGTATTAAAAAGGAGTGTGTGTTAGGGCCTTCACATTTTAGCAAAATAAACCTATTTCTATGCTACATTAAATTCTTCTGACTTGATATACTAGTACTTCCCTAAAACTGAAAAGATTTTTTAAAGTATTTTATGATGGAGAACAGAATGGGCATTTTTCAAGTTCAGCTTGTTGAATGCATCTATGAGATGCTATAATAGTGGAAGAAAAAAGATGTTGCTTTCTAACAGGGAGAAAATTTAGAGTAATTGATTCGTATTTCTATCTAGACTCACTAACATGCATTTTCAGCATAATTTAAGAATGTTTCATTTTGAAATATTTATTGCAAGTCTTAAAGGTAGATTGGTGAAGATCCATTCTGTTCCCTGTGTAACTTATATAATGCCCAGGCTTTAATTGTGTTTATCCATCAATGTCACAATTCCTTTGGAGAATGGTTATAAGGCTACTGCAGTTAGCAGTGACAAAGGACAGGTCTTTGATTTAATTAACAATACTATCTTAGGGCAGAAATTAAAGACTATATTCATTTTCTTTTTAAAAATTGGATTCTGGTTTTTTTTGAATTTCAGGAAGAAGCACAGCATGATGTTTGAATCTAATCTTACCTCCCCACACCAAAAACAGGAAAAAAAAGGAATCATATAGTATAAGTGCTAGTTAATGGTTTTAGGCACCACATATTTTCTGAAAGTCAGCTAGTCTTCAGTCCAGAAGATCTGAATTTAAATTTTTCTGTCTCTCTGTCTCTCTCTGTCTCTCTCTGTCTCTCTGTCTCTCTGTCTCTCTCTCTCTCTCTCTTCTGTCTCTCTCTCTGTCTCTGTCTCTGTCTCTCTCTCTCCCTCTCTCTCTTTCTCTCTCTCTTCCCCTTATAATCAGAATCAGAACAAAAATATAATAATCAGAAAAACAATAAATACTTGTATATATTTCTTTACAAGATGAATATGTGTTGATAAATTTAATTAATGTGATGCATCATCAAGGCACATATGTATGTATCTCTATGTGTATATTCATGAACATATACATGTATATGTGTATAATCTAACAATATAGATATGCACATTCATGTATGCAGAAACACAAGACATTATTAATATTGCGACATGTCAATGTATCCATGTATATATACATATATAAAAATACATATTAGTATATATATATGTTTTGATCATGAATGATACTAGTGGATTAAATCATTTCAACATGCATATTGTCAGTAAATATGAGAGCTATTTATTGTTGTTCTGCTTACTATACGTTTGGTCTGAACTGTAATTTAACTGATATTTTCATATGAAAACTCCCTTCACCAACGAATATCAGCCACTTTTCTATAGGTTAGCCCATAAGTTAGAGACTCACTCTCTACACTGAGATGTTGCTAAGTAGGAAGTTGTGGGAGAGAGTGTAATAGCAACTAGGGACTCAGGAAAAGTTTTATGGTTTAGGTGGACCTGGAGCTGAGTCTTGAAGGAAAGTAAGGTTTCTAGAAGCAGAGGCAAAGAAAGAAAGCATTACAAGCTTGCGGAACAGTAAATACAAAGGTACAAAAGATGACAGCTGTCCCTTGTGAGAGTTATAGCAAGCAGATGGGTATGACTGATTTGTAGAATCTGTGGAGGGGCATAAAAGGTAAGATAAAGTAAAGACAGGAAAGTTTTAAATTTATAGCTTGGCATTTAAAGATTTAAATACAAATCAGAGGTGCTTATTGGTGGTCTTAGATACATTAGGGACTCACTGGAGTTCGCTGAATGGAATTTTTTTTTACATACTTGACTTTGAAAAGGGAGTTAATATGATCATATTTTGGAAAATCACTTTTCAGGTTGTTTGACACATGGATTTAAGTGGGGAGAAGCTTAAGGCAAGAGAACAAATAGA
The DNA here is from genome assembly GCF_028372415.1 of Notamacropus eugenii. Lineage (NCBI taxonomy): Eukaryota > Metazoa > Chordata > Mammalia > Diprotodontia > Macropodidae > Notamacropus > Notamacropus eugenii. The sequence goes on along the minus strand of NC_092877.1, from coordinate 124,369,985 downwards.
ATGTTACTATAATAGTTCGTGGGAGAGGTGATGAGGAACCTGAAATAGGTTGAGAATATGTGAAAGAAGAAGAAGGGAAAAGCAAGAGAGAAAATATGCTGTAAAAAGCAAAGTTATGTGAGTGAATGGATATGTGAGGTGAGCGAAAGGGAGGAAAAGAGGTTGACATCAATGTTTCAAAGCTATGCATCTAGAAATAGGGAAGTTTGGATGACGGTGGGTTATAAGTGACTTTTCCATGGTTATACAGTTATTATGTGTCAGAGTCTAGTCTTCAATACACATCTTGGTATCTCCAACAACAGCCTTCTATCCATGAAGTCACATCACATTTTTTAGAGGGACATTGTATGGAGCAAAGCATACATAGGTCAGACCTATGGAGTACAAAGTAAAGTCAAAAATTCTACATCTGTGTTTATAACTTGGGGTTGCTGAATATATTTTCTTCAGTTATTCAGATTTTTTTTTAATATTAGCTTTAAGGAAAAAAGGAAGAGATTGTAGGATCTCTACTTTATTTATTTTCAGTGTTCAGCAATCACTTCCATATATCTTGGATTTTTTTCCTTTTCCTCCTCATCTTTCCCCTCTCCATCTACATTCCTTCTCTGAGATGGCATGCAATCTTATACAGGTTCTATGCATTCCTATTAAATATATTTTCACCTTAGTCACGCTGAATAGAAGAATTAAAATGAATGGGAGAAACCATAAAACAAAACCAAACAAAACATAATACAAAAGAAAATGGTCTGGTTCATTCTGGAATCGAATTCCATAATTCTTTCTCTGGATGTGGAAGGTGTTTTGTCTCAAGAGTTCACTGGGAATTTTTTAGGTCCTTGTATTGCTGTGAAAAACTGTCTCCCAGAAAAATTCCTTGGATACTGTGGTTGTTGCTGTGTACAAAGTTCTGGTTCTGCTGCTTTCACTCAGCATCAGTTCACAAGGCTTTCCAGGCCTCTCTGAAGTCTTTTTGTTCATCATTTCCTATAGCACAATAGTATTCCATTATAGTCATTTACTACAGCTTGTTCAGCCATTCACCAATTGATGAACATCCCATTGATTTCTAGTTTTTGGCCACCACAAAGAAAGCTGCTAAAAGTATTCTTGTACGTGTGGGACTTTTTCCATTTTTGTGATCTCTTTGGGATGCAGTCTTAGAAGCAATATTGCTAGATCAAAGGGTATGCACATTTTTGTGGCCCATTGGGCAAGATTCCAATTTGTTCTCCAGAATGGTTGGATCAGCTCACAACTCCACCAACAATGAGTTAGTGTTCCAACTCTCCCACATCTTCTCCAACATTTATCTTTCTGTTTTGTCATGTTAGTCAATTTGATTGATGTGATGTGGTACCTCAGAGCTGTACTGATTTGCATCTCTCTAATCAATAGTGATTTAGAGCATTCTTTCATATGACTATAGATATTTCCAATTTCTTCCTCTGAAAACTGTTTGTTCATATTGTTTGATTATTTATCAAATGGGGAATGACTTGTATTCTTGTAAATTTGGCTCAGTTCTCTCTCTCTCTCTCTCTCTCTATATATATATATATATATTTAGAAATGAGGCCTTTATCATAGATACTAGTTGGAAAAATGCTTTCCCAGTTTTTTGCTTCCCTCCTAATCTTGATTGCATTGGGTTTTTTGCACAAAAACTTTTCAATTTAATATGATCAAAATTATTCATTTTGCACTTCATAATGTTCTCTGTCTCTTGTTGGATCAAAATTTTCTCCATTCTCCATAAATCTGACAAATGCACTATTCCTTATTCACTTAATTTGTTTATAGTATCAATCTTTATACCTAGAACACGTATCCATTTGGACTTTATTCTTGTGTATGGTGTCAGAAAGTGGTCTATGCCCAGTTTCTGCCATACAGTTATCCAGTTTTCCTAGTAATTCTTGTCAGTGAATCCTTATCCCAGAAGCTGGGATCCTTGGGTTCATCAAACACCAGATTACTATATTCATTGACTATGTTTGTCTTGAGTACCTAACCTTTTCCACTATTATACCCCTCTGTTTAGCCAGTATCAAGTGCTTTTGATGATTGTTGCTTTATAATACAATTTAAGATCTGGTAGGGCTAAGCCACCTTCCCTAGTATTTCTTTTCATTATTTCCCTTGATATTCTGGACCTTTAGTTCTTCCAGATGAATTTTGTTATTATTTTTTCTAGCTCTAGAAAATAATTATCTGGTACTTTGATTGGTATGGCATTGAATAAGTAAATTAATATAGGTAGAATTGTCATTTTTATTATATTGGCTTGGCCTACCCACGAGCAACTGATATTTTCCACTTACTTAGATCTGACTTTATTTGTGCAATAAGTGTTTTGTGATTGTGTTCATCTAGTCCCTGGCTTTGTTTTGGCAGGTAGACTCCCAGATATTTTATAGTGTCTACTGCAGGGTTAAATGGAATTTCTCTTTCTATCTCTTGTGGTTAGATTTTGCTAGTAATATATAGAAAGATAGATGATTTAAGTGGCTTTATTTTGTAACCTGCAACTTTGCCAAAGTTGTTTATTATTTCAAGTAGCTTTTTCCTTGATTCTCTTCAATTCTCTAAGTATATCATCATATCATGTGCAAAGAGTGATAACTTTCTTCTTTATCTATTCTAATTCCTTCAATTTCCTTTTCTTCTCTTATTGCTACAGCTAATGTTTCTAGTACTGTATTGAATAACATTGGTGATAATGGACATCTTTGTTTCACCCTTATCCCATTGGAAATGTATCTAGGTTATCCCCATTGTATATAATGGTTTTAGATTTTAGGGTTGGTGATGGTTTTAGGTAGATATTGCTTATTATTTTATAGAAAGTTCCATTTATTCCTATGTGCTCCAATGTTTTCAATAGGAATGGGCGTTGTATTTTGTCAAAAGTTTTTTCTGCATCTACTGACATAATCATGTGGCTTCTCTTTGTTTTGTTATTGATATGATCAATAATGCTAATAGTTTTCCTAATATTGAACCAGCCATGAATTCCTCGTATGAATCCTATGTGCTCATAATGTGCTATTCTCGTGAGAAGTTGCTGTATTTTTTTCTAATATTTTATTTAAAATATTTTCATCTATATTCATTAGAGAAATTGGTCTATAATTATTTTTTTCTGTTTTAACTCTTTCCAGTTTAGGTATCAGAACCATATATGTATTATAAAAAGACTTTGGAAGGATTCCTTTCCCCCCAATTTTCCCAAATAGCCTATATAGTATTGAAATTAACTGTTCTTTAAATGTTTGGTAGAATTCACTTATAAATTCATCTGGCCCTGGAGATTTTTTTCCTAGGGAGTCCAATGATGGTTTGTTCAATTTCTTTTTCTGAGACAGGATTATTTAAGTACTCAAATTCCTCTTCTGTTAATCTGGGCTATTCATGTTTTCTAAAATAATCATCCCTCTCATTTAGATTGTTGAATTATGGGCATACAGTTGGGCAAAGTAATTTCTAATTACTGATTTAATTGCTGTTCATTGGAGGTTAGTTCATCCTTTTCATTTTTGATATTGGTAACTTCGTTGTCTTCTTTCTTTTTTTAAATCAAATTGCCCAAAGGTTTATCAATTTTGTTGTTTTATTCATAAAACCAATTCTTTATTTTATTTATTAGTTTAATAGTTTTCTTAATCTCAGTTTCATTAATCTCTCCTTTGGTTTTCAGTATTTCTAATTTGGTATTTACTTGGGAATTTTCAATTTCTTCTTTTTCTAGCTTTCTCAGCTCCATGCCCAATTCATTGATCTCCTCTTTCTCTGTTTTATTCATGTAGGCATTCAAAGATATGAAACTTCCCATAAGAACTTCTTTTGTAGTATCTCATAAGATTTGGTAGGTTGTCTTATTATTGTCATTCTCTTGAATGAAATTGTTGGTTGTTTCTATTATTTGTTGTTTAACCTACTCCTTCTTTAAGATTAGATTATCTAGCTTCCAATTAATTTTTGTTCTATCTTTCCATGGTCTTTTATTACATAAAATGTTTATTGCACTATGATCTGAGAAGGATGCATTGACTATCTCTTTCTTTTTGCACTGATTGTGAAGTTTTTATGTCCTAGTACATAGTTAATTTTTGTGTATGTGCCATGTACCACTGAGAAAAAACATAGTCCTTTCTATCTCCATTCAATTTTATCTAGAGATCTATCATACCTACCTCATTCAGAGTTTTATTCAACCTCTTAACTTCTCTCTTGTTTGTTTTGAGGTTAGATTTATCAGATTCAGAGAGGGGGATGTTGAGGTCCCCCACTAGCATAATTTTGCTTTCCCTTTATTCCTGCAATTCCCTTGGCTTCTCCTCTAAGAATTTGGATGCTATACCACTTGGAGCATATGTTTATTAATGATATTGCTTTGTTTTCTATGGTACCTTTTAGCAGGATATAATTTCCTTCTTTATCTCTTTTGATTAGTTCTACTTCTGTTTTTGCTTTGTCTGGATTAGGATTGCTACTCCTGCTTATTAAGCTGAAGGTGAAGCAAAATATATTCTACTCTAACCTTTTACCTTTACCCTCTGTGTATCCCCCCAATTCAAATGTGTTTCTTGTAAACAATATATTTTTTTAATTATGGCTTTTAATCCATTTTGCTATGCATCTCTGTTTTATGGGAGAGTTCTTCCAATTCACATTCACAGTTCTGATTACTTTCTGTGTCTTTCCCTCTGTCATCTATCCCTGCTCATGCTTTTATTTCCCTCTTTTCCCCTCCCCTCCCAAATGGAGTTTTCATTTTTGACCACTGCCTCCCTCACTTTTCCCTCCCTTCTTTCAACCTCCCTTCCTTTTACTCCCCTTTTCCCTTATTACTTCTTCCTTTCCTTTTAGCCTGCCCTCCCTTTCCTTTCCCCTTCTCCTCTTACTGCTGTAGAGCTAGTTAGATTTCTATACTTAATTGAGTTTGTTCTTCCCTCCTTGAACCAAATAAGATGAGAGTAACTCTCAAACAATGTTCATCTCCCTCTCCTCTCTCCATCTACTGTATTACATTTTTGTGCCTCTTCCTGTGATGCAATTTACCGTTTTCTGCCTCCTTATTTTCATATCTCCTATTATAATCCCTTGACACTCTTAAATCACATTTTTATCATCATATCATTTACTGTATACCCACTTGCTCTATATATCATAATAAATATACATTTCTCAAGATTAACAAGTGTCATCTTCTCTTATAGGATGTAAACAGTTTGCCTGTATTAAACAAGTATGTTTTTTTTTTCCCGTTTACCTTTTTATGCCTCTCTTGAACTTGTGTTTGAAGATCAAATTTTCTGTAGAGTGCTGTCCTTTTCATCAGGAAAATCTGTAAATCCCTTTTTTCATTGAATGTCCATTTCCTTGCCTGAAATATTTTGCTCAAGTTTTTCTGGGTAATTGATCCTTGGTTGTAGCCCCACCTCTTTTGCCTTACAGAATATCATATTCTAATTGCTTCGATCTTTTAATATAGAAGCTGCAAGGTCCTATTGATCCTTACTGTAGCTCCTTGACATTTGAATTGTTTCTTTCTGGCTGCCTGAAGTATTTTCTCTTTCACTTCATAGTTCTGGTATTTGATAATGATATTCTTTGGGGTTTTTTTTTCTGTTTTAGATCTCTTTCAGGAGGTGAACGGTGGATTCTTTTGATGACTATTTTGCCCTTTGAATTTACTACTTTTGGGCAGTTTTCCTTGATGATTTCTTGGAAGATATTATCCAGGCTCTATTTTCATCATGGCTGTCTTGTAGACCAATAATTCTTAGATTTTCTTTTCTGGATCTATTTTCCAGGTCAGTTATTTTTCCAATTAGATATTTTATATTTTCTTCTGTCTTTTTGTTCTTTACATTCTATTTGACTGATTTTAAATGTCTCATAGGGTCATTAGCTTCTATTTGCCTGATTCTTATTTCTATCAAATTGTCTTCTTCAGTTAACTTTTGCACTTCCTTTTCCATCTGTCCAATTGTTTCTTTTGAGGAGTTATTTTATCCAGTTAGTTTTTATAGTTCCTTTTCCATTTGTCCAATTTTCCTAGCTAGGTTTTGTGTTTCCTTTTCCATTAGTCCAAATTTCCTTTTAAATTCTTCTTTGATTTTTTTTCAGACTTTTTAAGTAGTTCTTTTTCTTCTACTTCCCTAATTTGACTTTTAAAATCCTTCTTGTTTTCTTCCAAGAGTGCTCTTTGTGCTTGACACCAGTTGCAGATGGGAATACAGTCTCAATGCTGCTCTCTTTAGTATTTGTGTTTTGGTCCTTACCCAATCGGAAGGTTCTTTGGTTTTATCTTTCCTGGTTTGCTTCTTGCTCAGGATGATCACACTTTTCCTGACTTTTAAAGTGGATCTCTGTTTCTGGGGCAGAGGGGGATCTGTCCCACTGTTCTTGTGTTTAGAACTTGAGGCTTTGTGTATTGTGACCTCTGGTTCTTTCATTTAGAGTCTAGAATGCTGTAGCTTACCTGTTGCTGAATTAGCTGATGTGTTGAAGCAGAGATCAGCTGAAGTCTTTCTGAATTTCCTTGGAGTTACCCCGGAGCTAGCTGTATGAAGTATGGAGGAGGGATGGTCTGGACACAGGAGTTCTCCCCTCCTGAGCACAGACAAACTCAGTGCTTGGTGAACCTGGCTTGCACTAGTGTCTTCCTTATTCCCCTGGTTTTGTTGAGGCATGTCTGGGGTCCTGGTGTTGAGGATTGTGGGTTCCATAGCCCTGGGGCTCAGGGTCTCCTCCCAGTTCACTAAGACTGGGCTGTCTGGGACAGCTCCAGTTCTGCACTGGTTGTCTTCAGCCACAGCTTGCAGGACCCCCTCTTTGTGATTTTCCTAGCCTCTGAAGCTAAAAGATTATTTGCCCCTTGGGTTGATCCCATTGTTCTAGGATTTTTCCTGGGGAAATATTTTATGGTCTTTTCAAAGTCAACAAGGGGAGGGGTAGAGCATTTACTGATCACTCCACCATCTTGGCTCCCAGAAGTTCAAGTAGGTGACTTACAGACATTTAATCTGTGGGCTTGGGTTACCTGGGGGTCTCTCTTGTTCACTTCCACTCGACTCCCGTCCTGGGCTGATATGCCTGAGATTCTGTAGTGCAGCTGATGCCTAAGACCCCCCCCCCCCCACCCTGGGGCTTCAGACTCAGCCCTGCCATGAAGGGAACCATACTAGTATAGCCTGTGCACTGTGGCCTGTGTGTGCTCCTCCAGTGCCATGCAACGGATCCTTCCCGTAGACCTTCCAGTCTGTCTTGGATCGGAAATATGTCACAGTCTGTCTCCTATTGGATTCTGCTCCTCCAAAATCTATTCAGATTTCTTCTTTACTTCTTTTTTTTTTCTTTACTTTGAGAAGTTTAGAGGATTTCTTGACTCAATAAATGATGGCTAGAGAGTGGAAGAGCTGTGCTAAGTGAATTAGTCATCTACAACATGCAGAAAAGATAATCTAGAAGTAAAGAGGGATATCAGATTTCTCATAGTCTCACTCCACTGGAATGCTATGAGTGAATTTTCCTTATTATGGATTATATGTGTCTTCTATATGATTTAATTGTTAGTGTCTTTAAGGGAATTTTAATATAAACATAGAGCATAAAATAAATTATGAAGTAATTTATAACATGGTGCTGACAAGTATGTAATAGTTATTGTTTAATGGAAATTATGCTCTAATTGGAAATACACTAATAGGTAAAAAAAAAAAAAAAACTACAGGTAAAACCAAAAAACAGAGTAACCTTGAATTCATAGGATCATGGAGGTAACTCTAGAAGGGAACTTAAAAGAAACTGGATCATACCTCCTCATTTTTCAAATGAGAAAATAGAGACATAGAGAGAGATTAAGTGACTTGCCTAGGATGTACAGGCAACTGTTCTGGGATACGAATTCAGGAATTTTTAACTCTAAGTTTAGTGTTTTATCACTTCAAAAAGTACTATTTGACCATAGACTAAATAGTCCCAGATTTCTAGGCTTTTTTTCTTACTTCTATTTAATTGTCATGGTTTACTTAAATTCTTGAGCAAACTTTCTTGAAATTATGCTGTCACTTGTCACTGCTGCTAATGTGCCAGACTCAGCCTGCATTCCTCACACCCCTGCCACACACTTTTTTTTCTTTGTCTTTTTAATTTTTGATTCACATAGTGATATTTTCTAGAAGTTTTACCTCTGCATAAATAGTAGGTTACCTGACTACTTCTACTTTCTGTACTTCTTAAACATATATCCTAGTTAGTTAATTACTTTTTAAGTTTGCTAGTTTGAGTAGCATACAGGGATTGGGTGTACCAGCTTCCACAATCTCAATGAAATGCTTGACTTTGTTTTATACTAAGATGATATTTTTTGAAATTAAAATATATAAATACTTTAGTGGAAAATTATTCATAATTTCAATATTTTAGGAAAAGAATAATTTTTCTGATATGACTATTTTCTCTACTAATGGAGATGCCACACTAAACCATCTTCTATTACAACTTTAAAATAGATGTGGATTTTTTTTAAAGTCTGTGGTTTTCCTTTTAAAATAGTTAAAAATAGTTACAGCTGAAACAATTTGGTAAATGAACCTTCCTCACTCCTCAGATAAGAAGCACAAAGAGCCAGGAGCCCTACTCAAAGATTTCTTTCCCTATTTGGTTGGACCTTCCAGAACTTGTGCCCTGCTGGTATAACCTTTAAGAATCCAGGTTCACCTCCACAACACAGTGAGATATTGGAGTAAAATGTTATTGAATGATCTAGTTGATATTTTATCAAAATGAAATGCTTTTCCATTCATTTAATTAATAGTCTTCATATAGTGAAAGGATTTTGAATACTTTTATCTGTTCTGTTATCTAAATCAAATGAAGAGAACTAGAACAAATAAATACATAAAATGCATAAAAATATGTGGGTTTTCTTTGTGTGCACATGTATCCCCAAATGAAGTTTGGCTTCAAAACAAATCTCTTTTCAAACTCTGTTTATCTGAATTATCTGAGTTAATTTTGTCTATGATTCCACTAAAATATTAATAAGTTAAAAATTATTCAACAACAAAAATATTAATTGAATGTTTTAAGGCACTGCCCTTAAAAATCTCAGAGCAAAAAATAAGGCATGAGTAAAAATATTACTTCATATTCTAGTTTGTGAAATGTGTCATATGAGTGGTACAAAATGTTATATGATAATCAGAGTGAAAATTTAGATGGTTAAGAAAACTGCCTCTCAAGTAAATGTATTGCGAGGACCTATTTGAAAGTAGCTCAAATGGACAAGTAATGACTGAAGATGGAGATGACCACAGTGAGCTATGATTCATCAGCACATTTACCTAAGACTGTTTTGAAACCAGAGTAAGAAAATAATGAATCACAGAATTGCTAGAGGACTTTGGAAAAATTGTATATCATTTGTGTTATACTTGGTAGAACTGTAGATTTAGATATTTTGTTTCCTCTTGCATTAAAGATGGGTAACTTACCCATGAGGAGACCAAGAACTGAGGCATTAGAAGACATTGGACAAGAAACTAGATGGAAAGATGAGAAAACAGAAGATACAGCAGCTGTCTGGAGACAGAAACTAAGGATGGAAACTGACTTGTAATGTTTGAAAGGAGCCAAGCAAGAGACTCAGAAGATAAATTCAACTAATTCATCTAATGTTACCTAAGAACCTAAAAGAAGCCAGCCTTCATAGCTGCTGGAAGCTACTTTCAATAAAGAAGAACCATCCTCCTTCAGGAAGGAAACAGTGGTTGGTTTATTGCCTTTTAAGGCCACCTGTACCCTAAAAGAGGGAAACATTTCAGGTCTAACTGTGTTGTCTTTAACTACCATTTTGGTGTAAGAAGGAGAAATACAGAAAGGGTGAAAGACAGGCTTTTTATGAGTTATGCTTATTGAAAAGAAAGTGAGGCTTTGTTGAGAACTGATTGGAGAAAACAGATTTGAGGGTGTGCTAGAGGATGAGAGAGCCTTACGACAAACAGAAGAGAAATCCAGGGAGAAATGACAATATTTATATAAATTTTTATGATTTGTAATATGCTTAAAAACAAAGACCAGAAACTTTCAAGCCTATGAACTACACTGACTGGGCCTAATCTTGGCCAAGGGTAGGGGAAGCTAACCTCAGTCAAGTAAAGTCAACAAACATTTATTAAGTGCTTACTATATATGAGGGATGATGTTGAACCCTGGGCACACAAATACAAGGAAAAAATGACCCTTGACCTCATTATATTGTAGTGGGATAAGATTAAAATATTACAGGGAAGTAAAAAGCAGATGGGAGAGAAACTATCCATGTAAAATATCCAGAAGCTGCCCATGAGAAGTCCAAAGTAAAGTATGGAATCTTGAGAAGAGTGAAGGAGCACTTCCTGGGTACTTCTTCAAAGTGGAGGTCCTGTTTGGTATTCACTAATCTGAGGAAGGGAATGTAGGAGTAGAGAGATTTTTCAAGGTGAGAAGGTTGTTGAGAAATGGTGCCGAATTCTGAAGAGTCAGGAGTGTAGCCAGGAGAGATTTATTTTTCTTTAGTTCATTGCCTATAACTGTAATTACTTCAGGAAAAAAAATACAGTACAGTTTATAATACTTGATTACATTTCCCAACATACAGATAGTAGGGTCCCTAGCATATAAGTATATATAAGCAGTCAAGGTAATAAATATGGAGTTTCAGAAAGGTTTTATTTACTTCACTCCATAGAAAATGCAGAAGACATGAAGCATTCACAGGGGACACAGAGATACAGAAAACACTCAAACTGGCCCTAATTTCCCTCATAAAGGAGATGAACTTGTGATTGAGATTGGGCAAATGCTTTAATAGTCTCTTGAGTCACTCTTTATGATAACCCTGAACAGAGACCTAAAAATCATGGTATCATCCTCTGGTTAGACACTTCTCATTCTTTAGGAGATGCTTAATCAACAATCCTCTTCCAAAAAAACCTATCCTATCTGAATAATTCACTGCAACAGTGGACTCTCCCCTCCCCTCATTTGTATGCTTTATTGTCTAAGAAATTCATTGTTCAGGAAACATATAGAGGTCTTTCTAGAAGAAGCAATGCTACTCAGAATAATCTCATTTTCTCTCCAGAAGACTCTACTACGAAATGTCAAATAAGTATCATTCACAAATCAACTCATTGAGTGGACACTACCCAGGAGAAAATTTCTCTTCTCTAAATGGAAAGCTAGACTCTATAACTTAGGTAATGGAGTTGAAATCCCCACTCCTTTACACAACAGTTTAAAGTTCATGAATATTGTCCACGAAATAACCTCTTAGGCCTTGTGGGCAAACAGACACCTAATTTTTGCCATGTACTTCTGCAGAAACTTTATTAATGCCCTGTCTACTGTACTATCATATGCTGGGAAAATTTGCGCCCTGGAATGCTCATTTCTGATTTCTTCTTAGAAACCAGTGGGTGAACAAATAAAACTCCCATGTAACCCTACCTAAGGCAACTATTGCTAGGTTGGGGAAAAGGAGTCTGATTGCAAGATAGATTTCAATCCCTAGAGTACCCAGATGTGTTTTTCTATGATCTTGTCTGTGCTCTAAGCAAGGAGAAGGCAGAGGAACAAGCACATCAAGAAACTCACTTTTATAGACAACAGGCAGGAGTGGCTCCACCAATAAGAGTATCCTGGTCACAGGAAACAAATCTCTATCTATATTATTTAAAGTACCACTGAAGCTCACTTGAAATTTACTCATATTTTAGTGATCCACATGATCATTTGCCCTTGCACATTCCTTATTACATGTCCCTCTTTCATGACTTTTATCATTCCTATTTTTAGATAAAAAGACTGATGTGAAGATAAATCAGATGGCTAGCCTGAAATCAAACATTTGTCCCAAAACATCAGAATCAGGTTTTTACCTCGTGCTTGAGCCTAAAGTTGCGGGTGGTAGTAGCATTGCAATGAAAATGACCGATGTGTGAGAACACTGGTAAAAGAAGAATCCAAATGTTTTGGTGACTACCTGAATAGGGATAGAATTCAGAGGAAAGGAAGACAGGAAGTAGGGATGGTATAACAGAACTACATATGTTTATGCAAAGGAAACAGGATAATGGCGACACCATAAAACAGAAATAGGAAAAGAAGGAAGAAATACTTTTTAAGGGTTAGAGACGAGCTTGTGAGAGGTTACTAGGAATCAAGGGAAACCTCAGAGGAGGCATGATGGCAGCAAATAGTTAAAATATCCCTCAGAGTATTTAACACACATTCAATTCATCTAAAGAAACTATGCAAGGCACTATGCTACTCTGTTGGCACAGGGGTTACAAAGCCAAAAATGGAACTGCCCCTAAGTTCCTTACCCAAGAAGGTTACACTTGGCAAGGCTTTGTGATTTCAATGTTCTCCTTTTATAATAATAATCATAAGATAATGATGATGTCACATTGATAAAGTACCTTAAGTTCTGCAAAGCATTTAAGATACAAAATATCATTTGATTCTGAGATGCTACCATAGCCTGAAAGAAACATTATACATCTTACAGTAAGTATTTAGCTTCCTGCCAATGAGTGAGTCAGATAGTTACTAGGCAAAATTATATAAAATAGAGGGGAAAATACTCTGCTTCATATGCATTCAATAGCCATACAGTTTCATTTCTCTCCTAGCATTATTTTCATTTTCCCAAAATAAAGTGATTGGGTAATAGAGTTTACATTTCTCCCATGTTACCTACAGAACCATATTATTTAACTATAAAAGCTGAATTCATGTGAATTCATTGAGCCAAAACTGGGAAATAAATCACCTGGGCACCTTAAATCCTGATCAAGATTTACAGATTACACCTGTAATTTTACTGTCAAGGTTTTCTTCGGGCCAGTGTTATCTCCAATCAAGCAATGAAACAAATTATCCAAGAAAAGAAATTGGAGAGATGTGATTCTGGGACTTCCTTTTGAAATTCAGATGTGAAATTATACATCTCAGATCTGGAAGCAAAAAAAATCCGTATACAAAAGTGGAGCATGTTGGAACTGTATTGAGATGAATGGGGGGAAAGTTCTTATTTTAATGTCAAACAATATTAGAATAGATGCTCCAGAGGGTTCAGTAGAAAAAAAAATAATGAAATATGGTATGTCATATCTATGTTACAAAATATAAGACAGGGTCACAAAAGCTACTTGAGTGTTACTGATGACCATAAGATAGACTCAGGCTGAAAAATACCATGATTCTTTCACAAGTTTTGATAGATCATGAACTATAGATTATATCCTGTGTTCAGTGATTGTCTGTTAAATATGCAAATAAGTAGTAGTATCATGCTCACAAATGAGTAATATTAACCTGAATTAGCCATGGAGGTCAGAATTGAAGAAACAATCTTTAAATGCATATATTCTTTTCTACATTTTCCACGGTTTATCTGATTATTTTCTGTAAAGAAATTGATGCATTATCATACATGCAGATCTTTTTGTATCATATAGAATTCTTTAACTTCTGTTATTTGTGTGTGTGTGTGTGTGTGTGTGTGTGTGGCATTGCATGGTATAGCAGATAGAAAGGAAGCCTTAAAACAAGGAAGATCTGGGTTTGAGTCTCACCTGTGACATATACTCTAGGTCCCTTGTCAAGTCACTCAATCTCTCAGTGATCTGGGTAACTCCCTAAAAGTTATTTGAAGAGAGAGTACTAATCTGTACCAGGATAGTAATTTTCTTCACTGGGCAGTTTCTTACACTAAGGAATTGAGAAAGAAAGTCCCTATCAATTGAATATGTATATATGGATATAAGTGTATATGGATATATACACACAATCATATACACACATTAAATTAGAATTACACAAGGACATCTAGGAAGAGTCTGCATGGATGCTTATACTAGAGCACTAAAGCAAAATTCATTGGAAAAAACAAAGAGTCAAATATGGTATTTTTGTGTCAAGGAACTGCAAATTTTTTCATATTTCAAAATGAGTAAGTAGCCAAGAGTCTTGTGGACAGAAGTGAATTTCAGTAGATATAATTAAGGTGGTGGTATCTGTAACTCAAGGGATGTAGGTACTTTATGGTAACTACTTAGTGATCATATAAGACAAGTATTATCCAGCATCTGTATTCAAATAATAGCATTTCACAAACAGAAAAAATCATGTTGTATGGTGAAAAAAAGTGTTAGATTTTTATAGTACTTAGGTTTGAGGCTACCTCTGTGGTCTTGGAAAGAGAAAAGGATGGAAAAAAATGGAAGGAAACATGCATATATTAAGTTTTTTTAAAATTTATCATTCACTGTAGTGTGTGCTGGGAATATAAATAAGAGTAAAAAAAAGCAGTTCTTAACCTCAAACTGCTTATATGTTCTAATGGATAAGTAGATAATACACAAAAGGGAGCTAAAAGGCAGGAGAAAGGAGCAGGGAAGAAGAAGATGAAGTTATCCAGCATGGGGGTGTAGTTTTGAAGTCTGGAATGTCTACAATAGGGTTGGAAGGGTAATCAAGTCAGTTTTGCTGACTTGGGCCCCTCCACAAAATGGAGAACTTGGTGGGAATTCATCCTTGTGGAAAATGGGCCAGTCTTATAGAAGGATATTCCAAGACCTAAGGGTCACAGGGATAGTTGAATATTCCAAGGCAAGGAGGGCCCAGGAGCTGAGGGAAGTTTGGAGATGAGGCAGTAGCAGAAGAATGGCTTTGATGTCTACAAAGTCAAGAGCATGGCCACAGTTCTTCATATGTAAAAGGAAAACATTGGAATTAAATGGTCTTTATGGTTCCTTCTGTCTCTATTTCTGTGATTCCAGTACCCATTTCTATTTTTAGGATACTATGCAAGTCTAAGTTTCACATGTCTATAGGTAGTTGTCAATCATAAAAAAGTGAAGAATCTGACCTACTCGAAAAAAATGAATTGTACACATTCCTTTAGCTGTCATCACTTGTTTATACGTAAAATGGCAGGACATTACAATGTTTTAAAATTGAAGTTTTATCTGAATTCCCCAAAATGTATCTGTACTGTTCATTAAAAGGGCCTCCCACTCAGGAAACAGTTTATTTTCACATTTGACATGCTATAATCTTAAAATACAAATGACATTGAGAAAGATAGAATCATTTATTCCATAAAATCCCTCGAGAATAGAATTAGATGCACCTTCCCAAGATTCTGCAGAGTGCTTTTATCCATATTGGTCATAAACCAGGCAATAGCCCATGAAGATAGCCCTTGAGCTTGATTACCTCATCAGCACTTTCAACCACCTGTTTATGAATGGTGTCAGGCTCCTGAACAGCAGTGATGGGATCCAGAACCTCTTATAGCCTAACCAGACATGTCAATCAAAACCCGTTTTCTTACAGGTCTACTTACTAAGATGAAAATTGAAATGATGCACTGGTGTTCAATGTTCCATATTGAACTAGTATTATATTAAAGCTACTCATGTTTGCATTGGTCCAGTGAGAGTAAGGGAGGTCTGCTGGACAGTTCATAAAATAAGAAGCTTGAAATAAGGTATTTTTAACAGTATTCAGATTTATGAATTTAAAGATTTTCTATTATGCTAGATCAAATTAACACAATTAATGGTTAATGGAATATAAGATCTTAGCTGTTCATTAATAGGTCTATGGGACCACATGTGTTCCTTTTCCCCTTGGAACATAGGCCATGTTCCCAGGTCTAAAAGTACATAGGTATTTCAATCACAGATGTCTTGCTGCTTTGACCTCTGGCCCAGTTCACATCCTGAGTCACATAGAGCGCTGACACAGAGCCAATCAGACTCTGGGCCATAGGGATTTTCATGGCTTTTCAATTAAGTTCTGAGGCACATAGATTTTCAAGCTTCTTGGCACTAAGTCAATTGGATACCAAGTCTTTGTTTGAAAACCACAAATATTATATTGTTTGGAGGGAGAGGAACTAGCAGAGGGAGGAACTTGCCTAGGAGGACTTGTTTGCAGGGAAAATAGATAGAAAGAATGCTTAACATGCTGGTGCTACTTAGATTGATGATGTATAAAAATATTTTTGTTACTTTCTTAAGTTTTGCCTTCTAGTATCTCAATAGTGATATTCTGAGTAAATGTTTTGGTTCAGTCTTGAATGGAGAGAGTTTATTATATTTTGTGGCTCAAGTCTGGTAATACGTATGCATACTCATAGCACATGCTATGAATATTGCTTTGGCATTATGATGGCTACTGTGAAAATAATCAGCTTTGACTTTGCAGACACATTATAGTATTCATCAGAGATAATCTTTGGTGTTTCATGGAAAAGAGTAGAGTGGTAAAATATCATTATCTTTCCCTTCAGCATGTCCACTACAGTATGAGCAAAGTCAAGTTAATCCACCGGACTTTTCCTTATGATGCTGATAATACACCTCATACAACCTGCACCAAAACAAACAGTGGTAATTATATTATAGCATATGCTGCATTTCTTTATTATTGAAAATCAATGAGTCATTGAGAGTAACCATCTTGGAGGTGTACGTAGACCTATAGGAAAACTCAAATGTGAGTGACGTGATCATGCATAAGGAAATAATGAATCTAGCACTGAACTTCTGGGACTTATTCCTTTAAATGAATTTTGTCACAGGGTGGCTTCTTCCATTTATGCATATTACTAGTCATATTTTCATGTTAATACAAGACAGAGTTATAGAAGAAAAGCACAATGTACTTGGTGTCAATCTTAAATTTTACTATATTAACTGAATTATTAGGGCCTCATGGAATTTCACTTTTCTAGCTACTTCTGAAAACTCATAAATTTTTGTTTAAAGGCCCATTTGTTACTAATAGTCTACTAACACTGTTG
Organism: Notamacropus eugenii; assembly: GCF_028372415.1. NCBI lineage: Eukaryota > Metazoa > Chordata > Mammalia > Diprotodontia > Macropodidae > Notamacropus > Notamacropus eugenii. The sequence continues at coordinate 124,353,106 of NC_092877.1, read as the reverse complement.
TATGACTGTAGTCTTAGTACACATGTTCTCCAAAATATTAAAAATGAGTATCATCTAGAGGGTAAAGAAAAGATGCCTTGTGGGTAAGTTAGCAATAACAAATACAAAATAATAAACTATGAAAAAGAATCTAAATAATGCTATCAAATGAAGGTTTGATCTAAAAGAAAAGAGACTAACCACCTAACAAGAGCCAGAGATAACCAATGTGCAGCTCATTGTGCTCCAACAGTTTGTATATTAAAAGGGAGCAATACTGAGCAACTTCTTGAGGTGAATACACGGGGGGTTGGGGTGGGGAAGGCAGACAGACAAGAGCATAATAAGATAGGCAGGCATGGATGGGTTTCAATCTATTTCATTGTAGATAAAAAAACATGCAAAGGGAAATATGGATCCATTTGGGCATTTCTGTTCATTAATATACTCTACATTAATAAGAAAGGAAGGAACATACGGAAGTGCTTTCTTGGTAAACTCACTTTATTTTTGTTCAGCGTTAAGTGAATTAATAGGCAAAGTGTCATCTCATTTTAAGTTGACCTTCCTGGGAAGTGATGTATAAAACATTTGTTAGATTATGTTTCAATAATTTATTTGTGGAAATTGTCACAGACAAAAGTTATTTTTATAGGCACATTAAGGCAAAATTTAAGTTAGGTTGATGATTTAATTATTTGGGAAATAAGTTGTGCTTAGGTGTTTGTGTATCTTAAGTTTTAACTTCTGTCTTTTTTTTCTTTAAAATCAAATAAGTAAAAATTTGATAATAATTTTATCATATATTTTTGGCACTGCTTCAATATGGCATCATTCAGAATTCTTGGAGGCTATTGTAAGAAAGTTAATGCTCTGACTTGCACCAAGTTCTAAATGCTTTATGTCACTCAAAAATGAGATTAGAGGAGGAGGAACCAACATGATAGCTGACTTTACTGGTGGGGACTCATCGGAGCTCTCCCCCAAATCTTTTCAAATACTTTTTGAAAATGACTCTAAACAAATTCTAGAGCAGTGGAACCCATAAAAAGATGGAGTGAAACAAATTTCTAGTCCAAGACAACTTCGAAGGCCTGGAGGAAATGTCTGTTGCATCAGGGTAAAAGAGGAGCACAGTCCAGTGCTGCCTGCATCAGCACAACTTGGGCCCCTATAAACTCAGAGCAGGTCTCAGGTGACCAAATCAATGGCAGCCGTGGCAGTTTTCAGACCTCTCATCAGAGAAATACCAAAGACAATTTAGAAGACCAACAGGAGTGGGGCAAAGCCAAGAAGGTGGAATAAAGGCAAGGATTGTCATGAGCTCTCCTCCAAAACCCTCCAATTACCTTGGAAAATTGAAGCCAAGAAAATTCTACAGCAGCAGAAACCACAAAGAGATGGAGTAAAACAAATTTCCAGCCCAAGACAGCTTATAAGTTAGGCAGGAATGATCTGTCGCACTAGGCTGAGAGAGGAATGGAGTTCACCATAGTCTGTGTCTGTGTGGACCAGGCCTCAGCAAATCTGGAGCAGACTGCAGGGCAACTGAATTGCTGGCAACTGTGGCCGTTTCTGAACCTTTTGGCTCACAGAAACTAGGGACAACTTCAGGTCAGGAGGAAGGTGTCTATAGCACTACAGTAGGAATAGGACACAGTCTGGCACAGTCTCAGCAAGGCACAGCACTAGCAACAGAGTACAGCCACAGAATAACAGCAGCAGTCCTTAGGAGTAACTATATCAGCAGTAGAAATTGCTGTGGCGGATTCTGGGGTTCCCAGCCCACAGACACTAAGGTCATTGAACACTGAAGCTGCTCAGAAGAAGATTATAGGGGACTGTTTCATTGCCCACACTTGGATCTGCAGCACAAAACCCCTGAAGCTTTGGACAGTACGCTTTGCACCACAGAAACATAGGCCTATTTTATTTCACTTTTATTTTTTTAAATTTACGTATATATTTTTAGTTTTCAACATTCATTTCCACAAGATTTTAAGATCCAAATTTTCTCCCCATCTCTCCCCTCTCCCCACCTCTCACCTCTCCCCACCTCCATGCATTATGGTTACCCCTTCCCTCAATTTGCTCCCCCTTCTATCACACCCCTCCATTCCCTTATCCCCATCTTCTCTCTTTTGTTGTAGGGCAAGATAGATTTTTATACCCCATTACCTGTATTTCTTATTTTCCAGTTAAATGCAAAAAGAAATCTCAACATTCCTTCCTAAAACATGGAGTTTCAACTTCCCTCCTTTCCTCCCTCCCCACCCATCCCCACAGAGAAGACAAGCAATTCAATATAGGTTATATATGGGTAGTTTTGCAAGAGACTTCCATAATAGTTATGTTGTGTTAGACTAACTATATTTCCCTCCATCCTATCCTGCCCCCCATTTATTCTATTTTCTCTTTTGACCTTGTGCCTCCCCTGTAGTGTTTCCTTCTAATTACTCCCTCCTCCTATTTGCTCTCCCTTCTATCATTCTCCCACCCCACTTCTCCTCTTCTTCCTTACTTTCCTGTAGTGTTAGATAAATTTTTATACAAAATTGAATGTGCATATAATTCTCTCCTTAAGCCATATCTGCTGAGAGTAAGATTCACTTTTTCCCTCTCACTTCCTCCCTTTTTCTCTCCATTAGAAAAGCTTGTTCTTGCCTCTTTTGAGAGATAATTTGCCCCATTCCATTTCTCCCTTTCTCCTCCCAATATATTCCTCTCTCACCCTTTAATTTTATTTTTTTAGATATCATCCCTTTCTATTCAACTCACCTTGTACCCTCTGTTTATATATATACATATATACATACATATATATAATGTATGTATGTATATATGTATATATATATTTGTAGATATAGACATAGATATATACATACATATGTATATAATGTTTATATATGTACTATTATGTATATGTATGTATGTATGTGTGTGTGTGTGTGTGTGTGTGTGTACAAACCCTCCAACTACCCAAATATTGAGAACAGTTTCAAGAGTTACAAATATTGTCTTTCTATGTAGGAATGTAAACAGTTCAACTTTAGTAAGTCCCTTATGATTTCTCTTTCCTGTTTACTTTGTCATGCTTCTCTTGATTCTTGTGTTTGAAAGTCAAATTTTCTATTAAGCTCTGGTCTTTTCATCTAGAATGCTTGTACATCCTCTATTTCACTGAATTCCAATTTTTTCACCTAAAGTATTATACTCAGTTTTTCTGGGTAGATGAGTCTTGCTTTTAATCCTAGTTCATTTAACTTCTGGAACATCATATCCCAAGCCCTTTGCACCCTGAATATAGAAACAGCTACATCTTGTGTTATCCTGATTGCATTTCCACAACATTAAAATTATCTCTTTCTGGCTGAATGCAATATTTTCTTTTATTTTTAATTTTATCTTTCATTTTTAACACAGTTTATAACAGATAAAACAATTCAAACTTTTGGTCATGTGATGCTTCTTTTTAAAGCATTTACCATATGGACCACAAAATAATTTTTTTTAAAACATTAACCAAATGAGACACAAATAATACTTATGTTGTTAACTTCACAAGCTCTTGACCTAATTGTCTCCACAGTATTACTAAGAATTAAATGACCCTAACTTATTGTTGTTTGTCTAAAGTCCTATGCCTAATAGCTTAATTTTAGACTTAACCTTGGATGTTTCCCTACCAATAATTTATAATTTAACAGATCTGGTATTAAGCTTACAAATCTTTTGACTATAGGAAATTGCCATCAAAAGTAAGGATACTGCAGGGATACAGTATTTCCCCAACTTCAAGTCAATTCCAGGCAAGATTAGATTGTCCACTTGCATTCAGTCAGGCTTAAAGTCTGCCAGGTGTCAGTGGGGAAACCAAGTCAGGAGAAGCCTACTTCAGCCCAGACTGAACAGCCACTCTCCCACCCTTCCCATGAGACCACCTTTTGCATTTCCTACCAGCGTCTTACCAGCTTACTGACATCATGGATTGAAGGCTCAGACTGCCTTTCTTGCTATCCATACCTGGAGTTAGACTCAGAAGAACAGTCACTTAATAGTCCCATAGTATCTAAAAATGGCAAGTTCCAATAACCAGGTTTCAAATATGATTACAATTTCACTTTGGCTAAGCAACATCTTTTGAGGCGAGTCTTAAGTGGTTTACATGCCTTTCTATACATGTTCTACTTCTTGATTAAATAGCAATCATAAAATCAAATTTACCATTAAAACCTTAACTTTTTCATCAATGCCAAATTTTACTCAAGGTTACCTTCCTCTAGTAAATTTAGACTAAAATTCTTTTCCCCAAACTAGAGATGTCATTGATTTATTCTTAGTAATTAATTCAGTCAATTGTTTTAATTCTAATTGCTTTTGCCTCACTTTGTAACATGTCCAATTTTTCTCCCCATCAATCCCCTCTCGCTGTTTCCTAATATCTTGCATTCTGATTACTCCTTCCCTCAATATACCTTCCCTTCTGTCACACCCCACTGTTCCTTTATCCCCATCTTCTCTCTTTTCTTTTAGGGCAAGATAAATGTCTATACTCCATTCCCTGTATTTCTTATTTCCCGATTATATGCAATAAAAATTCTCAGCATTTGTTCTTAACACTTTGAATTCCAACTTCTCTCTCTCCCCCCTCCCTCCCCAGCCCCACTGAGAAAGCAAGCAATTCAATGCAGACTAAATATGTTTCCCAAGAAAGTAACTTTCTATGGTCATATTTTTTCCCTTTTTGAGCATTTTCCCAGCCAGTTACTTGACTTCTGAGTTTCCTCTCCACAACCACCTTGTCTCTAGTTCCACCAAGCCAGCACTGGGGGCTGAGATTGAGATAAGCTACTCCAAAGCCTCAGGGGCTTCAGGTGAGGGGCAGGGCTGCTATTCAGTGTGAGATTAAGATCAGCTGCTCAGGAGGGGGCAGGGCTGCCACACAGGGCTCAGTTCCCTCAGGGGGTTTGTGATGAGACCTTCAACAATGGATGTGGGCTACTGCCTGCCTTGGGAGCCCAGTCCACTGCTGCCTCTATTGCTGCCACTTGAGAAGGCCCAAGTTATGGGGACACCCTGTTCCCTTCTAGGCCAACTGAAAGACCCTCTCACTGACTTTTGGCACCTGTGGGTTGAGGGATCTATGCTGCTGCTGGAGATTCTGTCCCTGAAGCCTGCTTGGATCTGCTTCTTTTTGTACTGCTTGGCCAAGGCAGGGCTGGGCTCTGCTCTGTGTCCGAGTGCACAACAGACCTTTCCCATTGTTTTTCAGGTTATTCTGGGATAGAAATCTCCTCCACTCCATTGTTCTGAGGCTTCTGCTGCTCTAGAATTTGTTGAGAGTTCTTCTTTACAGGTATTTTATGGGCTGTGGGGTAAGAGCTAGTTTATGTCCTTCTTTCTACTCTGCCATCTTGGTTCTGCCCCCCAGAGTCTGAATGAAATATTTTCTCCTTGACCTAGGAACTCTGGAATTTGGCTGCAATATTCCTGGGAGTTTTTTCTTTTTGTATCTCTTTCAAGAGGTAATTGTTGGATTGTTTCAATATGTATTTTATGCTCTGGTTCTAGAATATCAGGGCAGTTTTCCTTGTTAATTTCATGAAAGTTGATGTCTAGGCTCTTATTTTGATCATGGCTTCATGTAGTCCCATAATTTTAAAATTGTCTCTCGTGGATCTATTTTTCAGGTCAGTTGTTTTTCCAATGAGACATTTAGCATTGTCTTCTATTTTTTCATTCTTTTGATTTTGTTTTGTAATTTCATGCTTTCTCCTAAAGTCATTAGCTTCCATCCACTCCATTCTAATTTTAAAGAACTATTTTCCTCAATGAGATTTTGAACCTCCTTTTCCATTTGATTGATTCTCTTTTTTAAACCATTCTTCTCCTCATTGGCTTTTTGGTCCTCTTTCATCATTTGAATTAGTATATTTTTAAAGGTTTTATTTCCTTCATCATTTTTAGGGGTCTCCTTTAGCATGTTGTTGACTTGCTTTTCATGATTTTCTTGCATCACTCTCATTTCTCTTCCCAGTTTTTCCTCCACCTCTCTTATTTGATTTTCAAAATCCTTTTTGAGCATTTCCAAAGTCTGAGGCCATTGTGTATTTATTTTGGAGATTTTGGATGCTGAAGTCTTGACTTCTATGTCTTCCTCTGATGGTATACTTTGTTCTTCTTTATCCAAAAAGGATGGAAGAAAATACCCTTTCACCAAGAAACTAACCTTCTGTTGTCTTATTTTGTTCACTTTTTTGGGCATTTTCCCAAACAGTTACTTGAATTTGAGTCCTTTGTCAAGTGAAGGGTGTACTCTGGTGACCTGGAAGTTCTCAGTTCCTCCAAGGTGACACATCAAGGGAGAGGGATCTACTCCTTTCATGACCTGTGCTCTGGTCTGGGAGCAACCACAAGCTTTTCTGTCCAGGATCTGGTAGTAGAATTTCCTCTCCAGAGCCTCCACCAGCTCCACAATGGCAACCAGTGCTTCTCCTCACCCCAGGACTGCCAATCAAGGCTGAGATCCAGATAGGAAACTCAATTCACACAGGGTCTGTAGCCCAAGGGCTCCAAAAATGGATGCTGCCACTTCCTGGGGACAGAGCCAGACTGTGTTCCCTTCTCACCCAGGTGAAAGAGCTTTCTCACTGACCTTTAAAGCTGTGTTTAGCATTTGTGTGTTGAGGAATCTGAGAGCCACAGCTGCTGCCAGGGATTCCTTCCCCAGAGACCTCCTCCATTCCTGTCCCGGCCACATACCTCCTTGGCCAACCTGCACTGTGCTCTGTGGGCTATGCTCAGCTATGTGCTTGGTACTATAGACCTTTCCTGTTTGGCCTTCCAGGCTGCCTTGGCCTGGAAATCTCTTTCACTCTGTCTTTTTTGTAAAATCTGCTGCTCTAGAATTTGTTTAGAGTCATTTTTACAAGTATTTTCTGAGCTGTGGGGGAGAGCTTCTAAAAGTCCGTCCTTCTTCTTCCCATAGCCCTATTTTAACCAAGAGCAAAATGTTCATTATTACACTGAGAAAATGAGCAAGCAATGGAAAAAAAAATATTCTAGCTCTTAAAAGTTACTACAGTGACAGGAAAGATCAAAACACACACTCAGAAGAAAACAAAGCCTTCATTCAAAGCCTATAAGAAAAGTATGAATTGATTTTAGGCCATAATGGAAGAGCCCAAAAAGGATTTTGAAAATCAAGTAAGAGAAGTAAAGGGAAAAAAATGGGAAGAAAAATGAAAGTGATGTAAGAAAATCATGAAATGCTTGTAAACAGCTTGCTAAAGGAGATTTAAAAATATACTGAAGCTAATATCAACTTAAAAAAATAGACAAGACCAAAGGGGGGAAGAATGATTTTAAAAAGCAGAATTAATAAAATGGAAAAGTAGATCCAGAAACTCGCTAAAGAAAATAATTCCTTAAAAAAATACATTACGAAGCAAATGGAAGTGAACAACTTTATGAGAAATCAAGAAGTGATAAAACAAAACCAAAAGAGTGAAAAAGATAGAAGACAATGCAAAACATTTCACTGGAAAAAATGCCTGGAAATAGATATAGGAGAAGTAAAAATTATTGGACTACCTGAAAGTCATGATATAGAAAGAATGAGTCTAAATATCATTCTTTCAAGAAAATATCAAGAAAAATTGCCCTGATATTCTAGAACCATAAGGTAAAACAGAAATGTAAAGAATCTGCCAATCACCACCTGAATGAGATTCCAAATGAAAACTGCTAGGAAAATTAAAACCAAATTCCAAATTTCACAAGTCAAGAAGAAAATACTGCAAGCAGTCAGACAGAAAAAATTCATGTATGGTGAACCCACAGTTAGAATAACACAAGATTTAGCAGCTTCCACCTTGAAGGATCAGCGGGCTTGGAATATGATTTTCTGTGGGGCAAAGGAATTAGGATTATATCAAGAATCACCAACCCAGCAAAACTGAGTATAATAATTCAGGAGGGAAAATGGATATTCAATGACATAGAAGAATTTCAAGCATTTTTGATGAAAAGACCAGAGGTGAAACAGAACTTGACTTGCAAATATAAGGCTCGAGAGAAGCATAATAAGGTAAATAGAAAAGTGAAGAGTCAAGATGGCAGAGTAGAAAGATTCACATACGCTAGCTCTGAACCCACAGCCCATAAAATATCTGTAAAAAAGAACTCCCAACAAATTCTGGAGCAGCAGATGCCACAGAACAATGGAGTGGACGAGATTTCTGTTCCAGAGAGCCCTGAAAAACCAACTAAAGGTCTATCAAGTCCCAGACCCAGAGCCTAGCCCAGCCCTGCCTTGGCCACGTGGCCCTGAGAGGAGCAGATCCGAGCAGGCTTCAGGGACAGAATCTCCAGTGGCCACACAGATCCCTCCACCCACGGGTGCCAGGGTGAGTGAGTCTTTTTGGCTTGCCAGGAGGGGAGCGGGGTATGTCCCTAACTCAGGCCCCCTCGGGAGGAAGCAGCAGGGGTGGTAACGGACAGGGGCTCCTCAAGCAGGCAGGAGCCAGGATCCATTGTTGAAGGTCTCTGCATAAAGCCCCTGAGGGAACTGAGCCCTGTGTGGTGGCCCTGCCCCCACCTGAGCACCTGAACTTAATCTCACACTGAATAGCAGCCCCGCCCCTGCCCAAAGCCCTGAGGCTGGGAAGCAGCATTTGAATTCCAGACCCCAAGCACTGGCTGGGCAGATCTGGAGGCAAAGTGGGTGTGAAGAGAATATTCACAAGTCAAGTCACTGGCTGGGAAAATGCCCAGAAAAGGAAAAGAAATAAGACTATTGAAGGTTACTTTCTTGGTGAACAGGTATGCCCTCCCTTCCTTTCTGATGAGGAAGAACAATGCTTACCATCAGGGAAAGACGCAGAAGTCAAGGCTTCTGTGTCCCAGCCCACCCAATGGGCTCAGGCCATGGAAGAGCTCAAAAAGGATTTTGAAAATCAACTTAGAGAGGTGGAGGAAAAACTGGGAAGAGAAATGAGAGAGATGCAAGAAAAGCATGAAAAGCAGGTCAACACCTTGCTAAAGGAGAGCCAAAAAAAATGCTGAAGATAATAACACCTTGAAAAAGAGGCTAATTCAATTGGCAAAAGAGATTCAAAAAGCCAATGAGGAGAAGAATGCTTTCAAAAGCAGAATTAGCCAAATGGAAAAGGAGGTTCAAAAGCTCACTGAAGAAAATAGTTCTTTCAAAATAAGAATGGAAGAGATGGAGGCTAATGACTTCATGAGAAATCAAGAAATCACAAAACAAAACCAAAAGAATGAGAAAATGGAAGATAATGTGAAATATCTCATTGGAAAAACAACTGACCTAGAAAATAGATCCAGGAGAGACAATTTTAAAATTATGGGTCCACCTGAAAGCCATGATCAAAAAAAGAGCCTAGACATCATCTTTCATGAAATTATCAAGGAAAACTGCCCTGAGATTCTAGAACCAGAGGGCAAAATAAATATTGAAAGAATCCACAGATCCCCTCCTGAAAGAGATCCAAAAAGAGAAACTCCTAGGAACATTGTGGCCAAATTCCAGAGTTCCCAGGTCAAGGAGAAAATATTGCAATCAGGTAGAAAGAAACAATTCAAATATTGTGGAAATACAATCAGGATAACGCATGATCTACCAGCTTCTACATTAAGGGACTGAAGGGTGTGGAATATGATATTCCAGAAGTCAAAGGAACTAGGACTAAAACCAAGAATCACCTACCCAGCAAAACTGAGTATAATACTTCAGGGGAAAAAATGGTCTTTCAAAGAAATAGAGGACTTTCAAGCATTCTTGATGAAAAGACCAGAGCTGAAAAGAAAATTTGACTTTCAAACACAAGAATGAAGAGAAGCATGAAAAGGTGAACAGCAAAGAGAAGTCATGAGGGACTTACTAAAGTTGAACTGTTTACATTCCTACATGGAAAGACAATATTTGTAACTCTTGAAACTTTTCAGTATCTGGGTAGTGGGTGGGATTGCACACACACACACACACACATGTACATGCACACACACACAGAAACAGAATGAACAGAGTGAATCAAAGAGGATGAGATCATTATCTTAAAAAAATGAAATTAAGCATGTGAGAGAAATATATTGGGAGGAAAAAGTGAGAAATGGAATGGGGTAAATTATCTCTCATAAAAGAGGCAAGCAAAAGACTTTTTAGTGGAGGGAAAAGAGGGGAGGTGAGAGAAAACCATGAAGTTTACTCTCATCACATTCCACTAAAGGAAGGAATAAATTGCACACTCATTTTGGTATGAAAACCTATCTTACAATACAGGAAAATGGGGGAGAAGGGGATAAGCAGGGTGGGGGGGATGATGGAAGGGAGGGCATTGGGAGGAGGGAGCAATTTGAAGTCAACACTCATGGTGAGGGACAGGATCAAAAGAGAGAATAGAAGCAATGGGGGGCAGGATAGGATGGAGGGAAATATAGTTAGTCTTACACAACACAACTATCACGGAAGTCATTTGCAAAACTACACAGATATGGCCTATATTGAATTGCTTGCCTTCCAGAGGGAAGGGGTGGGGAGGGAGGGATGAAGAGAAGTTGGAACTCAAAGTTTTAGGAACAACTGTTGAGTACTGTTCTTGCTACTAGGAAATAAGAAATACAGGTAAAGGGGTATAGAAAGCTATCTGGCCATACAGGACAAAAGAGAAGAAGGGGACAAGGGCAGAGAGGGATGATAGAAGAGAGGGCAGATTGGTGATAGGGGCAATTAGAATGCTTGGTGTTTTGGGGTGGGGGGAGGGGACAAATGGTGAGAAAATTTGAAATCCAAAATTTTGTGAAAATGAATGTTAAAAGTTAAATAAATAAATTAAAAGAAATAAGAAAAAAAAGAAGAGTGAAATCATAAGTGACTTAATGAGCTTAAACTGTTCAAATTCCAATGTGGGAAGATGATATTTGTGAACTTAAAGGCCTTTCTCACTATATGTCTATCTACCTATCTATCTATGTATCTATGTATCTATCTATCTATGTATCTATCTATCTCTCTATCTATCTATCTATCTATCTATTTATCTGTCAGTCTGTCTGTCTGTCTGTCTGTCTGTCTCTGTCTCTCTGTCTCTCTGTCTGTCTGTCTGTCTATCTGTCTGTTTGTCTGATCTCCTCTCCTATCTACCTGACCCTCCCCTTCTTTTTCCTCTCCAAAGGAAGGTAAATTTGGATGGCCAAAAAATGTCCAGCTGTCTTGAGTTCTACTAGCTAGTTTTGTTTCGTTTCGTTTCGTTTCGTTTCGTTTCGTTTCGTTTCGTTTCGTTTCGTTTCCTTTCCTTTCCTTTCCTTTCCTTTCCTTTCCTTTCCTTTCCTTTCCTTTCCTTTCCTTTCCTTTCCTTTCCTTTCCTTTCCTGTCCTGCCCTGTCCTGTCTTTTCCTTTCCCAAAATCTTAAACCTACTGGACTCTTAAGCTGGGAGGTCAGTGGGACCCTGCCTTAGGGCTCTTCTGAACACTCCTGGCTTTAGGGTGATTATCAATAGTAACTGTTAATGTTTCCCTCCCAGCCTGATGTCTTTCTCTCTCTTGGCTTTACTAAAGAGGTCATGCCCTGGCTACTTCTTAAACAGGCCTATTCAATGAATGGGCATTACCTCACCCTAAGTGAGTTACTGCAAAGTGCCAGGCCTAGAGGCCTGTGGGCTACCCAAGTCTTACCTTAACTCTATCAGAGGTCTTCGGCTGGCCAAACCGGATACTCATATGAGAGAAGAGACCTATCAGAGTCGAACAAGGGTTGAGCTTTATTCAGGGTTCTGGTTACAAGTGCAGGGGGAATTCTTCCTTAGGAAGGAGAGAGAAAGATCTCCCAAGGAGGCAAAGATCTTACAATAAGAGATTGGAAGTAGAAGTGTAAGTGGGGAGAGAGGGGGAGGGGAGAGAGGAGAGAGGAGAGAGGAAAAGCGGAGCCTTCTGTCCTCACACGTGGCTCCTCAGCCCAAGAGCACTTTCAGGCTTTCCTGACCCTACTTAAGCTCTCCCGTCGCGTAGTTTACACGTCAATACCGAGCCTGTTAGGTAACAATGGGTGTGCCCAGATCCGGGACAGCCTCGAGGGGGATGCTCCTCCCATCACGTTTCTCATAGGAAGAGGCGGAAATACACGAGATTGCTCGGTCTCACTCCTCGATTCCCTGGTGTATTATGGGGGGCCTCATGAGAACTCTAAGATTTAGAAGTTCCCACCTTTACCTGCCCGAGACTGTCCACATGGAATTGAGCTTCCACCCCCAACATCTCCCCTTTTTTGTTTTGCGCTGAGCGCACATGGCTCTAGAGCAAATAGCGGCTGGAGGCTGAGTGGGTCAGGAAGGCCTTTAGCATATGAGTACCCCACAACAAGAACTTCATTTACACAGAAATCTGCAGCTAGCACAACTGACAAAGAGAGGCATCCAACAAAACAAAGATGAAGCTAAATGGCTGAATTACAACAAGGGGAAGGGCAATCACTAATTCCAAAGCGTATTCTAAGAGAAGCAGCTCAGTGCTGGCGCCTTACACATCACCACCCCCTCAGTCATGCAAATGGATCTCAACGGCCAAGCCTGAATGGCCAAGCCTGTGGTATTCAGGCGAAAAGTTGGTCATCTCCCGAAAAGTTGGTCACCCCTTCCCCCCCCAATGTGTCCTGGGTTTGTGATATCAAAGTCCTCCTTCAGCCGCTGGAAAGAGATGCCTAGATGGAGTGGTCAGCAATGTTGGGATGAGTGCTGCTTCCTCTCTGGGCAGCAAGGTTAAAGCTGTCAGCAGCAGACTCAGGTGGTGCATGATCCTTCTCCGGGGTCTCCGGGCTCTCCGGGGTCTCCGCCTCCTGTGTCTCCGTTGTCTCCGACACCGGTTTCCACCTACGGATCCTTCTAATGGGAATCCATGCATCCCCTTTTCCTGTGGAGACACAAACATACCCTGGACCCATATTAGTATCTTATACGGACCTTGCCATTTCCCTGAGGCCATATCCTTTACCATGGCCCATGTGTCCTTATTTCCAGACTGGGTATTACTTTCCTTGAGGGGTTGTCGTGGAATCTTCACAAAATATCTCATAGCTGGAGTAGTATGTGAATTTTTTTTGAGACAGCTGTATCAAGCTCTGATTGTATTAGGCAATCTTTTAATCTCCCCCTTTTTTGTTTAGCGAGGATCGCCTTTAAGGTGAGGTTGATAAGAATGCATACTGGCTGGTTACTTTGGTATTGCTGCTGCCTGGTGCTCACAAATGCTTGATTAACATCTGTAAGGAACCTGAATTTCCCGGATTTTTTCTTTATAACAAACACAGGAGCATTCCAGGGTGCTAATTGCTCCTTAACCAGTATTTGTAGTGCCTGGAGTTTTTCTGGAGTCAGGGGCCATTGCTCCACCCAAATCGGGGTGTCTGACTTCCAATTCAAGGGTGGGGACTCCAGTGCAACTGCAATGGCCCTTACTAAAAATTTGATAGCCTCATCCCCAGGCGGCTCATGATGTCTCTGCCCCAGATGTTAAAACTAAGTCCTGGAATCACCAACGGCCATACAGTCCCTTGGCGATCCTCTGCCTCCCACTTTACTGGGTGCATTGTCTCTAAGGTATTTTGGCACCCTCCTATTCCCCACACTGGTCTCTGGCTTTCTTTGAGCTTCCAGTGCCGGGGTACTGAGCGACTGCTAAGGCAGGTCCTATCCGCTCCAGTATGGAGCGTGCTATAAGGAGGCGCAGAGGGAAGACACGGTGTATTCTCCCCTGCCTCGCCTTTCCCATCAGCTAGATGGAGCTCTGAATCTATTTTTTCTCTACACTCCTTAACTTTCTGCTTGCCAGGGTTCTCCCCTCCCCTCTCTCCGCTTCCACTCTCATTCCAATCCCGCCCTGGCCTCTCCAGCCCTTCCAAAAGACTCTTAATCACACCGAATATCAGGAAATCTAAATCCTCCAGCTCCCCGGGGCATTGTTGTTCATAAGCGGTCATTTGTTCTCCGACTGTTCCCCATCTTTCTCTTGATATTCCTGTCTGCTCGAGCCAAGGAGAGACTTTCCAAATCCTTTTACAAAATTCTCGGAAGTCGTTTAACTCTATAGTGACCCCCGCCTCCCTGCATTTCCTGTAAAGTATCTCAGCCCAGACCTCCTGTTCCTCTGGCTTTATTACTGGCAATTGATTCCCCATCCCTGCCTTTTTCCCATGGGTGTGGGAAGCTACTCACTCTTTCTCTCCTTCCGAATCTAGGATTCAGGACTCGCATCTTTCACAGCCCCTTCCCGGTGTTCCCAGGCACCCAGGATATCTGCGCTCCTGTCCCCTGTTTGGAATGTGCCAACTGCCAGGCCTAGAGGCCTGAGGGCTACCCGAGTCTTACCTTACCTCTATCAGAGGTCTTCGGCTGGCCAAACCGGATACTCATATGAGAGAAGAGACCTATCAGAGTCGAACAAGGGTTGAGCTTTATTCAGGGTTCTGGTTACAAGTGCAGGGGGAATTCTTCCTTAGGAAGGAGAGAGAAAGATCTCCCAAGGAGGCAAAGATCTTACAATAAGAGATTGGAAGTAGAAGTGTAAGTGGGGAGAGGGGCGAGGGGAGAGAGGAGAGAGGAAAAGCGGAGCCTTCTGTCCTCACACGTGGCTCCTCCGCCCAAGAGCACTTTCAGGCTTTCCTGACCCTACTTAAGCTCTCCCGTCGCGTAGTTTACACATCAATACCGAGCCTGTTAGGTAACAATGGGTGTGCCCAGATCCGGGACAGCCTCGAGGGGGATGCTCCTCCCATCACGTTTCTCATAGGAAGAGGCGGAAATACACGAGATTGCTCGGTCTCACTCCTCGATTCCCTGGTGTATTATGGGGGGCCTCATGAGAACTCTAAGATTTAGAAGTTCCCACCTTTACCTGCCCGAGACTGTCCACATGGAATTGAGCTTCCACCCCCAACAGCAAAGACCTTGGCCTAAAGGACCCACAGACTCCCAGTGCATCATGAATCATCTCCAGTTCTCCTGATGAATATCTGGTTCCTGCATTCAGATGGCTCTGTAGGAGAAGTGGGGCCAGTGACCTTACACATCCCTCCCTCACTCAAAACAAAGTCAAGTGTAAGTCATGTCATCATCTCTCTGATGGCATGGTCTTCTTGGCAATGAAGGAGGAACACAATCCTATCTCTCTATCTATTACCCATCTATATACACAGAGGGCACAGGTGTGAGCTGAATACAAAGGCAAGATATCAAAACAATAAAATTAAGAGATGTGACAAATGTACTGCGAGAAATAAAAGGAGAGGTAGAATAGGGTAAATTATCTCGCATAAAAGAGACAAGAAAAAGCTTTAACAGTGGAAGGGAGCAGAAGGGTATGTGCAGGGACTGAAGGAACTTTATTCTCATCAGAATTGGCTCAAAGAGAGAATGATATGCACATTTAATTGCGTATAGAAATCTATCTTACCTGAAATGAAAGTAGGAGGAGAAGGGAATAAGAGGAGGAAGGAGTAGTCACAAGCAAAACACTTTTGCAATACAATAGAGTGAAATGAAAGAGGTAATAGAATAAATGAGGGATAGAATGAAAAGAAATACAATTATCAATATTAACTGTGGAAAAAATTTGAAGAGAGTTTCTCTGATAAATGCCTTATTTCTAAAATATATAGATAACTGAATCAAATTTATAAAAAAAATAAGGACCACTCCCCAATTCATAAATGATCAAAAATATACTCAGTTTTCAAATGAAGTAATCCAAACTATATATAGCCACATGAGAAAAATACTGTAACTAGCTGTTGATTGAACAGTTCTGAGGTACTACCTCATACCTATTAGATTGCTAATAGGACAGAAAAGGCAAATGACAGATGCTGGAGGGGATGTGAGAATAATGAGACATTAATGCACTATTGGTGGAGTTGTGAACTGATTCAACCATTCTGTAGAGCAATATGGAGCTATACTCAAGGGCTATAAAACCATACAAACTCTTTGACCTTAGCAATACACTGTTAGGTCTGTATTCCAAAAGAGATAAAAAAAAGAAAAAGGACCTATATGTGCAAAATATTTATAGCAGCTCATTTCTAGTGTCAAAGAATTGGGAACTGAGGGGATGCCCATCAATTAGTGAGTGATTGAACAAGTTGTGGTATGTGGTTATGATAGAATTCTATTGTACTATAAAAATCTCAGAAAAATCTGAAAAGACTTGCATGGACAGATGCAAAGTCAAATGTACTGTGTACAAAGTACACACATAGGATCATCAGCTGTGTACAGCTTAACTCTTGTCAACAATACAGTGACCCAAAACAACTCTGATGGACTTATGATGAAAAATGCTATCCATTCCCAGAGAACGAACTGATATTTTCTGAATACATATTGAAGCATATTTTTTTTTATTTTTCTTGAATTTTTTTGGTTATGTTTTCTTTCACAACATGACTATTATGGATATATTTTGCGTGACTACATACGTATAACCTATATCAACCTGGTTACTTTCTCAATGGGTGGGTGGCGGGAGGTGTGGAGGGAAGAAGGGAGAGAATTTGGAACTCAAAGTTTTAAAAATGAATGTTCAAACTTGTTTTTACTTGTTACTAGGGAAAAGTAAAAATAAAATTCTTAAAATAAACAGATTATCTTGCTATGTCCCATTATCATTACCAACCATGTATGTATGTATGTATGTATGTATGTATGTATGTATGTATGTATGTGTGTATGTATGCATGTATTTATGTTTGTGGATATGGGGGAAAACAATAACTAAAATCATACTCTTTCTGTTATTTACCACTAGTTGATATCTAACCCATGGAAATGACCTCTTAGCAGCTCACACAAATTAACTCCATAGTTTCTAAGAGAGACTTGCAAACACTAACTTCTAAAGTTATGATAAACAATTCTTTTTCTACAAAGGATTTTAATGACCTTGACAAACAAATATGTAAATTGTGTTTTCCCCTATAAATACTATTCAAAGAAATAAGAGAAGCCAACAGATATTGAAGTCAACCATTAATCTCTATTATGTTCAAGTCACTGTCTTAGCTGTTGAGAATATGATGGAGGTTGGAGGGAGATCATTTCACTCTATTTTAAGGTGTAAAAAGTTTCACTTGACCTTAAAAAATATTTTTTCAACAATGGAATCCTATTTTGGCTTTTATTCCAAAAAGACAAATAGATAAACCTTTGGTTTGGTTCGACGAGTCCCGAAGTAAGGACATGAAAGTGATTTTGTAAATGAAATATTATTTTAATGGATGAAAAAGTGACCAGGACATGCTGCATGTGGACATGAACCTAGAAGATGAATTCTGTGAATGAATTTCAAAGAATTAAACAAAATGATTACCTTCAGACCTTTCACTGAGGATGAGGTAAGAAGTGAATCTCTAACAATCTATCTCAGCAGAGCTGTTAATAGAAGAACAATTAAAAATGTGTTCTTCCTTTCCGCCTTCCTTCTTTCCTTCCTTCTGTTCCTTTGAAGGCACAAATAAAGTTAGGTGAACATAATATAACTAGCTATTATTTACATCTGGTTATTTATTTTCTAGCCCCTCTGAATTATGGTATTGACAAAAATTAAATAATAGAATTTGTTGTTCTACTTTCAGTAAATCACTACGTTTAAATACTCGTGTATTCTGTCTTCAAAAGGAGAATAAAGAAATCATTTTCTGTAAGAATGTATGAAATGGAGACCTCAGTCAACATGAGAGATAGGGAGAAAATTGTTACGTTTGTGAATATTTAGCATCTTTATGCAATAGAAGGAAAAGGACTTCAGTGGTTGACTAGGTAACACATACATTATATAGAATCCCCACTAATAAATACCCAAGAGAATGAGTATTCCATCTTTGCCTAAAGATCTTCAGTTACTAGATACTTCATTACTTCATTGTGAACTTGACTATATTTTTTTAAAGTTTTAATTATTAGGAAACCTCACTCAACACCACCAACTCAAGCATCAATTTGCCTTCTTTGTACTTTGTAGCAACACCTCATAGTTCTGCCCTCCAGTCACACACATTGAGTACCATCATTTTTTTCCAAAGTTAGTCTTTTAAGTACTTGAAGTCAATAATTATGTTACAATTCCAATTAGTTTTCCTGTCTTCACACTAAAAGAAAAAAACATTTTCTATACGCATAAATTGTTCTTCACCATTCTGTTTGCCATTCAGCATAGTTTTACTATTTAACCAGAAAAAAAGTTTTTCTGATTTAATTTAACAAACATTTTATTAAAACCTTACTATGTTTGAAGAAAGATAAAGCAAAAAGCAGTACTTGCCTTCAAAGAATTTACCCTTTATCAAAAGGTGAGTGCTGAATAACTCACCATCTCCTCAGTTTTCTTGTTTGTCCCATCTGAGGGTAGGCAGTTTCCTACATTCCCATTGCCCCACTTGCTTCATTCTCCCTCTGTAACCTCTCATTTCCCTATTTATGTGCTGCTAAAAATAGTATAAGTGGGTCATATTGCTCCCAGGTCATTAACAGTAATCAGCACTTATATAACATTGTAATGTTTAGAAAGCACTTAATGTAGAGTATTCATTTGAGCTTCCAAGTGAGATAGGTACTGCAGATATTATCACCCCCATTTTCCACATGAAAAAAGTCAAAGTTCAGAGAAGGTAAAGGACCTGCCTGTAGTCATATAGTTAGTAAGTTTAGAAAGTAGCTTTCAATCTATTTTCCTGACTCTGTGCTCAGCATTCTAAACACTATGCTGCAAATCATATTATAAACATGATGACTTGTACATGAGAACTGGCATAAAATACTTTGTCAAGAACATGTATGACCAGAAAAGGAAGTCAGGTACTGAGATAAAAAGATGTTCAGATTGAGTATTTCATGGGTCCCCTGAAAATGTTAAGAGAAACAGAGAAAGTTATCAGTGAATTAGATATACCTATTTTTTTTTTTTTTTGGTGGATTGATGTGAGGACATGGGCAAGAATCATCCATGATGGAAATGGAAAGATGGATTGTGATTCATACCACTATAGGAAGCATCCACACTGATGAAATCACCGATCCCTTATTATTTGTGGAATAAAAGGCCTTATAAGCTTACCTGGAGGTATATGAACTACAAAAGCAACAGAGAGGGTCCCTTTCATAAGAGTTTTTAAAAGTAAGGCATATTCTACTTTATACTGATATCTTTAGCCTTGGGCCTCTCTCCTAAGGTAGACTTCCATGAAAAACTATATCTTTATGCTTCAAATATTTAGAAAGCGCTCTAAGTAATTTCTGAATACATATCACCAAATATATACTAGGATAAAAAAAAAAAAGTTGATTTCAAAGAACATTGCCTCCAAAGATTCTTTAGCATTCCGCATTTCTTTATAGAACTTCATCTGACTTAGGAGACTTTTTAGAAGTTTGTTTGTAAGTGTACACAGGGAATGGTCCCATCTGTTACTAACTCAAACTTCATTGTGAGACTAAGAGAAAGGCTGAGACTGACTTCAAATGGACCTAATGGAAAGGAGGATAAAAGCATCTTCTCCTTCTGTGGTTTATGAGCAAACATGAAAGGAGACTTCTGAGCTGAAAAGTTTTTTGTTGTTTTTTATTCATTTCTATCTTATTTTTTAGGTCTGGCATCTAATGTTGCTGTTGTTGGTGGTGTTGTGCTTATCCCCGTTGTTTTGTCATGGTTCTCTTCATGGGAAGTTGGGAGGAAGAAAGCCAACATCACTGAGTGGTGTGATAATCTCCTGGTTAAATATCACTCCATTAGTACTCATTTACTACATATCTGCAACTGGTTAAATGGCTTGTCTATGGCCACACACCTTATATGTGTCAAAAGGAGGATTTTAACACAAGTTATCCAGACTTCCAAAGCTAATCCCTAAATCTATGCCATTCTTTTCCACATCCAGCAAACCTGATAATTGGTTGTCGGATTAAATTAAATTAAATCAAGATGGAGAGTAGAAGAATAGATGCTGCAGTATGAGGATGTGCATGAGAAAGTATCCCTTGGCATGGAGAAAAAGAGAGAAAGAAGACATTTGTATATTAGTAAGTAATAATAATAGATAGCATTTTTATAGCACTTACTGTTGCCAGACACTTTGTCAAGTGCTTTCCGCATAATATCTATTGATTTTCACAAAAATATTGAGAAGTAGGTGCTGTTATTTATCTCCTTTTTTATAATTTAGGAAATTGAGGCAAAGAGGTTAAATGACTTGTCCAAGATTATATAGCTAGTAAGTATCTGAGGTCAAATTTGAACTCTGATATTCCTTGTACCAGACCCAGAACACTATCCACTGTACCATCTAGCTGCCTGATATTAATCCTCAAATGGATCTGTGCTCTCCTCAGTGTGGATATTCTCTCCAGAGAGGGAACAGCCCTTCCATGCTCAACCTTTCTATTCTATTCATCTATAATTTCTCTACCAGTGACATACCCAAAGTGATGGAGGATTTTTCTTAATTTATCTCAAAGATAACAAAAGATTACATAGACAACTCCTTGGTTAGCCTTCCCTCTTTCCATGAGATGACACCATCATTTTTTATGAATATATTTTTATAACATTCTTTTCCATTTCTTCTTTGAAATTTCTGTTAATAGTAGAGGGAAATTTCATTTGGGGAATTGTCAGATAGATTAATGACAGATATGCAAAAAAGCATAAATAAAACATTTTTAAATGCACAGAAGGAGTGTAGAAGGAGAAACAAACATGGGGTCAGTTTTGTTAATACCTTGTAAATATATATATATAAATATACTTCTTGAAAATAAGTAGATTGCATGTTATAGAAGTTCAGTTTCTTATTCAAGTGTCTGATCTTTGTATTTTGAAATTTTTGGGTTTCTTGATGGTTGTTAAGCTCACATTTTAAACAATGAGGAAGAAAGTTAAAATTATCTTTATTGGCCCTCCCATAAGAGAAAAAAATAAATGACTATATATGATCTAGATATATCACTCACATTTTGAAGCACTAAAATTATTCCCCCATAACAGTCAGTAAGATAGATAATTCATATAATATTAACTTAATCTTGCAGATGAGGAAACTGAGGCCCAGAAGGTTAAGTGATAAGTGTACCTCCTTGAGCCAGTCTGCCTTACTGTCTTAAATACCCCATCATGCTAATCATTTTTAAATCAATATCATTTATTTTCCTTAGAGCCTCAGAGTATGAATGCTATTTTCAAGAGGATCAAATAGAAATTTTCTAAGGCAGACTTCATCTCACATAACCAATAACTCCTCATACACCACTTCCTTTGGGTCCTCTAGGCTTGATTGAATCCATAAGACTGCTAAGTGTTCAAGTTCCTGCTCTATTTCTCCTGTGAAGTTATAGTTTTAAATACTAAACCTTTGATTCAAAGTCTTTTATCAACCCCAAAAGCAGAGTTTGATCTAAGAAAGGCTAACTAAATTAGGTCAGGACCATATTTTTATTTCTCTCACAATCTGGTTACATGCATTGCATGGGAAATATAATCCAGAACTGGGCCCTTCTAAGGGGAACAGTCTAGAATTGGCTCAGTTTTGGGGTTGGGGGTACCCAGTTTATATTCCTTTTCAGCAAGGGCTGATATCTCCCCACCATCATTCTACCTGCAGACAAAGGAAATACTTGTTCTATCAGATCACCTCACCCCCCCACCATACCAGACCACTCCCAGTCTTGGGTTATCTAGACAGAAGAATCTGTCTCCACCCAAGCATCTTCCAATACAATCTCTTTATTAGTAATGTCCTTCTGAAGAACTTTGGACATTGGGGTTAGCATGTCTGGGGTTGGGGGTTCTGAATCTGTAAAATACTAAGAAAAAATATTTTTTCATATATTATACCAGCAAATCAATCATTAGGGATCTTTAGATCTAGAAAGACCAACTGAGGAACAGGAAGGTTATGTGATTTTCCCAGGGTGGCACAGCTAATAAATGTCAGAGGCAGGATTTGGACTGAGTTCTGCCTGTCTCCAATTTCAGAATCCTGTCCACTATACCTCCTGCCCACCTCATCTCAGTTTCTAAAATAATTACTCACAATCCATATAAGTGAAATGAAACCTACATCAAACATAAGGAGAAAGTTTATGAGAACTCTGTAAATAACTTATGAACAGCTTCTTTCAGCCACAGTAAAGGCTTCATTGCATCAAGTTAATATTATCTTTTCTATTAGGTGTCAAAAGTATAGTCATAAATGGACCTCGTAGAAACAAGATCATAGGTAACTATTAAGCAGTGAGGAGGTGGGGGACACAGTTGGGCAAATCCCTTCCATCTGGAGACTTTCTGTTATCTTTAGTCATTCGGACTCAAGAGAATATATACATCTTATTTAAAAAGCCCCCACAGTATTGTAATCAATCCACCAACACATTTCTATATATGGCTATGGACATGCTCTGTTTTACTTATAGCATAGCATTTTCTATGTAAACGACTTGCTTCTTCTTAACTTGTACACTTGTCAAATGCAGCATGAATACAAAGTCAGTCGATTCCAGCCAATAATAGAATATTATCTCACAGACCCAACCTTCATTAGGAACAATGCAGAACAGCATTACAATGTGTGAAGAGTAATTTAAATTATGACTTTTTCGATGGAATAATAGGGGTTTGTCATATTTATAACAAGTACAGACTAGGTAACAAAGAAAAGTTTCCAATCCTAACAGATTCTCTAGATAATTTAAATGCATACAATTTTCACAGGAATAATTAGACTCTGAAAAGTTGGGGAGTGGAGAGAGAACAGGAAGAAGACTGGTAAGCAAATTTGTCTTTGTTTATTGAACAGGAATGTATTGTGGCTGGAAGAAGAACTCTTATTTCACAGAACGAAATCTCAGTTTTTGAAGGGACCTCACAAGACCTCAAGGCTAACCCACAACTGAATAAGAGTTCCTTCAATAACATACTTCACTGTTGGTCATCCAGACTTTTCTGGAAGAATCGCTGCTAGGAAAAATTAGCTTTGTCCCAGGGCAGCCTATTGCATTTCTGAGCAGCTACAATTGGAAGGAAATTTTTCTTACTATCAAGTACAATTTTGACTGCTTGTTAACTTCCAACCACTGCCCCTAGTTTTACCATCAGTGGCACAGAAGACTTCTAACTCCTTTTCCATATAAGAATCCTTTATGTAATTGGAGACAGCCATCTTATTGGTATTCACCCTTCCCCAATCTAAACATTAGAAGCTTCTTCAATTGATTCTCATATGACATGCACTTAAGACCCTTCACCACTGGTTATTCTCCAGTTTATCTCCAATCTGTTTTTTTGTTTGTTTGTTTTTTTGTTTTTATCTTCAGCTAGCATTCAATCTAATTGCAAACTAGCTGGTTTTTCTCTGTTGCCTCCTTGCTAATGTGAACATGGTTCTTCATTTTGATAAGTGTAGTGGTTTTATAATAATCAGATTAAGCAATCTTAAAATTATAGCAAATATAACCCTCTTTTTGTCTATAGACTTTGGAGAATTCTTTTCTACATCATTTCTTGGGATGTGTTTGACTAAATCAACAGTTTTTAAAGTTTTCCAGAAAACTTGATAAATAAGTATACATTTAAACACATGAATATAGGGTGTTTTGAAATGCTGAGCTGAAAGGAAGAACTACACCATTATTTTTAGATATTTGTTGATCCAAAAAGAAATAATGATGCATTCTCAAGATATTATTGCTAATCTACATTTCCCTCTAGGAAGAAACTACATATATACCCTTCCTAACTGAAAGGTGGTAAAGCAGATCTCTCCTCAACTTCTTAATTGGTGATAAACCAGTAAAATTTAAGCTTCTTGAGGACAGGGAGTATTTTTGTTGCTACTTTCACCTATAACTTGTTTTGTTTTTATTTATTTTTATTTTGACTTACTTCTAAGGATTTTCTTGGCATAATATTTCCTTTACATAATATTCTAAAATTTTGCTTGCTTTAGACATTTGACTGCATGAATAAAGTTATTATACAAATAAAGATCAATATCTACCCTGTAATTTATAGTCAGAGAGTTGTTAAGGAGGACTGAGAGCTAAATGACTCACTCAAGATAGCACAGACATTTTGTGTCAGGTTAGATTTGCACTTATCTTTTCCTGAGCCTGACTATTCAATAAGCTGTGCTTCCCTTCTACTAATAAATGCTTATTGAACTGAAGGAATAAATGAACTTTGGTCACATTTAGTGAGGAAGGGTATGTACGTATGTTCATACACATATGTTTTACAGATAGCAAACTGAGCTACTGAGAGCAAACCTGAGAACTACCCTCTTAGGTTCTCCTTTGGCCTCATCTGTTGGCAGACAGGGTGGCAAAGAATAACACATAAATGACCAGAGTGAGGAAATGGAATATTTACCATAGACTACATCTCAGGGGAAATTAATGGGAGGCTTTGATTCCTTTGGAATTTCCAGGCTCTAACATTTCCAGGACAAACACAGACAAATGTATAATCATGACATCTTTAGTTCCTTCCACCCTCTCACTCAATGATTTGATTCCAAAACACATATCACAAAATTCATTTTCACTCTCTTGCATAGAGGCCATGTGGTGTTGATGCAGATACAAGCAGTGCCTTCAGAGTTAAAAATAATATTAACAGTTGACTTTGTGAAGCCATTAGTTTATTCTGTAACCTGAGGGCACCATAAATTCCTTTCTTCCCCTCTTAAAGCTGTATTAAAAGAATTGCTTGTCTCCCTTATTCTTTGTTCCCCCTGTCCTTTAAATTTTAACCTGTGTCCTCCCATTCTGTCCTTAAATCATTAAATCGTTAAAGAATTTCCTGTCTCCCTCATCCAACGTCAGCCTGTCCTGTCTTTAATCAGTAACCTCCATAAAAACCTCTAAAACTATATCATCATTCTGAAACATACATATATATATATATATACATATAAGCAAAACTCCCCCCAAATATCAGTCTCACTTAACTTTGTAGCTATGAGAGTATTGCTTATGCATCAATAAAGCTCCCAGTGGCTACAGAGAAGATGTAAGTGAATTCTTTCACACCTGAACCAGCACTACGAATTCTACACCTCATCAATGTGGTGTATTGAGTGTTTGACTCAGAGTAAAGGAGATCTGTGTCAAATCTGGCTGGTCATACTTATTAGTTACATGACCTTGGACAACTCAGTTCTAGAACATATCTACTTTGTCACAGAGCCAATTTGCTTTACTGAAGGTAATTTTCCACACTGATGAAATTATAAATCCTTTCCATCATAGTTACTTTAAGAAGGGCATCATTTGGAAACTAAGTAGTAAATTCTCCTTCTTTCCACTTTTGATCAGATAGCTTAGTGACTGAAATGAATCGAAGTCTGAGACTTATCAACCAATAAATGAATATCATTCTTTAGGAAAAATTTGAGTTTTGAGTCCCAATATATCATCAACTAAAAATGTGTGAAGATGATAGAGGAGAAGTTAGGAAGCACTGGAAAGATCTCTACTGTCTCATTAGATCCTTTACAGACTAATCATCAATGGATCTTAGCTAGATTTGGTGGTTCATTGTCTCAGCTAGGGATTAAAGAGCTTGTTCTCATCATGAGTGAGTTTTATATTGGTAGATGAGAGCCAAAAATCTAGTAGGTCTCCCTGAAGTTATGAAGCCCAAAGATAGTAGAAGACAAAAGATGAGTGAAGATGGCACATTTTGAATATGGGCTGGTTTTCCTGATGATCCTAACATGTTAGAAAGTGTCTAGAATACACAAATATGAAGTTGAATTGTAATATAATTCTATAAAAACTCAAGAAAAGAATCACCAAGCTATCACATTACAAGGAAAGAGAACACTTCAGTTTGAGTTGGTCATATTAATTATAGAATATGTAGGATTTCAGCTGCATCTTCAGTAGTCAAGGAGAAGATGGAGAGACTTTCTAATTAGGTACAAGAGCAGGAGAAGAAGGTCATTATAGAAAAGTATAAGGCACAATGGAGATTGAAAAACATTAGTCCCACTGAATTTAGGAGACATAAGGCTGACAAATTAGATTGATTCAGGGCCTTCAATCCTAGCCTAAGGGCTTTATTCTTGAAGTGATTTGAACAGGCAAATGATGTGACGATGTGATCAGTACAAAGATCTAGGAAGATTAATTTGACAAATACGTATAGCATAGATTGCAATGGCAGGAGATTATTGGTGATGAGTCTTTGACAACAGTTTAGTAAGACATGCAGAACTGAACCAAAGATGATTAAGGTAGAAGTAGAAAAGGTTATAATTAGTTATAGCTAATGAATAATATGAAAGACCATGTTTCTCATTACAAAATGGAAAAGAAGGACATGAGAAAAATTATATTCTCAAATAGAGCAATGGCAGATACATCAAAACATGTAACATGAGGGGATGCTTTGGCAATCTCTTTCCCAAGATACCAGATTTGTCCAAAATGGTGATAAGGTTTGGCCTTGGTCACACAGCTTCTAAGTGTCAGAGGTGGGGTTGAATAAAAAAAATTTCCCAACACCAATTTTAGTAGCTTATCAACATGCATGTCACCCATATCCTTTGGCCATATGTATTCTCTGCTTGTGTGCCATCCCCATTGGTGATATGGTAACCTATAGGATGGTGTACCTTCACATTGCCTTCTTGAATAAATCAGATTTATCTAGAAAGATTGTGACAGCATACTTTTTGTTTCTTTGCCAGCAAATAGGGGTACTACTTTGTAGCACTTATTTCATAGTGTTGTTGTGAGTGCAGACATGGTAATGTAGGTAAACCACTTTGGTAACTTTAAAAGGTCATATAAACATGATTTTTATTTTATTTTATTGACCCACTATAAATAAATCTCTTTATTGCAGTCAGGATTTGTGCAACTTCTCTCATGGAGTATATGAAAAACTTCCTTTTTTTAGAAAATAATGGAAACTGACAAATCATTTAGGCTTAGAGGATGACTCTCCATTCACAATATGTCCAAAATCTGGCAACATTTTCTATTTCCATATTTTATTTTATGTATTTATGCCTGCATAATTTTAGAATATCCTGCTATGTCCTTTAAAAATATCTGTAATATTCAAGTTTCCAATCTGGGAAGAAGGAAACAAGCAGTGGAAAAAAAAACTAAAATCTGTTGCTTCATTGTTCCATAGCTGTCCCCACATCTCACATAAGTTACATTTCTCTTAGAAATTAAAAAAAGCAAAGGTTTTTTTAATGACATTGAATATTAATAGATAATGACATGTGCGAACATAAAAAATTGCCCTGTACCTAGTCTTTTGATATGCTGTACTTCTAGCTGAAGAAACCTATGAGCAACACCACATGGCTTCATGCATCTGGCATACAGATGGAACCTGATAGATACCAAAATATCAGATCTATTTTGGTATAGCATTTATTCTCTCTGTGTCTATTGACTTAAAAGAAAATTTGATGGATTTGTCCAAAATGAAAGGGGAATCCTAAAAACAACAGTTTAAACAATACAGAATCAGGCAGATA
The DNA here is from genome assembly GCF_028372415.1 of Notamacropus eugenii. NCBI lineage: Eukaryota > Metazoa > Chordata > Mammalia > Diprotodontia > Macropodidae > Notamacropus > Notamacropus eugenii. The sequence continues at coordinate 124,325,570 of NC_092877.1, read as the reverse complement.
TAGTTTCAGGGGGAGGGGGAAAGTGAGAGATCATCAAAGAAGAAAACTACTTAAAATCAAACGTCAAGATGAAAATGACACTTGACTGGAAGATAAATTGGAAACTGCAATTGTTCTACGGCCGCAAGTCTCTTTGAATTCAGTGTATGATAGAGATGAATGAATACATTTTTCTATAGAATTATACAGTCAGAGAGTTGGGAGAGTGTCTAGTTAACATTCCAGTAGGGGAGTGTAGAAACAATGTAGGACAGATAGCACTCAGTTTCTTTCTATAAGATCTTCAGGAAGAGAGACATCATAATCTTTCATAATATCCTCTTTACCAGAACTGACTCTAGCTTTACCTTCTCCCATCCTGACAAATAAGTATCTGAATTTAGCCTCATAATTGATTTTGTTTTTCCTTTTAGTAGAGTTCAAAGCCTATGTGTCATACTGAACTAAATAGTTCACATACTAAACAATAGATTTCTTCAGGGAGAATCTTCTAATACATCAGATCATTTTGAATTTTAAACATATAACATAGAGCAGAGTTCTGGCCTCTGAGTCAGGAAGACTGGGCTCAAGTCCATCCCTATCCAAGTGACTTAAATAGGAAACTCTCTAAAACTTTAAGTGATTGCAGAGTTGCTTCTCTGCTATGGCAGAGAGAGTTTCTTGACTGTTATTTCCCTATGCCAAAAAACTCAAAAGTCTGAATCCAAAGAAATTTTGGATATTATGCAAACATATGAAAGATCTATGATTTTCTCAATACAGAGAAATTCTTAAGTGGAAGCTTCCTCCCCTAATTTATGTTGCAACCTACCCTTAGTGTAATATACCCTAAAATTACAGATTAAGAATGAGAAGGGACCATAAAAATCTATGTAGCACAACTCCCTAATTTTACAGATGAAGATCTAAAACTAAGAAAAGTTAAATGAGTTGCCCAAAGTCACATAGAAAATAAATAACAAATACAATATCAATCATTTAATCAGCAAAAATATTGTAATTATGTAGTATTGCCAAGTGCTACTCTGAGTGTTGGGATGATAAAATGATAAACAACAAAACAAACTTTTCCTTTAAGGAGTTTACATTATCTTGAAGGAACAATATATATACATATATATATATATTATATATATACACACACACATATATATGTATATATATATACATGTATGTATATGTACATACATGTATATATATTACATATGCATATATAAATTCAATGAAGGGAAGTTTTGATGAAGATGAGGTAGAATCTTAGCAGCTGAGTGAATCAGAAGAGATCTTAAGTAGAAAGTGATGCTTAAACTAATTCTTGAAAAATGCAAGGGATTAGAGATTCTAACATGGAGGTAGGAAAAAATGTATTCCAGGTATGGAATATAGCTTAGGCAAAGATATATGGCACAGATATAGAATGTCTTGTTTATGGGATACAAAATAGGTTAGTTTGGTTGGGCTGAAGTATCTGTATGAGAGAGTAACATATGATAAATCTAGAAAGGTGAGCTAATGTCAGATTGCAAAGAGATTTAAGTATTGAACAACAATCTGCATTTTGTTGTTGTAGTAACAAGGACCTTTTGAGTAGGGGCGCCTGTGTGAGAAAGTTAGATTTTTATTTTAGCAATATCATTTGACTATTGTGTGGTTGATGAATGGTTTGGGGAAAGACTTGGTCAGAGACAACAATTAGGAGACTGTACTAAGAGTCCAATTGATGAAGGTTGATCTATGGTGGTAGCTGAGTGTATAAATGGAAAAAAAAAATGAATGTGAGAAATGGTACGGAAGTACAATCAAAAACAAATTAGCAACTGATTAGATACAATGTTTGAGGTAGATTAAGTGACAAAGAATGACTGAAATTGGGAATCTGTTTCCTGGATAATTGGAAAGGTTATGTTGCCCTAAATAGGCAGAAATAGGGAGAAGAAGGAAGGATGTAAAAGGAAAGCTGAGGAGTTCTGTTTTTGGAGGTGTTAAGCTTGAAATACCTAAATGAAATCAAGTTGGTAATGTCCAATAGGCATTTAATGATAGAACTCAACAGAAAGACAAGAGCTGGACACATAGATCTGCCAGTTTTTGGCACAAAGGTGAGAATTAAACCCATGGAAATTGTCAAACTGTGAAGGAAAGCACCCTGGCATACCCAGGGTAGCTGCTAGTATGGGTTTTTAGATCTGTTTTACTAGGAAAAATAGCTGTTTAAGGGGTCAACATTTTTTTTTAATTGCATTCACTAGTTCAGAGGAAAAGTCAACATCTTAAACTTCAGAGAAAATACAAACAGAGAAAATATAAGGAGAAAAATAAAGACCAATATACAGGACTCTACTTCCTGAATCAAAGCGATACTGTTATATACTTTACATACATCACTAGATTGAGAGAGTCTTTATGTCTGAGCAGTTGGGGGTTGGGGAGGGGGATTCTGAACATACAACTACTCAGATTCTCGACCAGGGAATCACAAGGTCCTTCTCATCAGCAAATCCCCAAACAAAATATCAACTCAAGAGAATATATACCCTTCTCAGTCCCAGAACACATCACAACCCTCATGACTCAGTGTCTAGTTGGAAATTAGCAAAAGGTGTCAAAGTCTCCCTACAAGCAAGCTTTCCTCTACCTGAGGAGTATTAATGGGCTGGGAAGATCTTAAATTCCATTAATATTATACATGGGTGGAGGTGTAGAAAATGAAGAGGGCTCAGGAGAAAGTCTTGAGATACACACACAATAAGGGAGCTGGACATGGAGGATGAAGCAAACGACAATGAAAAGAATAACCAGATAGGTAGGAAGAAAACAGAGAATAAAATTACTGAAACTTAGAAATAAGCCTTTATCCAGGAGGAGAGAGTAGTAAACAATGTCAAATGTTGTAGATCTATCAAGAAGAATGAACACTGAATAAAGGCTACTGGATTTCCCAATTAAAAGATTACTAGTATTTCCAGAAAATTAGGTAACATTTGAATGATTAGTATAAAATACAGATTGCAAGGAGATGAAAAGTAGAGATAAAGAATACAGGGAACCCTTCTAAGGTTTTGGTTTTGAAATGGAGGAAAAGTCTATAGGGCAAGAGTTTAAGGGGAAGATAGGGATCAGTGAAAAATTTCTTAAGAATTGACCTTGACCCAGGCATTTTTGTAGGTTGATGTTGGTAGAAGGTAAAGAGCCATTAGATAGTAAGGTTGACCAAGGGGAGAAGAAAGGCCTAACAATATTACTCTTTCCTCTGTCCCACACCATATTTCATGTCTCTTAGAGAGTAGTCTGAAGCACAAAAAATTAAGGGACTTATATAGGATCCCATAGTAAATAACAAAGACAGAACTTGAACCCAGGTATTCCTGATTTTAAATTCAATTTCCTTTGCATTATACCATTTTACAATGTGGTCTTTATTTAGATAATTATAAATTACATAGTTGTACTAAAGACAAGTTCTATCTGGTGAACAAAACTAGATTGGAGTGTGACAGATTTGGTTATTTCAGTCACTTCAAACACTGATCCCTAATTAGTCTTTTAGATTTAAAAAAAAGTAGCTAATGGGATCAGCCATTAAGACTGAACTGGCGAAGTTAATGGTCCACTAATTTTGATCGTATGGATAAGTTCTCAGTATGAATATCTGGTACATTAATTTAATTCTGGAAAAATATGACCTTAAGAATAGAAGAAGGTTCAACAATCTATTTAACTGAATTAGTCAAAGTAATATTTTAAAAACTGAGAGTAATAAAACAGGGATTTCTGTTCACACACTCCTATCTCCAAACTTTTGAGTTTAGTAGATATACTTGAGTGCAGTCCAAGTTCACTTGGATTTATACTTAGAGCGAAACATAAACTTTGAGAAGTACAATATGATTTAGGAAATGAGCAGTAGATTTCATTTCTGAGGAATTATGAGCTCTTGAATATAGTACCAATAAACCTGAAGAAAGAAATGGAAAATTGGAAAATATGGAGGACAAAATCGTCTTCCACACATTAAATTTCAATCTTAGTGATGTGTTTCACAATGATTTTCTCATTTTCTTAATGAATAGGTTCCCACTTTTGATTTTTGTGTAACCTTTTTTCAAGGATAAAAGTAGGTAGACTCTGAGTTGAAGTGAAGAATGGGAAAGTGGGAAAGGTTTACATATTCTGTTTCCTTCCTTATTTTGTCATATGGGATAATATTTGTAAAAATGCTTAACATAATCCCTAGCAAATAGTAGATTTGTGAAAAAAAAGCTTATTCTTTTCCTGTTTCTTTTCTGGGTGACTGCTCTGTACTAGGCACTCTCAGAAATCCACAGCTATATATAACATGGGAAGAAAGAGAGCAGAGGTTGTGTGCAATCCCCTTAAGTCTCTAAGTGTATCACATGTATTGGTCACTTAATGGAAATTTGTTGAATGAATAATAACTTTCATTGAACAATTAACATAAATATGGAAAACAGGTTCATAGTTAAGAGAATCATGGAATTAGGGTAAGAAGGGAACACAGCAGTAATCTAATAAAAACACACAAGAAACCTCCCATTTTAGAGATAAGGAAAGTGAAACTGAAAGATCAAATGTTTTGGCCAGTATCACAAAGGAAATAAGTATTATGAATGGGATTTGAATGGAATTTCTCTGATCTTAAAACTTATACTGCTTCCACTGTAGCTGTCATTTCAAGGATCATGCTATAGTTCTAGTTTAAGAAAGGGAGATAAATAATTGAAGTAAATGTGAATGCCTGTCTTTCAATGTTGTCTGTTCTTTACCACATTTACTATCAAATCATGAGGAGCAAAATAAATTAGCATCATCCAGATCAGTACAGATCTGTCATTTCATTGTTATAAGGAACTCGAGCTGAAAACTCTCCCCACTTAGACAGATGTGCAACTTATCTGCAACTCATTTATAACTTATAGACTTAGTCATCTGAGGTCACTTAAAAATAGATTCAATATGTAATATTCCACATGCATAGTCCCAGCCTCTAAAAAGATAGGAGGAAAGTGTGTATATGAGCATTTATGTATGTGTGTATATGTATAATTAAAAAAAAAAACTATTCTCCAGTGTTAAGCTGATTCAAGCACATCTTTCAGAAATTGGTGAAATGGTAGTCTGAAAGTTATTCCTATTCAAATCATCCACCTCCATCTGTCTCATTGATTGTAACTGTACTGTTTACTTCTATTTGATTCTGTTTTGTAATCCTTTGCCTGTTTATATGTCTAGGGACAGGAATAATTGCCTATGTAGTATCACTTAAGGAGAGTCAGGGAATGCCAATTGCCTTCAAGTATCTCCTATAGTGGGCATCTAGGTGGCAAGGTGAATAGAGTTCAGGGTCCAGAGTTAAGAAGACTCACCTTTCTTAGTTCAAATCTAGCCTAGATACTTATTATCTGTGTGACCCTGGGCAAATCACTTAACCCTATTTATCTTAGTTTCCTCATCTGTAAAAATGGAGAAGGAAACAGCGAATTATTCCAGTATCTTTGCCAAAAACAAACAAACACAAACAACATGGAAACGGGGCCACAAAGTCTGAAATTCTGAAACTCAACTGCAAAACAACTAAACAAATCTACTACAACTTGGTTCCGTGTTATCTAAAATTGTTGCCAACAGAGATTTGTTCCTTTTGGATAAACATTTTAATAGCTGTGAATTTGAGGTCATTGGGAAGGTGCTGGAATCAAAGGAGCAAAGAAAGAGTGGGGGAATCAATTTTAACAGTTTTCAATGTTATCCAAGGTTGGGCTAAACCATCTGCCTTACCCTTGATATCTCACAATGAGCTCTATCTCTAATGAGAAGATACTCACTTCTTAAGCATAAATGATAATTAGCTGAAGTCTTGATAATCTGTAAATGATGAAAGAAAACTTTTATCACAATTTCTCTACATTTATACTTTCAAAGACACAAATTCATTTTCTTTTTAAGACACTTTTGATGTGGCCAACATGTGGTATTTAATAAATACTAATCCAACAATCAATCAGTGCTTACAGAAATTGATAATATCACACACACACACACACAAACTTTGTTGGAATGTTAAATATATAGATTTTGCTATAAATCATCTCCTTGAGAGATTTTCTATATGAACCTTTTTTCTTGGAAGTAAAATGGCTAGTGGGACTTGTTCAATTTATAGCTGCATCTACTCATTTCTATTTCAATAAAGAGATGAATGGATCCTTTGGTCCCAGGATTCTCACCCACTTGAAAGACAAGAAAGTGTAGGCATTATATACTGAGTGATGTCAATTGTTGTAGATTTATATAAACTTTTTATTCAAGTTTTTACGGGTACTTATGAGACCTTTTGTTCCTTCTGCTGTTCATTCTCCCATAACCAATAATTAAATATTTGTTTTTCTTTCTTGGCAAAAGACAGTCAACCAACCATCAGCACTCCTCTCAAGTGCTTAGCAAATTAGATCTTGACAAATACTTTATTTACCCAGGACACTGCTCTTAAAACTGCAAATCTAGTCTTTTCTGCACATTAAGGAGATAGGGAAATATATAATCAATTTTTTCTCTCACTAGGTCAGAGAAATACCACCTGGTACTGGACAAGTGTTTTATGACACTTTGCAAAAGCAGTTGCCTTTTTAGGGGAGTTGATTGTATACTACTTCCCTACAATTACAGAAAGCTAAGTGAATTTAGTATTTAATTTCTTATGTAAAGGAAGAAAACAATTTCTAAACAATAGAATATTCTATCACATTAACAAAGGTCATCGTCTGAACAAAGAAGAAAAGAATCTGTTTACGTAGTTAAGATGAGACAATAAAGACTACAAGATATGTAAAATGTACAAGTTACTAATAGAACCCTGATCAATGGTCCACCTGAGCACAATAAATTCACCCCTAATCACTGACAAGTTAATGATCAATTACATGAAACAAGGAATTCTATCCTGCATATGTTAAAATTGGCTTCCAAATGATTCTCCTCTGAATAATGAACTTAAATCTCCAGTACCTCAGTCACTGCTTGGCAAAAAAAAACAAAAAAAAAACAAAAACAAAAAAGAAACACATCTATACATCTGAGCTACAAAATCTGTTTCAAGGCACAAGAAAAAGATTTTTACTATGCTTTCAAAGGAAGTAAAGGTAGAGTTAGTGATTAAGTAGAAACCAGAATAGATAAATAACGTTTTCCTCAAGTCAAATCATTTGGTCCATGATCATCCACAAATTTAGGTTATCTCTTCTTCCCTAATGTGTCATAATGAATCTAATTGACAGGTAGGATAATGCCAGAACCAAAGACAAGAGCAATCCCAGTGCTGTGTGCTGAACAATTAAATGTTTGCTATAAGAACGTGAAACATAATAGCTGTCTATTTACTGAGGAATACTAAAGAAATTGTGACACATTAATGTAACATAATATTACTATGTTGTAAAAAGTTATGTTTATATTGAATATATAGAGAAATATAGGAAATTCATACAAACTGAATAAAGTGATGATTTGACAAAATGAATGATAAAATGAAATGATAAAATGAATTAAGAAGAAGCAGGAAAAACAATTATCTATACTAGCAACACCAGTGAAATAGAATAACAATAAAGCAGTGTTATAAATGTTATGAATTTATAATGGTGAAGCTTGGCCCCAAAGAACAGTTAACAGTATATACTTCCCTCCATCGAAGATGTTTGGGGCCAACAATGTGGAACATCCAGTATAATGTTCAACTTAGTGTACTAGCTGATGTATTGAATAGTTTTATTCAACTGTTTTGCTTTTCATTTTTTTCTATCCTTTGTTATAAGGGATGGTTCTCTGATAGGAAAATATACCTTGTAAAAAGGATATTAATATATTTTTCAAGGTTTAATGTATCATTATGAATGAAGTACTGCATTAAGTAGAGTCTGACCTGTTTTGAGAGGATTCAATTTGAAAGCAAAACAAAATGAGTTAAGTAAGCAGGGAGATGGAATGGAGGAATAGTGAGTTTAAAATATATAATTTAATCTAGGAGAGACAAATAATATAAGGGCATTATCTCTATAAACATGGAAGGAATTTATTATAGTGAATAATGATGGCCTTGGAGTCAGGAAGGTCTATGAATAAATCCTGCCAGTGACACTTAGTTGTTATGTGACTATGAACATGTCACTTCACCTCTCTGAAATCTGCCAAACAGGAATGATTATGATAAACAGAGTTATTACAAGGTGTAAATGAGATAATGTATACAAAGCCTTTTGTGAACTTTACAGATCTATCTAAATGAAAATTATCTTTTAGAAATGCATGGAGTTGAATGTCTTTTCCAGAAACAAACAAATAAAAAAGCATATTTCATTTTCATTTTTAAGATTATTTAATATTTATTTTATCAGTTCAAATAATTAAATAATTTAATAGAATATTTTATGATCAAATAGTGTTTTGTGTATATGTATATGCATATCAAAATTTATAAAATAGTGTTATGTGATTGTAATTTTCTCATCAAAGGTCTAAGAAGTGAAGTAAACACTTTTATATTGTAGGTATTCAACATAAATAATCATTAGTGCAACACAACATGGCAAAAATCAGTCTGATCTAGAAATATTTATGTGCCCATACCTCAGTGACTTAATAGAGTTCTGTTATAAATGCCACTAAAGGATCAAGGGAACAGCCTTATAAAACAATCAAGACTCCATTTCTCTCACAGAGAGAAATCTGACTTTTGATTGCCCCGGTCTCTAGTAGCAAGCCATAAAAATTTTGTTGTGTTGTTAATAAAAGCTTAGAAAAGAAAACTAAAATCCTAGCTCACTGAAATTAATGTGGCATGACTTTTTTTTTTCTATTTTCAGAGAGGAAAGTACTAATAGTGCCAAGCCGTACCTATACTTGGGTAAGATTTGAATGCTTTTTCATTCATGACAATAAATTTTTAAGAATTAACTATAAATGTGCAAAAACTCTCTTGTTTAAATAGAAATTGCTTTCCTGATTTCTTTTATCCAAGACTTTAATTAAATTTTGAAAGTCATTCACAATGAATCTATCTCTCTAGTATTGCACTTCTAAGCAATATCTGCAATTAACACTAGAGAAAGATAAATGGATGTCATATGTAACACACTGTTCTTATTGTAAGGAAGTTCTAAGAGGAAAGAGGACCAAATGATGCACCCTAACTTCAACAAGTGTCCAGTTTGTTCATTTAACCAAGGGAAGACAAGTGAATTGACTCCATGTTGGAAGGCTCTACCCCTTACTTAGCACTCCCCATACATGCCAGTAGACCCTGGCACTCAAGGATACCCTGGGCTTTAATTTTCCTGTTCTGCAGAGCTCCCAATCCTGCAGGCACAGAGGGCAGCTGTTGTTCTGTTTTACCCACAGCAGTTATGGAAAGCTTACAGTACATTCTCCCCAGACAACAAAACAATCTTTAAGTTTTCAGCATGACATCTAAGACAGGCTTCCAATGGTGGAGTTATGAAAGCTGAACCCCCAAAAGGAGAAGACCATATCTTTGGGACCTAGACCCCTAAAAGCCTTGAACTTTCCCATTCTGGCATAAGATCTTGTCTTTGCCTTGAACTTTCTCATACATTTTAGCAGCCCAGATCCCTGGCATTTGCCTGAATCATACAGCCCATACAAGTAGATAATTCTTTTTTTTTTTCAGTGTTATTAATTAATTATTTTTAGTTTTCAACATTCACTTCCACAAGATTTTGAATTCCAAATTTTCTCCCCATCTCTCCCTTCCCCCAACCCCAAGATGGCATGCATTCTGATTACTACTTACCCTAATCTGCCCACCCTTCTATCATCCATTAACCCTTTCTTTTATCCCCTCCCTTCTATTTCCTATAGGACAAGATAGATTTCTATACACCATTGCATGTTTATCTTATTTCCCAGTTGCTTGCAAAAATAATTCTAGTATTTCTTTTTTAAAACTTTGAGTTCCAAATTCTCTCCCACCTACCCTCCCCACCTATCCTCTTTGAGAAGGCAAAAAATTTGATATAGATTATACATGTGAAGTTAATCAAAATACTTCCATAAAAGCCATGTAGTAAAAGAAAAACTCTATTTCCATCCATCCTATGCCATTCCTCATTTATTTGGTTCTCATCTCTGACCCTGTCCATCCTCACAAGTGTTTGATTCTGACTATCCCCTCTTCCAGTCTGCCTTCCCTTCTATCATCCCACACCACCTCTTCTCCTCTTCTCTCTACTTTCCTGTAGAGAAGATAGATTTCTATACCTAGTTGAATGTATTTGTTACTTCCTCCTTAATCCAAATCCAATGAGAGTAAAGTTCTCTCACTTCCTCTCACCTCCTCCCTCTTCCCCTCCACGGTAAAAGCTTTTTCTTGCCTCTTTTATGTGACATAATTTACCCCATTCAATCTGTCACTTTCTCCTCTCAATATAGTTCTCTCCCTCATTAATCTTATTTTTTAGATATTATCCTTTCATAATCAACCCATCCTGTGCTCTCTCTCTCTCCATATACATATACACACTCACATGCATATGCATATAGGTATACATACACATATACATATACACATATTCATATACACAATACATATACACACATAAAATATAAATATATACATATATACACATATCTAAGCATATATGTGTGTATATGTATATATATGGATATGTATATGTGTATATATGTATGTAGATATTCTATATATATTCCCTCTAACTACCTTAATACTGAGAAAGTTCTCATGAGTTATAAATATCACCTTTCCATTTAGGAATATAAACAGCTCAACTTTAATAAATTCCTTATCATTCTTCTTTCCTGTTTACCTTTTCATGCTTCTCTTGATTCTTGTATTTGAAAGTCAAATTTTCTATTGAGCTCTATTCTTTTCATCAAGAATGCTTGAAAGTCCTCTATTTCATTGAATGTCCATTTTCCCCTGGAGGATTATACTCAATTTTACTGAGTAGGTGATTCTTGGTTTTAATCCTAGCCCCTTTGACATCTGGAATATCATATTTCAAGCCCTCTGATCCCTTTATGTAGAAACTACTACATCTTGTGTTATCCTGATTTTTGTTTTCATAATACTTGAATTGTTTCTTTGTGGATGCTAGCAATATTTTCTCCTGGACCTAGTGTATTGATAAAACATTTTTGCTTATAATTTTGCTTTTTAATGGGAAGATCTTCCCCTTCCATTAGTGAGTCCATGTGACCTGCTTATGTAATATGGAAGCTTAAGTCACATGAGTCAAGTCCCACGGAATAGGAGGGGTAGAAAAGGAAGAGTTGGAGCTACAGTAGAACTGAGAGGAAGTTAGTCAGAGAGCAGTCTGAACTGGGAAAGGCAGCAACTAGCACAAGAGGGAGAGTTTGTGATTTTTTAAGGGAGCTGGTTTGTGGGAAGCCTTACAGAGGAAAGGCTTGGGGATGGTGTTGCCTTCTGCATTGTTTTTATGTATAGATTTCTTTGTTACTATGATGGATTTGGCTTTCTGGTGTTGGGATTTGACTTTCTAGCGTCTGAATAAATGTTTTGGTTCTGTTTTCCCTATGGATAGTCTGTTTTATTTTGAGATTCAGAACTGAACTAGTACATTTAAGGCCACTGTAGGCACTGTGAATATCACATTGGTGCTACATGTGGGCACTCTGTAAGTTGACTATAATATTCCTAGGAGTTTTCTTTTGGGGATCTCTTTTCAGTAGGTGATCAATGGATTCTTTCCATTTACATTTTGCCCTCTGGTTCTAGACTATCAGCGCAGTTTTCTTTGATAATTTATTGGAAGATGATGCCTAGCCTCTTTTCTTGATCATAGCTTTCAAGTAACCCAGTAATTTTAAAATTATCTTTTCTAGATCCATTTTCCAGGTCAATTGTTCTTCCAGTGCAATATTTGACACTGTTTTCTATTATTTCATTCTTTTGGTTTTGTCTTATAATTTCTAGATTTTTCAGTAGCTCCATTCTAATGTTTTAAGGAATTATTTTCTTCAGTGAGCTTTTGGATCTCTTTTTTCTATTTGGTCACTTCTGCTTTTTATGGCGTTCTTCTCCCCATTGGCTTTTGGACTTCTTTTGTCATTTGGGCTAGTCTATTTTTAAGGTGTTATTTTCTTCACTATTTTGTGTTGACTATTTTTCATGATTTTCTTCCATTACTCTTACCTCTTTTCCCAATTTCCTCTACTTCTTTTACTTGCTTTTCAAAATCCTTTTTGAGCTCTTCTATGGCCTGAGACTGATACATATTTTTTCTTGGAGGCTTTTGATGTAAGATGTTTACTTTGCTATCTTCTTCTGGTTGTATATTTTGATCTTCTTTGTCACCAAAGTAAAATTCTGTAGTCTTCGGTTTTCTTTTTCCATTGTTTGCTCATTTTCCCAACCAATTTCTTGAACTTATAATTCTTTATTAAGGCAGGAATCTGCTTTCAGTATGAAGTAAGTACTCTCCCAAGCTTCAAGAATTTTGTGAAGCTGTTTTCAGAGTTACTTCTAGGGGCCTGTAAATTTTCAGTTCTTCCAAGTTGGTATGATCAAAGGAAAGGTGTTTACTCCTTTTCTGGCCTGTGCTCTTGTCTGTGAGTGACTTCTTATGCACATGGCTATGCCAGTGCTCCCTCTCATCCTAGCACCACTGCTCAGGACTGTGACCCAGATCCAAGGAGGGCAAAGCAAGAGAATCCTGCTTCAGCAACAAAGAGATCCCTGCAAGCCCCTGCTGATCAGTCACTTGATGCTAACACTATTTACGGTCCAAGAGCTATAGAAGCAGCTGTTGCTGCTGCCATTGCCACACCTTCCACCCTGGAACTGGGACCAGATGATGTTCCTCTCTCACCCAGGTCCTGACAGTCCTTTCCTTCTGACCTTCTAATTTGTCTTTGGTGTTTGTGGGTTGAGAAGTCTGAAAATCACCACAACTGTGAGCGATTCAGTTCCCTGAGGCCTGCTTCAGTTTTTCTGGGGGACTCAGTCTGTGTTGGTACAGCCAGTTTTGGTCTGTGTTCCTCTCCCAGCCCAGTACAACAGACTTTTTCTGTCAGCTTTCCAGATTGTCTTCGGCTGGACATTTGTTTCACTCTGTCATTGTTTTGGGTTCTGCTGTTCTAGGATTTATGTTCATTTTGTATAGGTGTTTGGAGGGGTTTAGGGGAGAACTCAAGTCTGTTCCTGCTTTTACACTGCCATATGGACTCCATCCCCTGAATAATCCCTTTAGCTGTTTTTTCATGATAGCCCAGGGTCATCTCCAGCCATCCTGATGAATATCTGGTCACTGGACCCAGATGGATCAGGAGGAGAAAATGAGGCTGGTGACCTTGCACAGCCCTTCCTCACTCACAACAAAGTCAAGTGCAAGTCATATCATCATTTCTCTGATGTCATGGTCTTCTTAGAAAAAATAAGGAGGAACAGATGAGAACCCTATCACTTGACTCTTCATTTCCTACACCTGACCCACATCAGGCTACTTGAATTCCTTAATCTCATCCATATCTTCTGACAGTCTTTTTCTATATACAAATACCAATGTTATCCCCATTAAATTGTGTAGAGTCACTAGGAATCTCCACTGTTCCTATTGGCAACACAAAAGAAGATTTACTTGCCTACCTACTTTATGAAATAATAAAACCTCACTACTCTGACTGAAAGGAGGCCGGAGTGTCAAATTCTTCTAAGGCAACCTCCCCCACACTTTTTAGTTTCCTAGTATCCCAAACCACATCACCATCACCTGGATCTTGGTGTATGGAGCATGTGGCACACTTCATAGTCCAGTTGCCCATGGGCACTACTTTCCATTTCTTGAGGGAGAGCATCTTAAAGCTAGAGGCCATGAAGCTCTTGAAGCTGCCCAAGAAGGTACATACATCAGCCTTCTTTCTTTCCTCTGCAGGAAGCAGGAGTGGGGAATGTTTGGGGCAAGTTCTGCCAGGGCTACAATGGTGGGAACAAACGTTATCGGGAAAGCTGCAGCTCCCACCTGCAAAGGTCATGGGGAAGAATCCATGAGCTATTAATTGTGCTGTGCCAATATTGTCCACCTTGACTTTCAACATCTCCAAGAAGATCCAAAATTTTGTGTGATGCAGAACAATGCTGGATGTTAGCTAGGATGATATTCTCTATCAGTGTGGGAAGGGGAGAAAACAGCTATGAGTAAGTGATGATATTTTGTGAACTTTCTGTTTCAATATATATTTGTTTTCTTAATGACATAAACCTTAAAAATCAAGGTTCCTACAGTGTGAATGGTCTATAACATTGCTTGTGAGACATCACCTGAACCAAATCAACATCATATTTGAATCTGACAATTTTTTTCCTCTACCATACCATATCTCTAAATTTAAGCAACATTCAAAGGCATTGGCTACCACAGACAACATGAGAAAGACCTGGTCTCAGTACCTCTAAAAACACAAATTTTAGGATTAAAAAGAAAATAGAATACTTTGGAGAAGCAATAAAACATTTCACATGGATTCAGAAACACCTGGGTTTCATTTCTTCCTCAACTACTGATGAACTGTATCATGTTGGGGAAGTCATTTCTCTTTCTGAGAATGCTCATCTAAAAACTGGGTATAAAACTATTTGCAGAGCTGACTTTATAGAGTTGTTGCCAGAGTAAAATGAAATCCTGTATGGAAGTGGTTTGCAAGCCCTAAAGAACTGTATTAATGTTAGCTATGATGATTATTCAGTTATTAAAGGTATGATTCATCTTGGAATCAGGATGAGTTTAAGTCCTTCTGATACACACCAGTTCCTTGAGCTTCAACTAGTCATTTGAGATTTCATTGATCTAGTATTTTTTATCACTATAAATCTCATAACAACAGATTATCTAAGGAAAAATAAAAATAAAAAGGACTCCTATGTCTAAATTTATTTATAGAAGCTCTTTATGAAGTAGCAAAGAAAGAAAAAAATAAAAACAAAAATGCACACTAGTGGACCATTCAACTATTATAGAATTGCTAAACAAATTAGAGCATAAAAATGTAATGAAATATTATAGTGCTCTAAAAATAATAAATAGACACTTCCAAAGGAACCTGAATGGACATCCACGAACAAATGCAGAGCTGAAATGAGGAGAAGTAGAATGACATTTACAATGAAAATGACATAAATGAATTGAGAGCCTCTAGTGAGGAAATGGGTAGAGTTCCAGGCTGGAGTCAGGAAGCCTCCTTTCTGGGTTCTAATCTAGCCTCAGCACTTATTAGTCAGGTGACCCTAAGAAAGTCCACTTAATACTGTTTGCCTCAGTTTCCTCATCTGTAAAATAAGTTGGAGAAGAAAAAAGCAAACTTCTCCAGTATTTTTGCCAAGAAAACCCCAAATTGGATTCACACAGTCAGACAAACCAAAATTCCAAGGACTAAAGATGAAGAAAAGTACTGCCCTCCTAATAGAGAGCTGATTAATTTTTCTGAATGATATTCTGTTGGACATAGTCAGTGTGGGAAATAGTGTCATCTGACTACGTATATTTGTTATATGGAATTTATTTTTCTTTCTTATTCAGTTGTCGGGAGGGAGAGTAGTAGGGAAAAAATAAAAACCAGTGCTTGTTAACCAGGAAAAACACATAGAGAGGAAAAACAAACAAATATCGTAAGTAGAGATAGTTTACTCACTGAGAATTCCCTTCCCTAAATCATTAAAATCAGAAGTTATCCCCCACCACCTCCACCCTCAAAGAGCTGGGGGATTGGTGGAAATGGAAAGAGCTATTGCAGCTATTAGTTTTGCTTCCTATGTGGTGGTCCAGTGCACTATTTTTGTAAACCAGTGTGCTTAGCTCCCAAGCCAACACAAACCCTAATGATATCTGATTTGCTTATTTCCAGTGAAGTAAATTTAGATAAAGCACCTCTACACAGATGACTACCTGATATCTTATCTATGTCTCCTCCTTCTTAGCCTCTAGACCCCATCTAAGTCTTGTTCTAAGAAGCATTTTTCTGGCACGTATCAAGCCATTTTGAGTAATGTTGTATTATACTATAAGTTAATGTGATATGAAATCCATCTGATTCAAAGGCATTCCCTTTTGGACCTACAGAATAGAATAACAGACTTTAAAAGGGCCATTTGAAATCATTAACCACTCTCACTTTGGCTGAAATTTTCTGTCAGTGGAATACTTAGGATTCACCTCCACAGGAACTCTATGATAGGAAGCCATTTATTTAAATGGGGGTGCTTCAAAAATTATTTACTCTAATCATTTTCCTAATGCAGTGAAGTAGAAAGAGGCTGAGACTTTTATTTCCCTCCACTAAAATGGAATTTCTTCATGTCCTGTTTGATGATCAGTAAGTTGAGTGAGACTAACCAGTGTGTGGGTTTAGGGAAAATTCCCCAGGTTTCATTATTCTGGTAAAAAGGTCTGAGACGGTAAAATGCTAAAGCAAGAGAAATTCTGTGCATGGGGGTACTGATACAGTACTGCCATCCTCCAGCATGGGCTCAGAATATTAAACGCCATCTTCTCCAATCTTCTCATTTAAGAAATAAGAAAATTAAAGTCTGAAGGAGAGAAATCACATTGTAAGCAAGTAGAAGAACAAGAATTTAGACCCATTCCCTCTGATGCCAAGTTCAGTGTTCTTTATAATAGGCTGAATGCTCAAAATCATAATCATATCTGTAGTTTATATAGCACTTTGAGGTTTTCAAACCATTTTTTCTTCACTGCTTCATTTGAACTCCACAAAGACCTTTCAAAACAAGTATAGCGGCAGAAACAATAGCTCAGATCAATGTCTGAGCCAAGGATCATGCAGAATGGAAGTGCTTATCTGGTTGCCTACCTAAGTGGCCAACCCTTTCATTGCTCTGCCTATGGGGAGGGCTTCTCCAAAACCTAAGGCCTTAAGGAGCACTGTTTGATCCACAAAGCTGGGGGTCTCCACTTCAGAAGAGAAGGAGTCCTGAGGGAGATAGGCTGGAGGGGTCAGTATCCTACTTCTTCCTGTTACCAGTGTTCACCAATAGCTTGGAGGGGGGCAATCCATCTGCCAATCCCCACCCTTTTCCCACAGCCTGGTAGGGGGACTTCACTCCACTGGTATCTGGTCACTCCATGAGAGATGGACTTAATCCTTCACCTCTCTTTCCTGCCTCCACTACATCTTGGAAACCTCAGGAACCTCTTAACATGAGACTCCTTCCCCATGTGCGTTTTTGTAATCCCTCCACCACACTTTCCCATCTATGCTGGAACCTATAGGAGATGAGCCTCATTCACACCCACCATGATCACCAGCACCACCCTCTTGGAATCTGACTGGAATAGGGGAGGGGGAGGTGGGTTGGGAGAAACCTGGGCTAGGGGGATTGATTGGAGTTTACATTATGGGGAGGGCATGGGATGGGGTGAGAGAAGATATAGTTTGTACAGAAAAGTGGGGAATAAATATTGTCCTTGTGGCATGAAAAAAGAAAAGTGCTTAGACTGAGTTCGAACACAGGTCTTCCTGACTCTAAGTTCAAGGCTCAATGACGCTGATGCTCCTTCAAATAAATAAATCCTTCTAGTATTGTGACTTAGAAATGAAGGCTGTCAGTCAAAAACCTTTTAATAAGGATTTAAAGTATTCCAAGCAGCACTTTATGTGGTGGAGTACAAAGAAGGAGAAAACAAAACAAACACGAAAACAAAAACAGTTTTCGTACTCAAGGAGCTCTCATGCTAGTGCAGAAAAGGAAGCCACTATTTCCCAGCAATGGTGATTTTGTGATGGTTCCAACTTTCTCCTCTGGGAGGGATGCGGCCTTTGTTAACCTTCAACAATCATTCCCCTGTCCCATTTGGATGGTTGTACAACTTACATTCAGTTCAGTTCCAAAAAGCTTATTAATTATTTATACATTTATTAAGGATATTCCTAAATATAATATATTGGATGTATGTTCTCTGATTTTAGTCCAATAGTAAATAAAGCCTTCTACTGAAAGGAAGAAAGAGAGGAGCAGGTTGAACAAAATTGAGCCCAGAAAAAAAAGATGTTTAGCATAGTGGCTGTGGTGAATGTGATTGATTAATCATAGAAGATTAAAAGGGTTGCCATGGTAGTAGCAAGGGCCAGTGGAATTCAAGGAATTTAATTTATAGTGGACCTAGTCAGGACAGCTACATGAATTTCTTTACCTCTTTCCATGACATGCAAGCAGGAATGGAGAAAGTGGAGATAACTCAGGGTTGTAGTTTGTCAAGGTACGAAGAGAAAGAAAAGTTGTAGTTGACCTAGACATCCACAGAGGTCAACATGAAAGAGGGAAAAAAGTGAGGCCAGAAAGCGGTGCTGGAACAGTAGAATAGATATTTAGAAAGACTGGAAGATATGATGAGGTTGAAGAATTATATTAGCAGTCATAAGATGGAAAGAGGGATAGAAGGCTATCATCAGAAAGAAGAAAGTCAGAGATCAAGTAGTATAGTGATACTGTGGTGAGATCTAAGGTGTTTACATTCCTGTGAGTAATTTAGGTGGAATGAAGATGCTGACCATGTGTGCTGAAGTCATTAAGGAGGGCAAGTTGTTTAATCTGTCTTCAAAATCTATTTTGAAGTCTCTGAGTATAAGTGCAGGGGTCAAAATGGAAAGAAAAACTGTAAGACAAGTACAGAAGTCCTTGAGAAAGACAGATTGACCTGGAGGCTAGTAGGAGACCACAACATGGATCTTAGACATGGTGATATAGATATGTGAAGGCAACTTCAAAGGAGAAAGGGTTACTAAATCTTAGAGAGAAATTGGTGTTTTGAAATTGGCAATGAGAAGCAAGGAGCATCCCTCCTCTTGCCCCTACATTTTGGGGGCAAAAGACAGGAAACATCCAGCACTATCTTGGGCAGTCAGGGATGTACTGGTTTCAGGAAAAAAAATTCCAAGTTTCTATTAGTCTTAGAAAGTGGAAAGATTGTGGGATGAAGAAACAGTAGAGAGAACACAAAAGAAGGAAATACAGAGTAGAATAAGAAGTGGAGAGGGGTAGGATGAAGATGGAACTAGTTGATATTCTGAGTCAAGTGAATGTGAATCCCAAGATTAAGGGGGATATTAGATGATCATTTACATATTGTTGGACAGGAGGTGGGGGCCATTACATTGACATATATAATCTCCAAGGTCCTGGGACTGGTCGGTGTGGGTGTGATGATGTCAATTTATACAGTGTGAAGTCTAAATTTAGGGGAACTGAGGTTATTGGAGGTGGCTGGGATAGTTTTCCCTCCATTACAGCACAATGAAAAAGAAAGAAGGGACGTAAAGAGGAATTTTTTCATCCTCTTTTAATTCAGGAGAGTGTGTTGACATCCTCCTGAGTCTGAAGGGAAGAACTTCCATTATTTTGCATTTAGAAAAATAAACTTTTAGTCAACAGGCAAAAACTTTACATAGACTCATTTATGAATGAGACTTCTTCCAAAATTCTGGGCAAGTTTTATAAACATTTTGGAAGTGGAAAATGTAGTTAAAAATGTTGAAATCCTAAAGATTACAGTCCTTCCTCAATATCCTAATACTGGACTACATCTGTGACCCTATCACTATAGCTAGGTCTTACTGTCAACAATGCAAGTGATAATCTCTGTATCCCTGCTTATTCAGAGTGACTCCTGTTTATGTTTCATCATGAGTTCCTCCCATGCAGTCCATTCAATAAAATGAGGTTGTTCTTCACATTTTCTAGATAATTCAGGTACTTTCATTTTTTTCTCTGTATCAGTGCACAGCATACAGTAGGACATTTTTGATTGATTGATTTCATTGATAAATGGTTTCATAATTTCATGGTAAATGTTTCCGTCATCACCTTTGCAGATGATCTTGTATGAGATTTGGTTTTAAGAGAACAAAATGTGATTTTTTTCAACATGAGGATTGTTCTCCATCCACATCAATGAAAATTTTATTGTCCTATTCTAATTATCACTATTTGGCATTTATAAAGTAGTGCTTATCATCATACCAAGTACTTACCATTATGGTAGATTCAGTTTATAGACTAATCCTCATATTCCCCTTGAGAGCCATTAATTAGGCCATAACCTTCAGTGGTTATTGGTTGTAAATGACTCATTTGCTTCAGAGCAATAAATTGTAAAATGTTAGCTACAGAAAAGAGAGAGAGAGAGAGAAAGAGAGAGAGAGAGAGAGGGAGAGAGAGAGACAGAGACAGAGAGAGAGAGAGAGAGAGAGAGAGAGAGAGAGAGAGAGAGACAGAGACAGAGACAGAGACAGAGACAGAGACAAAGAGAAAATGAGAGCCTTGAATCCTGATAACTTTTTCACAGCTGGGAAAACTGAATAATAGATTAACTAATTTGTCCTAAGTCACACAAAACAAGTAAAGGTAATAAACCAAACCAAAAGCAGGGGTCATAATTAATAGGTTCAATAACCTTATGCAAAATTTAGCCATATGGTTTATTAGAGGAATATTTTTTTCCATGTTTCCTCCATGGAACAAAATTTACCTTGGTTAGAAAAAGTCCCATAACCTAATGCCTGTCCTGGACCACTGTCAGCCATCATGACTTTTCATCTTATCACTGGATTTCAGTGACTCTGGAAGAGAATGTGAGGCTGAAGATTTTGTGTAATTCTGCCTTACTTTACCTCATGATGTCATCAATCCTTTTTTCAAAAACAAAGAACAAATAATTGATCAAGTCACCTAATCTCTCTACTCCTCAATTATTCAACTGTAAAATAGTGATAATAACAATACCTACTGTAAAAGGTTATTGTGAGTTTCAAATGAGAAAAATATGTAAGTCACTTTGCAAACCTCAAAATATATGTAAATACTAATCACTATTATTGTGAAGTAATTTGCCTTAAGTCTCACAGAAACTCAGAGACAGACAAAGAATTCAAAAATAAGTCTCTGACTCCTATTTAAAAAAATCCTTATCATCATGCAAGAGAAACAGAGTAAACAGAGTAATCGAGTCAGGATTTGAACTTACATTGTACAATTCTAAATACAAGGCTCTTTTCACACTATATACAAGGTTGTAGTCACAAACCCCGATTTTTTTTTCAGATAACTTGAGGCCAATGAACTCTCTTTTCTACTGAGTGCAGTGGCTATATCACTGGGGAGTAGTCCTGGCCAGAAAGATTTTTCGGGATCATAAATAGGCATCTCTCCCTTTACAAGCAAACAGCATTCCTGGTGCTGCATAGCAGTCTAAAGTTTGCAGCCTGGCATGGGTTTTATTTGGTTATACTAAGCAGTGCAATAAAACCTCCTGTTGTTACACAGCTAAAGGAGATGAGGGGCTACACACAAGAGCTGTTACATTCTTTGTCTCTTTTAAAAAAAATATTCTTAATCCCCTTTATTTTTCCTTTACCTTGCTTTCACAATACATGTCTCTGTTGTCCCTTGTCAATTTCCTGGTGAGCTATTCTTTGCAACAAAGGAAAAAAAAAGAAAATAATACGGAAAGCATTTCAGCGAAACTAACCAATGCATCAACTGAGTCTAATAGTATTTGTCCAGCCTTAGCCTTGCAACTCTACAAAGAAGGAGGGAAAGGTTAACAGGCACGTTCTTATATCTCTTCTTCAAGGACAAACTTGATTGTTTTAATTACATAATATTTAGTTTATTATTTTTCATGTTGTTCTGTCTACATAGTTGTCATCCTTACAAAATTGTGTTCCTAGTTCTGTTTACTTTACATTGTATCAGTTCATGTATCTTCCTTTACCTATCTATATGCACATTTATTGTTATTTTGATGCAGCAATATTCCTTCACAATCGTGTAACACAACTTTAACCATTCCCCCAGACATCTAAGGTACTTCGAGTTCTTTGTTACTACAAAATATGCTGCTATAGATACTTTGGTGTATGTAGAACCTTGCTTTTTATATTTGATCACCCCGGTACATATCCATAGCAATGATATCTCTAGGTCCAAAAGTATGGAGAACCAGAATATTCACAAACTCATTTTGCCCCTGAAAGAAAGAAAGGTCTTCTCTCCACAGATCTCAGGTGGACCTATAGTTTTGTTTAAAATTTTGATAGGAATTTCATGTTCTCTGTCAGTAATACTTAAAAGATAAAATTTGGAATTTCATGTTTTGATAAAAGGATATATATGTGTCTATATACACATGTTATATATAAATATAATATATGTATGTATGTATGTTTACATATGTGCATATACTTATACATGCATATATGTGTATTATGTACATGTATATATACACATACATGCATACATGTATGCATATATAGTATATATGAATTATAGACACAAAGGACAGCTTCAAATATAGTATATCCAGAATAATCCATGAAAAATGAACATTTTTATTCTTTCAAGTTTTACTTTTGGCTTTTTATATAACAATCATTTCTGTATCCCTCACCCCCTATTTTACTCCTGTAAGACTTTCCTGTAACAAAGAAAAAAATAAAGGAAAATGACCAACACTTTGATGACTCCCCCCAAACTAGTCCTCCATTTATAGGAGTTATTCTAATATTCATAGTCAATATCATGTTTCCCATGTGATATCGTATAACTTTTCTTTACTTAGTATTAAAAGTGAATTTGTTTTAACCACAATCAGTACCAGTTATGAAAAGAATTTCATGATAGAGATTGACTAGTTGGTGAAGAATCACAGGATCTGAGAGTTGGGTGGGAGGTCATTTAGTTCAGCCTATAAGTGAAACAAGAATGATTTCTACAGTGCATGTCTGGAAAGCAGTAATCTGTCTTTTGATTGATTGAAGCTCTTTAGTGATGGGATGATGTCTACTTTGACCTTATGCAGCCCAGTGCACCTCTGTGTGGCTCTATTTGTTAGGAAAAGACAAAAGTGGAACCCTTAATTTGGGTATGGAGGTGAGGAGTTGAAAGGAAAAAAAAATCTTTCTCTTACAAACCGAACTAAATTGACCTCTTTACTTCTTCCGCCTTGTTGTCTGGGACCAAGCAGAACAACTTCCAGTTCTGTAAATATCAAAGACTTTCTCCTTTCTATGCCTTTCTCTTCTCCAGTTTATACTTTTCCTTCAGTTGATCCCCATAAAGCATGAACTACAGAGATTTTATCATCTTGATTTCAGTGAGTAGTGACAGTAGCAGTTGTTGAGGAAAGACCCTGGTATAACAATGTCTAGCTTCTTTTAAGTAAAGATGTAATATGTCTTATAACTACTCATTTCATAACACTAAAATGGTAGCCATATTTATCATCAAAATACATAATTATGCTATTAAAATTTGTTAGAATTCTAGTTGAAACAGGTCATCATTGTGGCCCATGTCCTTGTAAATGTAATCATATTAAATAATATTAAACTCAAATAATTTTATTAAGAACCTACTATGTGTCAAACACTATTGAAGTCTACAAAGACAAAAAATGGAAGATCTCCATTTCCATTTTATTTGGAGGATAGTAGATGAATATCATACATAGTGTAACAGGTTGTTTCCCACCCCTCCTTGGAAAATATCAAGATTTCATAGGCCTGCCCCCAAGGTACTACATAGAAATTTGAGAATGCATGGTTATTTTTTGCCTGTTTCCAGCTATGTATTACTATGTATCATGGATTGAGTGCCTTCAGTTGGTTGCAGAGATGGAAAAAATAATGTTGTAGGTTGTGTTAATATTGAATAGAAGAAAGGGGGATTTCCAGCTGGTCGGTCTCCTGAAGGCAGCTCTCAAAAAGACAAAATGCTAAAATAGAGAAAGCACAGATCTTTTCACAGTCTAGCATAATGTGGACTCACCTAGCCAGCCTTATACTGGAAGTACAATGCTGCCCTGGATCTTTTGTGTTTCCTTTCCTCCAGCATTGACCTCGTTAACATCAAAAGGTCCAGAATTGTATTTAGCATTTGATCTATGACTAGATGAAATACTACCTAAAGAATTAGGCTTTACAAAATCTGTTTATGTTCTAATGAGGCTTAAATTAGCCTCCTGACTGTACTATTATATATACTGTACTATTAGTTAGATTTTTGGATTCTGTGCTAATCATTCTATGATTTCTTATTGCTTTGAATCATCTTTTCTGGACAAGGTAGACTGTATATTCCATACTTAACTCAAGTTTGTACTTTGAATAACTTTGATTTTACTTTTACTTTTGTGAGACTCCATAGACTTTGAGCCCTGACAAATTTTATATTATTATATAACTTTGTTAGTAATAGCCAGATTGAAGCTGAATGTGAGAAATGAGGAGCGTTCTTTCTCTACTGAGAAATCACCAAACCCCAGAACAATGAATCTAGAGTAAACAAGGGTGGCAACAAAGGAAATGGAATGGCATAGATTACCAGGCCCTTTGACATCAGTTGAAAACAGAGCCTAATTAGTCATTGTGGTAGATGAAATAAAAAAAAAATATGTATAGAGTAAAACAAAGTAATTTCAGGAGGGTTAGAAACCTAAAGACACAAGGCATCGGGGAAGACCTCAAGTAGAAGGCAGCCTCTCCGCTTGTTTTCATTTCTTAGTTTCTTTGAATTATGGGAAATTAAAAAAAAAAGCTAAAAAGAGAGTTTGGAAGAAAAACCATCTTAAAGCTCTTGCATATAAAACTTTCCTTTAAAAAAATGAAAAAGGAGAAAGATAAACCGTACACAATTCTAGACAGAACGGTATATGAAACAAGAGCCAGACTTTCAAAGTCCCCTTCAAAAGGCATGCTTTGATGTTTGCTATATTCATGGAATCTGAGTGTTGCCAGATCTTTTCTACAAACAAACAGTGGCATCTGTCGAGTAGTTTTTATGCCACTCTGGGTCTGTAGTTGTATATTCTCATCAAAAAGTTCTGGCTCCTTAAAACTTCCTGCAATGACTCTTAAAACAACAACAACAACAAATAACAATGCCAAAAACGAAAATATTAATCAATTTTGATATTTTATTGATCAGTGAATCTCTAGACATAACAATTACTGATTTTTAGAGTTTGAGTAAAGTGAGATTTCCTGTTAATTCAGTTTCTAATTTCATGGTACTATGTGTGAAAGTATCTTCCGGTAACATTACACCACAATTCTCTATTCTAATTTTTCTGGCATGTGAAATTCAGTTTTTAAAAAATTCATTTTCTGAATTATTAGAAATCATTATACTAATTGACCATTAGCTCCCAGTGACTGTGAGGCAGATTGGTATCCTAGTCCCTTTCACCTGGAGGAGAATGGGGAGATACAGAAAGAGTCAACTAGAATGACTGAAGAATATCCAGGAGCACAGCACCTGACTCCACAGGAATCCTAACAAACTCCTGTGTTTAGTCTCATCTAAATAACCTGAATGATATATTCATTTCAACTGAGGTCTTCTTACTGTCTCAAGAAGTATTTCAAAGCAGCCTCAGAACCTTTTTTATACTTTGGTATTCAACCGCACAGCTTTTAATGTCTTCAGGTGATTCAGAACTGCTCTATTAATTAGATAAAAAGAGAGGTGGTGCACAAAATCCCTTCTACCTCTGTATTTTTATACAGATTATCTCACGTTTAGAATGCATTCCTTTTTTAATTCTTCCTAGAATGAATTCTGACCTCACTTTAAAGATGAGTTCAAGTGATAATTCTTACATGAGATCATTCTTTACTTCTCACTTGGTGCAGGAGTGAAACTAATTTTATACAGCTAGACTGGTTTTCCTTAAATGGACTAGAAGGTCATAAGAATCTTCATCTTTTTTCCTTGCTACTCATTGGAAAAAAAAAAAAAAAAACAAACAAACGGCAACCTCATATCAAAGGTAATTGATTTCAAAAGTTTTTTTTTTTTTGCTTTTTTGTCTCTTTTTAACAAAACTAGTGGGAACACCTTTATGGCTCAATGTTATTGGCTGCTGTGCCAAGGGGAAATCTATTTGAATTAACCTCTTGAAAACCTCAGGAATTAGATGTTTTTGTTTTATGTTTTGTCATTAGCAAAGTAATTTGTGTGTATGGCTTATGGTCCTAGAGAGAGTCAATGCATTCTGGTTATTATTCTGAATCACTTGACTGATTGTAAGTTAGGCCAAAACTAGTACACCACCACCCCATCCCCATCCCCATGCCCACCCCCAATATTAGTTCTCTTCCTGAAATTACTTTTTATTTACTAATATGTGTACATGCTTTATTCCCTAATAGATTGTAAACTCCTTGAGGGGATGAACTATTTTTTGTTTTTCTTCTTTAGCTCCTAGCATTATACCTGACTCATCATAGCTGTTTGATAATGATTTGATTCATTTTTGTTTGGTTGCTGTTTATGTATATGGCTTCATTTACCCAAGGAAGACCAAAGCAAAGGCCTGAGATGGTAGTAAAGTAGGATACACATGAGTTTTCCTCTTCTTGTATGAGTGAAAATATCACTATACTGCTTGGTATAGTATTAAACATTTCATATTGAGATTAACTTATTATGAATCCTCATCTCTTTTCCTTGAAATCATGACCCTGGCTAAATGTAGACCTATAATACACTAACTGTTTCATGATGGAAACATGTTCACTGGAGAGAATGATGGATATGGAGCTTTCCTGCTGCAGAGGCAGGTAGCTAGGAAAACCTAAAAGGAATCTTGTCCTTTGTAACTTTGTCCTACAGAAGATGATGGATGGCCAAATGGAGAATAGAACATTCTTATGGAACTTCGCTTTCATCAGAATTCTAGGATGTCATTTGTGTAAATATGTTGGTTTACAATGGTTAGGATTTAATTTTGTGGTACAGACATTTAATTAAAAATACTAAAAACATATATGCTTAAATTTAGTTAGTAGTGAGCCGTTCTGAATGGGAGACTAAGATTATTATAGGCATATATAAATAAGTAGCATAACTGTCAGTATTAAGCAGTATTTTATTCCTATTTATAATACTATAATCTCTTTGTTTATCAGGAAACTCTTACATGGGTATTACAATTAGCTTGTAACGTTGGAGATTGGTTTGAATCTTGTGCTGTTGCCATTTTATTGGCATCTTTTTTGAAACTGCCATGTTTGTGTTCTTTATTTGTTTGAAAATCAGTTAGACTTTGAACATTTAAAAACTATTTTCCCACAATTAGCAAAACTAAAGTGATATACTTTTAATGACTTAACTGTCTTCAGAAAGAGAGATCAAATGAAATTTTGAAAATATTTAGAGAGGTATTCTCTAGTTAAGAAAAAATTGTTTTTCTATTTTTCTCAAATTTTTTAATGGAAAATGTTCATAATGCATTTTATGTACTAAGATTCCTTATAAGATAAAACATTCAATTTATAGAAACTCTTTTTGCAGTGGCAAAGAATTGGGAATTGAGGGAACACCCATCAACTGGGAAATGCTTGAACCAGTTGCGGTATATGAGGTATATGACTGTTGTGAAATGCCATTTTGCTACAAAAACTGATGAGCAGCAAGCTTTCAGAAAAACCTCGAAAGACTTGAATGAATTGATGCAAAGTGAAGTGAGCAGAACGAGGAGAACATTGAGTGCTATAACAGCAGTATCGTGCAATGATCAATTATGAATGACTTAGCTATCCCAGTGATACAATGATCCAAGACAATTCCAAAGGATGCATGATGAAAAATGCTATCCACCTCCAGTGAAAGAACTGATGGAGTCTGGATGTACATCAAGGTATAATTTTGGTAACTTTTTTTTTTATTCGTCAAAATGGCTAATATAGAAATATTTTTCATGATTACGTAAAAGATCTGTATCAAATTGTTTGCCTTCTGAAGGGGAAGGGAGAGAAGGCAGAGGATTTGGAACTCAAAATTTTAAATAAATGAATGTTAAAATAATTTTACAAGCAACTGGGAAAAAAAAAGACAAACCTTCATGTTAACCAAGAAAGCTGACTGTTTGAAAAGAATCTTAGGTCACAACAATAATTGTTGTTTTAATTATAGCTCACATGTAAATAGTGTTTTACAGCTTACAATATTCTTTCCTCATGGCAGCCCTATGTAGTAGTTTTTCCAAGCAATAATAATGACAATTCTCATTTCTATAAGGAAGTTATTTTAAAGTATTTTCTCCACAGCTGTGTAACATAGAAAGGTAGTATAGATAGCATTCATGTTCTCATTTTCTACATGAAGAAGCTGAAGCTCAGAATAGCAAAGTAATTTGCCAAAACTTGAATGCTGGTCTTCTGATTCTAAGTCTTGTGCCCTTTTCCTCTTCTGCCATGAGGAAATATTATTTGTCTTAAGTGCTAAATGTATGAACCTTAAAGGTGAGAGAATGTATGTATTATCACTGCTAATATGCAATTTTCTTTACTTGCAGAGGCCCTTCTGAATATTCTAAATAAAAATCTCTTGGGAATTTTTTCTCACTTGTACATGAGACTTTAAGCACTGACTAGAATTTTTATCAAAATTACCATAATTCTACCAAACAAAAAATATTTCCCTGCAAGTAAACTGGAAAAAACTAGTGTTGAGGGAATACAGACACACACACACACACACACACACACACACACACACACACACACACACACACACACACACACACACATGAGTGTGTGTATGTATGTTTGCATTAGCATCCTGAATCTTAATTAGAATCACTCAAACAATTTTCCAAAACAATAAATATAGAAATATGTTGCCCTTTTGCCACATGTTTCCTTGGTATGAAATTTATGAGTCTACTTTTAAGATGAGAAGTGATGACCAAACTGAGTCAGAAAAGGCCTATCCTATGTGTACGTCCGAAGATTGTAGGACCTCTATTGTATCTTTCACGAGATAACTAGGGGCATAATGAGGTATGTTGTTAATACTGTCTCACTTTGTAATCAAGCTTTTGGCTCACTGAAATGTCAAATAAAAAGAAATCTAACATTAATTTGAATATTTGTTTTTCTGTTATGAGCATACTTTGAAATAAAAGCTATTTCATAATAAACAAGGATTTAGAATCAGAGGCTCTGGATTCAGATTCCAACTTTACTTGTTTTATTACTCATGTGATCTTGGGTGTTTCACTTAACCTCTTTGGGGCTTCTATTATCACATTTATAAAATGGGGGGGAGCACTGTTCTAGATGACATGCAGCACTTCTTTGAGTTTTAAATCTATGTTCCTATACCATTAGACATATAATTAGGAAACAATGAAATGCCAAACTCCAATGATAATCTCAGAGAGAGCTTTACTAAAATTGAGAAATAAAATATTGTTTGCTTGTTTGGCATTTTATTTGTTTTATCAGTACTAGATATTTATGAATTTTGGTTTATAATTTTGCATGTTTTAGGGATTTCTGGGGTTTAATGTTCGAATAGTATTATCAGAGACTCCTTATATCTAAATTATGCAATTTCATCGGTGTGGGTACTTTATAATCCATATAAAGATCACAACTCCTCCACACCAAGAAAGATGGTCTTCATAAGTTATTTTCAGCCAAAAACAATGAATTATATTTAGCTAACCTATTGGCAATGAGTCTCTGTGAACTTAACTTTATCAATCCTTTGATGAAACATATAGTTTGTTATTGAATCTCTCCTTAAAACCTTTTGGATTTAGCAGGACCAATTAGAGTTTGTTCTCTTGATATTGTCTTTAAGATCCCAGGGTTATGTCCATGTCTTAATTAGGCATTAAAGAATGACTAAAAGATTATCCTTGTATATAAGCATTTGTATTTATTTTATAACCAATCCTGAAAATAATCCATATATGATTTCATACTTGTTCATGTTTATGTTAGCAAAGTCACATAATAAAGTCACAAAAGCCAATTCCATTTATGTAGGCATAACTTTTTATTCACAATCATAATGACATGAATGGACAATGAATCTTTGACTTCACAGTGGAATACAAATCATTTTTTTAGACCACTGGTCTCCAAAGCATGTTTGGGGGGTAAGTGGCGGGGGGGGGGGGGGAGGAGAGTTGATTGCTTCCTTAAAGGTCATTTAACTTCTACAAGGAGTATAAAGGTTAACCACTTGGAAAATCCAAAGATGCATAACATCCCAGGCTCTCCCTGATACACAGTAGTGGTCCTTGTCTCCAAAACAGTTGCAGCCCTCCATTAATTATTGTTCCAGTCTTCTCCACTATATTTGCTCCCATTATCACATAGTTTTGCAAATCCCCTCTCTGCCTACTTCACTGTCAGCCTCTCAGCATAGTTATAACCTAACACTAATACAATGACTCACAATTCAAGCCATAAAGGTTGAATAGGATAAGTCTTCTCCTAACTCCAAGATGATCAACTTTTGCCCTTGAAATTACCTTGTACCTCCCTGTTGACAATAAACAAAAATATAAATTCTGTTGGGTTTTTAAAGGCTATACCACCTTGGATCCAATCTATCCATTCTTTTTATACATTACTTTAGTGTCTTTGCCCTACCATTCTGCCCCATTAAACTTCTTGCTATTGCATAAACTCAAATAACAACATGACTAAAATAATCAAATGCAAATAGGAAATTAAATTATGATAAGATCAATTAATTTTATGCACAGGAATAGTTCCAAATTGTCTTACAGAAGGTTCAGACCAGTTCACAATTCCACCAACAGGACATTAGTATCCTGGATTTCCCGTATACCCTCCAGCATTTATCACTTTCCTTTTATGTAATGTTAGCCAATCAGATAGATAACAGAATGTCCCTCAGAAATTTTTTTAATATTCATTTCTGTTATCAATAGTGATTTAGAACAATTTTATATGAGTATAGATAGCTTTGATTTATTTGTTGGGGGTGTAAGCTCAGTTCCATGTGGACAGTCTCGGGCAGGTAAAGGTGAGAGCTTCTAAACCTTAGAGTTCTCATGAGGCCCCCCAGGAAACAGCAGGGAATTGAGGAGTGAGATCTCGTGTATTTCCG
The DNA here is from genome assembly GCF_028372415.1 of Notamacropus eugenii. Classification (NCBI taxonomy): domain Eukaryota; kingdom Metazoa; phylum Chordata; class Mammalia; order Diprotodontia; family Macropodidae; genus Notamacropus; species Notamacropus eugenii. Next base: position 124,294,609 of record NC_092877.1, on the reverse strand, counting down.
CCTCTTCCCGTGAGAACGTGATGGGAGAGAGCATCCCCACCCTCGAGACTGGCCCGGATCTGGGCACACCTATTGTTATCTAACAGGCACTGTATTGAGGTGCAAATGATACGGCAGGAGAGCTTAAGTAGGGTCAGGAAAGCCCGAAGGCTCTCTTAGCGCTGAGGGGCCCTTACAGGACAGAAGGCCCCTTTTCCTCTCTTCGCTCTTCCCTCCCCCCTCTCTCCCCACTTCCCTTCTGCTTTCATTCTCTTACTGTAAGATCTTTGCCTCCTTGGGAGATTTCTCTCTCTCTCCTAAGGAAGAGTTTCCCCTGCACATGTAACCAGGACCCTGAATAAAGCCTAACCCTCGTTCGACTCTGGAAAGTCTCTTCTCTCACACGTTTATCCGGTTTGGCCAGCCGAAGACCTACGATAGGTAAGGTAAGACTCGGGTAGCCCTCAGGCCTCTAGGCCTGGTATTTATTCTTCTGAATATTATTAGTATTCCTTGTCATTTATCAATTGATCAATGGCTCTTTTTTAAAAAAATTTAACTCAATTCTCTATATGTTTGAGAAACGAAATCTTCATCAGAGAAGCTTCCTGTAAAAATTATTTTCCAATTTATTGCTATCTTTCTAATCTTGGCTGCTTGTGTTTTGTTTGTAAGAAAAACAAATCCCTTCAATTTTATGTAATCAAAATTATCCACTTTATTTCTTTTTACCCTCTCTGTCTCTTGATTGCGTATAAACTCTTCCATTATCCATATATCTGACAAGTAAAATTTTCCATGCTCCCTTAATTTACTTATGATATTACTCTTTTTGTCTAAACAATATACCATTTAAGTTTTACCTTGCTAAATTGTGTGAGATGTTGGCCTGTGCCTAGTTTCTACCAAACTGCTTTCCAATTTTCCCATGAATTTTTGTCATATAGTAAGTTTGTGCAACAAAAACTTGCATCTTTTGTTTTTATTAAATACTAGATTACTAAAGTTTTTTTTTTGTTTTGTTTTGTTTTTTTTTACTGCTGTGTATTGTGTACCTAGTCTATTCCATTTATTCACTACTTTGTTTCTTTTGCCGGTACCCATTTGTTTTAACGATTATTACCTTTATAATATGGTTTGAAATCTGGTACTGCCAAGCCATTTTCCTTTGTATCTTTTTTTTAAATTGATTCCTTTGATATTCTTGAACTTTTTCTCTTCCAGTTGAATTTTGTTTGTACTTTATCTAGAATCACAAAATAATTACGTGATATTTTGACTGCTATGGCACTGAATAAGTAAATTAATTTGGTAAATATACTTGTTCTTAGGACTTTTTGGGGTCCTACCATACCAACAGTTTCCCATTTCCTTCTCTGCAGCTGATTTTACAAATGAGGAAACTGAGGCAAACAGTGACTTTCCCAGGGTCAGTTACAGTTAGTAAGTGCCTAAGGCCAGATTTAAACTCAGGTCTTCCTGAATGGGGAATTGTGCTCATAATCTTCCTAATAATTAAACAAACACTGCATTCCTGGTTTAAATTCCATCTGATCTCTTTAGTAGTATTATATTTAAATTTTTTGCTTCAATATTCATTATAGAAATTGATCTACAGTTTTCTTTTTTGGTTTTTGATCTTTTACTTTTAGCTATTAAAACCATATTTGTTTCTTTGAAGGAATTTAGTAGGACTCCTTTTTTTGCTTATTTTCCCAAATAGTTTATATAACATTGGTATGAATTGTTCTTTAAATGGTTGGTAATGTTCACTTGTGGAAGAGCTAAGTTGCATAGTGGATAGAGCTCCAGCCCTGGAATGAGGAGGACCTAAGTTCAAATCTGGGCTCAGACACTTACTAGCTATGTGACCCTGGGCAAGTCTCTTAACTTAGATAGTCTTAATAACAACAACAACAACAAAAACAACAAGAATTCATTTGTAAATCCATCTGGTCCTGGGGATATATATATATTTTAGGGAAAGCATTTATGATTTGTTAATTTTTCTGAGATGGTGTATTTTAAATATTCTATTTCCTTTTCCATCAATCTGGACAACATATATCTTTTTGTTTGTAAAGATTTATCTATTTTACTTAGATTTTGCTTTTATTGGCATGTACTTGCTCAAAATAACTCCTAATAATTAACTTTAATTTCATCTTGGAGGTGCATCCACTCTTAATTTTTGGTACTAGTAATTTAGTTTCCTGGCTGCTTTCAATATTTTCTTTTTTCAACTTGGAACTCTAGAATTTGGCTATTACATTCCTAGCAGCCTTTGTGTTTCAGGAGGTGATTGATGGATTATTTCAATTTTTATTTTACCCTGATTTGAAGATATTGGGACAATTTTCTTTATGATGTCTTGAAACTTATATGGTCTAGACTCTTTTTTTATTATAACTTTTAGGTAGTTCATTAATTTTAAATTATCCCTGCTCTCCAGGGTGGCTGTTTGCAGATTAGATACTTCACAATTTGTTTCTTTTTTAAAAAATTTTTTGACTTTGTTTTATTTTTTTCTTGATTTCTCATGGAGTCATTAACTTCCATTTGCCCAATTCTGATTTTTAAGGAATTGTTTTCATCAATGAATGTTTGTACTTATTTTTCCATTTCACAAATTTAAGGACTTCTTTTCTTCAGGGAATTTTTGTGCCTCTTTTGCTATTTTGCCAATTCTATTTTTTATGGTATTATTTTCTTTAATATTTGTGCCTCTTTGTCAAGCTGTTATTTCTTCCCATAATTTCCTTGGGTCACTTTCATTTCTTTTTTTTTAAATAGTTTTCTCTACTACTTATCTTTTTCTTTAACTATTCCAAGAATTCTTGCTGGACTTGGGTTCAATTTGCATTTTTCTTTGAGACTTCACTTGTTTCTGCTTTTAAATTCTTTTCTTTGCTGGAATTTGTGTCTTGATCTTCACTGTGAAAAGATCAAAATTAATATTTGCTCAAGTTTCTGCACTTTTAATTCTTATTGTATTGATTCTACAATGCAACTGATTTTATGCTCTAATGATATATAAATATATATGTATGTATGTATATATATATGTATATATATATGTATGTATATATATGTATGCCTGCAACTGCCTAAAGTTAACTTTCTATGTCCTTGAGTAGATTTAAGCAATTTATCTTTTCCTCTGTGTTAGTTTATAATCATAATTAAAAGAAGCCTTGTTATTCCTTATACCTTCCATTTTGTGATATTTTAGTATATTTGTTTATCTGTCTTTGAAGGTTTGTAAACTGACATGATATATTCCCAAAAGATATGTTTGCTGTCCTTGCCTGTTCTTGTATGATTAGGGAAAATTTTACTTTTTCAAGGGGATAGAAAATCTAGTGGTTTTGGCCCCCTAGCAAAGATATGGATAGGTCCTATAAAACACTTAACATTCTTAATTGTCAGAGAGCAGTGGTTATTACTCACCACATGGGTTCTAGATGACCTTCTCTGAAGTAGCAATAATGTCCCTAGTCCCATGATGCTGTCTTTCTAGTAACCAATCACCCAACCTTCCCCTCCTCCCTAGTTATGTGCTTTCCAAATTATATGAATGCTAGTAAGACCTACTGCAGGGTCTTGGGTGATTGAGAGGCCATAGATCCATTTTTTCAAGTTACTGCTAGCCTAATTAACAATTTGATCATGCTCAGTGTATTGTAATTTAGCACAATTTTCAAATAAACACCTGTCACTATAGTAGCTTTTTTATGGCAAGGTTCTTTTTCTACTTTTCTTTTGTTCATTTCTCTAGCTTATTACTTGACTTTGAACTTTTATGTTAAAGTTCTACTCCCCTTTTCTTGGGGGCGGGGGAAAGGCACTGTTGAAGGTTTCATGCTTTTTCATAATGTTATTATCAGAGAGTTATGGTGATATTTAAATTTTCAGTGCTTTCAACTAGGTGAAATGCAGAGAGACAAGGGTTCATTGATCTCCAAGACTATACTATTGTCTTTACCCAGTAGGGGACCTGTTTTTCTGTAGCCATGAGTACTCTGCCCCTAAATTTTGATCATGGCCCCAGCTCCTTTGTGACCAACCAAAAGTAATCTACTCCCTTTCCCTAGAAACTATGACTCAGAATTACATATTGGCAAAGAAATTTCTAAACTGCATTGGATCAGATATCCACTGCCAACAAAAAACAATCCCTTGTAAACATTTTCTGACCAGTTGTCTAAACCCCTTCTTGTCACTTGTCTGAGAACTCTGGAAGTTATTTCTGAGGCTGCTGCTGCTACTGCAATAGCTGTTGTCAAAGCTTCTAAGATCCACCTCTAATATTGCTGCCACATGCACTTCAAGCTAGTTCCTACCACAGTGTCACAAACCTTTCTTGCTGACCTCTTAAGTTGCATCATACTGGAAAAATGTCTCACCCTGACCTTTAGTTGTCCTTGATGTCCCAGTATTCAGTTTGAGGCATTATTACATAAAGTTCTTTGGTGGGGAATATTGAGATAACTCAGTTACATTACTGCCTCTATTCCACCATTTTGATTCTGCACTTTCCCTTCCCAAGTCAGTTGGTCTTTAAATAAATCCATGTCTTGCCTATTTGATACTTGTTCTGTACATTGATTTTTTTTCCTAAGAACTTTGTTATTAATTGCTCCATTTCATTTTCTTGATTTTAGCTAGTTGCATGTCAGATTTCCATATTTTAATTCTGTCATCTGATGTATTAATTGTCCCACATTACTTCATTTCTTTTATACATTGATGAAAAATAGCTTCCAGCTATATTTACTCTCCCTTGGTTATGTTTTTGTTCTATCTTCAAAAGACCTAGGGAACTAAAATCTTTGTTCAAATCATGTTCAAGGAATCATCTGTGCAGGAAGATGCACACAACTATACATATATACACATATATGTACATATATGCATGTGTGCATATATGTATATGTGAAACAAATTACAAACATGTAGATCACCGCTATGTTTCCATTTTCCTGACAAACTATAAGGTCCATGAGAATAAGAGAGTGGTTCAAACTTTTCATTTCTATGAATTGTCCCAGACCCTCTGCTTGGGAAGGCAAGGAGGAAATTAATCTCATCCTTTCAGAATTTATTGACTTCCTGGATTTCATGGACTGCAGGATTTCATAAGGTACCTGCCTCAGAATGCATTTTTGTCCTCTAAGTGTGGTCTTCCCTCAGTAGATTGTGAGCTTCTTGAGGACAGGGGCTATTTTATGACTTTTCTTGTATCCCCAGCAGGGTGCCTGGCACCTTACAGATGCTTAATAAATATGCACTTACTAATAATTATGATGATCATGAAGAGATGGCTTCATGTAATAGATGTTTAAAATATGGCTATTTATTGAATAGTCACTTCATTTTATCACTTGATATACCTGCAGGTAGAAATTCAAGAGCACAGGGTTCTGTATTGTTTACAAAGTAACCCGAAAATTGAATGGAAGACAACTTGTGAAATTTCAAAAAGAGACAAAGACAGAGAGATAGTGAGAGAGACAAGGATAGTCAAAGAAAGAAAAAGACAGAGAGAGAGAGAGAGAGAGAGAGAGAGAGAGAGAGAGAGAGAGAGAGAGAGAGAGAGAGAGAGAGAGAGAGAGAGAGATTGTGTAGAATGGGTAGGCAGAAAAACCTTTTTGGTGAAAATGGAGGGTGGGTCTAGATCTGCCTTTTTATTGATATAGGGAATTCCCAGTTTGTAATCTCTCTGTACCAGTGCCAATTATCAACTGCTCTGTAATTTAGTGTCTTTTGAGAGTTGTCTGAGGGGACAAAGAGGTTGAGGAACTTAACCTAAATCAAATTGCCAATATGGTTCAGAGATGGAATGTGAACCTAGGTTTCTGACTTCATGACCAGTTTCCTATTCAATACGTAGCACTTCCTCTGCAAGAGAAAAATAAATGAAACCATTACAAATTTTTGTGATTTTTGAAGGAACATGTGAGTGTTTTCACAAAATACTGGTTATTGTCCTTCATTCTCAAAGAGGACCAAAATGACACCACTATGCTTGAGTCAAGTTTCAGTGTGTCCAACTGTGACTGATCAGACCAATACAAGCTCAGAATATTCTACCACAAGTAGGGCACAAACAGCTCATGTGAGCATTCGGGGTGTGTTCTCTAAATTTGCGCATCTTGCAAATCTTTTGAGATATTTCAATTCTGCTTCACTCGTAGAGTACAGTACCTTTACTGATGTGGGCATGCTGTGCTGAGAGGTCCTATTCCATTGTTTCCCATGTCACACAATCAATTCCAAAGTTCTTAGAAGAGACCTTGAGAGTGTCCTTATGTTGTTTCTTCTCACTACTATTTGAATGCTTGTCCTTTTATGAGCAACTCACAAACACTATTGGCAAGTATACATTTGACATTCGAACAAAGAGAAAAATTGAAGAATCACCTACAAAGTTTAAAGTTTACACTATGTTTTATTTTTCTTTTTATACCTGCAAGAATGTGAAACTCAGAATCAAATAGGGACCAGGAAATCATGTAGCCTCAACTTGTTGGAAAGGCTTGCCTATAATCAGAAGGATGGGGATCATCTGCATCTTGATAGCACCGGGTCTGTGCCAGGTCTCATGAGGGTAATTTTGACAATATTTAGGGGATTGGCTGAGCTTTCACAAATCACAGGTGTATGGAAAAACATCATTATTAAGCTTTCACTGGATCACATATGTTCAATTTTTAAATCATAATTAAATAAACATATTTCCCCTTTTTTCCTGAATTGTTCTAATGACATTGTTTTAATGGAAAATTAAACCTTTTGTTTGGCTTAATGATCTTTTAATTTCAGGGAAGAAAGAAAACATTTAACCTTGCTAATTTTTTTCTCTGCAGTAATATCTGACAGACGGTGTAGAGATTCTGGATGCTGGCACTACTAATGAGTACTAAAAGGGCTTGGCTCGGTCCCATGTCTCATCCTGTGCCTTCTAAGCTTGATAGTGGCCAAGACCAGCAATAGGCCATCAGGTCCTAATATGTCTAATTAGATACACTGGCCTATTAAAGGGGTGATGATGATGGCCATCATCATCATTTTTGAATAAACATTTAATATTCAAGGCATAACATTCAATGGGAGGAAAAATTAAAATAATTCCCTTAAAAGAGTTCATCTTTTTATCTCCTTCATAGAACTCTACAAACCTACTTCCTTCAATTTAAAAAGTATACATAATATGGTAGGAATCATTTTCCAAAAAGTAAATTAAATGCTGATAATTTCCTTTACCCCAACATTTTTAATTTGAGGGTGAGAGGAGATGGAAGATTGTTTTGAGATTTGTGATTTTATCAGTATGGTATATATACTACAAGGAAACTTCTCCCATGTGAACTGGCAATTTATCCATAGATTATAGTCATAAAGATTGAGAGCAATGAGAGGTTCAGTGCTTAAATCATACATCCACAGTCAAATAGTTATTGTGCCAATGATGACTTAAATTGGTCCAGTATTCTGTATACTGTGTCATACTACTTATCACTCTTCACTTTATTTTTTAAATTTTTTAGTAAATGATTAATGCTTATAATTATTATTAAATAAATCATCCAGTGTCACACAGCAAATAAAGGGAAGAGGAAGGACTTGAAGCTTTCTCATTTCAAGTCCATTAGTCTATATACATCACCTGGTTTTGGCTACCATTCTTTATCAGACTTCAATCACATGTGCTTTTTTGCTTTAAATAGCTGGTTTCGAGCTGTGAGCTCTCCCACTCAGCATGCACTTGCCTCCCCCCACCTCCAGGTGCAGCACCACCTCTGCTCTCTCTTAAGGGTTTAAACCTGCCACTTCCAAGTTCTCTATGGATGATGATATTGCAGCTCTCGTTGTTGACAATGGCTCTGGCATGTGCAAAGGTGGCTTTGCCAGAGACGATGCCCCTCGGGCCATCTTCCCCTTCGTTGTTGGGTGCCCCAGACATCAGGGTGTGATGGTGGGTGTGGACCAGAAAGACAGCTACGTGGGGGATGAGGCCCAGAGCAAGAGAGGTATTCTGACCCTGAAGTACCCCATTGAACATGGTATTGTCACCAACTGGGATGACATGGAGAAGAGCTGGCATCATACTTTCTACAATGAGCTCCTTGTGGCCCCTGAAGAGCACCCTGTGCTGCTCACAGAAGCACCCCTGAACCCCAAAGCCAACAGAGAAAAGATGACTCAGATTATATTTGAGACTTTCAACACCCTAGCCATGTACTTTGCCATCCAGGCTGTACTGTCCCTGTATGCCTCTGGTCGTACCACTGGTATTGTGATGGACTCTGGTGATGGTGTGACCCACACTGTGCCCATCTATGAAGGTTATGCCCTTCCCCATGCCATCCTCCATCTGGATCTGGCTGGCTGTGATCTGATGGACTACCTCATGAAGATCCTGATGGAGAGAGGGTACAGTTTCACTACCACAGCTGAGAGGGAAATCGTGCATGACATCAAGGAGAAGCTGTGTTATGTTGCCCTAGACTTTGAGCAGAAGATGGCTACTGCTGCATTTAGCTCCTCTCTGGAAAAGAGCTACGAGTTCTCTGATGGTCAGGTTATCACCACTGGCAACAAGAGGTTCCGGTGCCCAGAAGCTCTCTTCCAGTCATCTTTCTTAGGTATGGAATGCTGTGGAATCCACGAAACTACCTTCAACTCAATCATGAAGTGTGATGTTGACATCTGTAAGGATTTGTATGCCAATACCATATTGTCTGGTGGCACCACCACGTACCCAGGCATTGCCAACAGGATGCAGAAGGAGATTACAGCCCTAGCTCCCAGCACAATGAAAATCAAGATCATTCCTTCACCTGAGTGCAATTACTCTGTTAGATTGGAGGCTCCATCCTGGCATCTCTTTCCACCTCCCAGCAGATGTGGATCAGCAAACAGGAGTATGATGAATCTGGGCACTCCATTGTCCCCTGCCAAATGCTTCTAAATGGACTAGGTGTTTTGTTTTTTTTTTTTATTTTTAATTTTTTTTGTCAAGAGGGCATGACATGATAATTGCCCAAAAAAAGAGATGAGATTGGCATGGCTTTATTTGGGTTTTTTAAATTTGTTTTGTTTTGGTTTTTTGGCCCTTGACTCAGGATTGAAAAACTGGAATGGTGAAGGTTATGACCAGTCTAAGTATGTTGGAAGCAAACATCCCCAAAGTTCTACAGTGTGTATTCAGGACTCTTGATTGTACATTTGTGTGTGTGTGTGTTTTTTAATAGTCATTCCAAATATTGTATAATGCATTGTTACAGAGAAATTAGCGCTGTAATGAGCTAAGTAACAAATCCAGATGGGGAGGGGGGAGGGGAAGAGGGGGAAGGTACTAGTATTGTTTTACATGTAAGTTAATGTAATCCTTTTAAAACCTTTTTGTATCTTCTGCCTTAATACTTGTTCCTTTTTTTAAATTGTCAGCTGTATTGAACGGCCCCCTAAATTCCCTCCCTGCCCCAACATAGATGTGAATGAAGACTTCACAGTCTCCCTGCGAGTTTTATGAGATTGGTGCCAGTACTTGGAGGAGGGGAGGAGCTTTATCTGTACACTGACTTAAGACGAGTTCAAATAAAAGTGCACATGCTGAAGAAAAAAAATAGCTAGTTTCTTTGTTGTACTAAAATATCATTTAAATTACTCATACTTTTGTGTCTCACAAGGATCCCTCATTTCTACTCTCCACCATCATCCTCATTCAGGTTTTATTATTGTTTTGTTTGCATATTGTTTTGTTTAGATTATTACAAGGCCTTCTAACTTATCCCCCTACATTGAGTCTTCTTCCACTCAAATCTCACTTCTATCCTACTTCCAGGGAAATAGTTAATGAAGGAAAATGCTATCTTTTGCACTCATTTGTTTAAAAAAAAGATAAGTGTATCTATTGTTGAAAATATATGTATATATTTATCATTTGTATGGGAAAATATGTGCACATGCATATATGTGTATATTATACGTGTGTATATATTATATATACATATAGCACATATATATGTAAGGATACATATAAACCCATATATACATAAGCATGGATACACATACATACATACGCATGCACACACATACATACGCATGCACACACATGCACATATACATACATACACATGCACACACATACACAGATACATACATGCGCATGGACACACATACATACACATGCATGCATACGCACATATATACATACATATGCACACACATACATACACATGCATGCATACGCACATATATACATACACATGCACACACATATGCATATACAACCAGGCACATTAGTATACTTCTATAATCACTGCTAGAATGTGATGCTTATGGATCTCTTGAGGTCAGGATTTCTGGTCCACAGTTGGCTAAGTAGACCTGAGATCCTCCCTAGATTCAACATTAATCCAGTGAGCTCTGGTAGATGAGGGCTCCCCAAGGTGTCTGAAAATGGGGAAATTGGCCCATGTTGGAAATAGAACAGGTCAAAGTTCTTGTGCAAAGTGCAAATTTGTGAGTTGCCTATGTACTTTCAGCCTGGACAAAAAGGAGAAAATGAGTATTTTCAAAAAAAAAGGGAAGAAAGAAGGAGGAGAAATAAGGTTAGGGGAAAATAAAAATAAAAATATATGGAGGTTTTAGTGGATTGTAAACTTAACAAAAGTTTAGGCTATGATGTGGCAGGTAAAGAAATTAATGTGACCACAAACTTTATTCAAAGAAGCATGGGATTCAGAAAGAGAGAATGACTGATTCTGATGTATTCTGCCTTGGTCAGATTATATTTGGAATGTCATCTTTTTTTTTTTTATTATGGGTGCCAAATTTTGGAAAGTTATTGATAAGATAAAATACAGAAGGGGCTTAGATGGTCTAGAAAGATGACCATCAATGAAATATCCCATATGTATGTATTAAGTTCTAACTATGCCCCAAGCATGCTTTCATTCTTTTTTGGCCCCATCCCAAAGAACTGCGGTAAATTTACTGTAAGTTCAGTGTTTGGCTCATGTCTAAGATTTTCATGAAGCAGGGTGTTGGTGGGGAGAGAGTTAAGGTATAAAGCAGATCAGGTAGAGGACAGTCATTTAGTTCCTACACACAAAATATATTCTTAATGCAAAAGACTTGCAATCATGCATTGATAGACATTTTAAGCAGCTAAAACTGCTTAAAACTGCTATTGTACCCTCCCAGGAACCTGAGATTTAAATAGAAAAAGAAGAAATCTGTAGGAGTGCTGAATAAGCATTCTACATTTAACTTTCAAAAGATTGGGATCATCATCTCCCCAAGAAGCACTATTGTGGATATAGAGAAGAAAATTTCCTATATAGAACCTAAGAGCTTCAGATATCATGAACCAATAGTCACACAAAAGGCTGGTCAAATTCATCTTGGGATCACTGTTCAGTCACCTAGATATGCAGGAAAAGAAAAACAATGCAAAGGAAAAGAAAGAAGAGACAACTAGGGCCCTCGGGTTTACCTAGGAAGATCATGTGATTCACCTGCCATGTGCTCATCATATCCACAATGTGACCAGGGTGAGGGGAGGTCACCTACCTGTTTTCTTTCCTCTCCAGAGAGAAGTTGAAATAATCCTGATATAATCAGCAAGTATAAATAGGTCTCACTCCTTTTTAAAGGCCCTTGAATCTTCAACTCCTCTTACTCAGTGATCAATAAAAAGATTGCCTTGTTATTTCAAAACACAAGTTTCTCACCACCAAGTCATAGATGTCTTTGAAAACTGCCTGAAAAACTCAGTGTGCACTCTATAAGATCACCAATGAAAAATAATAACGTGCTGAAACGAATCCCCCCCTTTAACACACTTTTCACATCTGTCTTTTTCTTGAATAATTCCAGTTCAGTGAGGGGAAATACTCTACCTCCTTAGGTATCCCTATTTCACTTTTTCATCCCTTTCATTGTTAGAAAATCCCCACCTCCTTTCTTCAAACCTAAATTCACCTCTGCTATTTCAATCAATTTCTCCTGTTTCTTCTGTCTAGGTTCACACTGAAGTCTCAGCCATATTACACATGACTGCTTTTCAAGTTTATGAAGAAAGCTCTAATGTCTCTCATTCGGGTTTATCTTATTGAATATGAATTAAATTTGAATTAAAATCAAGGATCTTCATTTGGCTTACCCTCCTGTAGACACCCTCATGCTTACTAACATACTTCATAAATTGTAGAATGCAGGGCTAAAAGCACAATACTCCTGATATGGTCTGATTGTGGTACATTTACTGTTTCAGCATATTAAAGATTACTATATATTAGTGTACTAATCTTTCCATTTTTCCTGCTTCCTAACTGCCCCCCGGAAGTATCATAATATTAGGGAGAATCAAACCCTGTAAGTTAGAAAGTGAAAACAATCACTTAAAGATTTGAACTGGTGAATTTATATTGGTGAACAAAGAGGGATGTGGTGAGTTGGAATCATAGCAGGAGTTGAAGTTATTGAATGTCAACACAAGTGTTGGAAAGCAGAAAAAAAGAGCCCTAAGCATTCAGGATACAGTGTAAAATCAGAAATGAAAAATGAATGAAGTAAAAGCAAAGGGGATTTCAAATCCACTTTGTGAGGCTGCATCTGCTGTGACAGTTTATTAAGCTGCAAGGCTAGAGATCCTAAAAAAAAAAAAAAAAAAAAAAACCACTAAACAGAAGACCTACCTAAATATCTACTACAAACCAAATGGAATTGTCACAGAGACTCAGCTAAGGACTACCTAAAACGAGCATTAGCATTTCAAATGGTAACATTACCTGATTGATTTATTGAGTGAAAAGGTTGAGAGAAATCAGATCAAACTATATTCAGATCCCTGTGTGGACTCTAAAAGTAAAGAGCAGTTAGAATGAAGGAGATACAGAGTCTGTGAATGAAAGGGAAAAAGGAATTCAGCACCTTTAGGATGCTGTCCAAAGATACTTTAGAAGTGAGTCTCAATCCCAAATCAGGTAAATCATTTACCAGGTTGGAGCTTCTCTTGGGAGACACAATAGAAAACATAGCCAATGCACTGAGATAACTCGATATTGCTGATCTAAAAGATATTTAAATTCAAGATCAAGTATTTAAATGTTGTTCTGTTCCTTTTATATCTTGCTATAATTATTGGACATGAGCTACAATTTAATTTATTTTTTTAGTCTCAGTTCTATTCATTAAGAATTTAAGTACCTACTCTGCTCTATGGCAGACACTGTGTTAGGCACTGAGGCTGTAAAGACAAAGCCAAACAAGCCATTGTCCCTAAGGAACTTATATTATGAAATGGGGGGCAAATTATCTATCTATCTATCTATCTATCTATCTATCTATCTATCTATCTATCTGTCTGTCTGTCTGTCTGTCTGTCTATCTATCTGTCTGTCTGTCTGTCTATCTATCTATCTATCTATCTATCTATCATCTGTCATCTATCTGATAGATACATACATGAATATATGTAATATTCAAATTGGATATGTACATGTTTATGTTATAGATGTATATATGCACATATATCTAGAGATAGTGATAGATATATGCATACATATATATACACATACGTGTGTGTGTGTGTGTGTGTGTGTGTGCAAAATGATGTCAGGAGGTGCTAACAAATTGATGACTTACCAAATTGGGATGTGATAATGATCACATCCCTGATGTGAGTAAACTGAGTAAAAAATGAGGAAGGATTGCAGTCTAGGCATAGTAGTCAATCTGTGAAAAGGCACAGGTGTGAAAGATGGAATGCAATGCACAGGAAACATCAAATGGACCAATTTGGCTGGATCATAGGGAATGTGAGGGAAAATCAAATATATCCAGCATTAGTTTGAGCCAGATTGTGAAGTACAAAGAAGATTTCATATCTGATACTTTAGGTTATCATAATGATAATAAAAGGCACTTTGTAAATGTTAAGTCATTTAATCCTCATAACAACTATGTGATGTAAGTGCAGTTATGTTCATCTTACAAATAAAGGAACAAAGTTATAGGGAGCTTATATGACATGCCCAGAATCATAAAGTTAGTATATTTGGAAAAATTCAAACTCAACTCTTCTTAACTCCGACTCGCATGCTCTATCAGGTCATCTAGCTGCCTATACCAGAGAGCCACTGGATCTTCTTGAGCAGAGGAATGATAAAGTCAGAATTGTCATTCATTCCTTCTAATTCCTTGCAACAAGAGAATGATTGGACTAATGTTTTCAGGTTATACCATGCCTACTGAAGATAAAAAAAAAATCCCTCATTCATTTCCATTAGGACAGAAGCAGAATGGCTACCTCAGACAGGGTTCAGGACTCACAGTTTCTCCAGTCTCACTCTTCTTTCATTTCCAAACCCTTTGTATTAGTCACAGAGGAATTCAGTCTAGCCTGACCTGAAAGCTCACTGTGAGCTTTCTGGGTCATGGCCATACCTTTTCTTTTATATTTTCAGTAATACAGCTTCTAGTATATCAATGCTACATAAGCAGCAGTATGAGAGCTCCTGTTGTGCAAATTCTCTCTACCAGTTAAGATTACTTCCATCTATAATTTAGTAAATAAATTTTAAGGAATTGTCTGAGAAGTCAAGAGATTAAGTGCCTTCCCAAGATCAGAGGGGCTTATATAAATATCACTGGTATGATCTGAAACCAAGTCTTCCCAATTCCAGGTCCAGCACTCTACACTTTGCTTCACTGACTCAAATGTTAAATAAATATTGGTGAATATCATCAATGCATGTGTGTATATGTATGTGCATATGTGCATGTGTGTGTGTATACCTGTGCATGATGACACACTCCTGATCATGAGCATGTATGTCTGTGTGTATTGGGGAAGATAAGTATTCCCTATTACATAAAGGTCAAATTCCCCTGCCTCTAACCAAATGCTATGTTCCTTCCAGTTTGATTTTATGTCATTCATCTCCATATATATTGTGCATATTTGCTTTTCATTATTCACTGAAAACTTTCCCCCATTCCTCTTCAGTGCCTTCACTCATGTCTGACCCCATGTCTGGAAAACCAACCTTCTCATTTCTCCATTTCCAGTTGTTAATAACCTAGTCATCTTGTAATACTCAGCTCATATTACCTTATCTTGCCCTTCTTTCCTGATCTCTATCTATACACCCCTCCAAGTTAAAAATATTTCCTTTGTCAGACCAGGAAGTGAACTCTGTTGCTGCCTTTCCAGGAAAGTCCTCTTTGTGAAAGGAGGTGGGGAGCGAGAGACAGATACAGAGAAGGAGACAGAGACACAGACAGAGACAAGAGAGACAGAGACACAGAGACAGAGAGAGGGAAAGGAGACACAGAGAGATAGACAAGTCAATAGAGAAATGAAGACAGAAAGAAAGAGACAGAAACATTGCAGCAGTAAGCACCCTGACACATCTATAATGACCTGCTAGCACTGGTTCTTAGATCTGCTTTTCTAAAAGGAAAGCAACTTTTGAGGGTCAATAATCCTCTTTAGTCACATATAACAATAGAGAAAATACAAACAGAGGAATAAAGACCAACAGACAGAGCTTCTAACAATGTGACCACAAGCAAAACATACATCAAAAATCAACAGACAAATCCATTACATATGTACATACATAGTTACCAGAGAGAGAAGCACCAATATCTGGATTTTCAAAGAGGGTAGATGGAGCTCCTTAATGGCTATTTGGAATCTCAGCTGGCACATAAACCTTCCAAAGAGTAAGCCCCAAGCAAAACCTAACCTCAGAGTATACACACACGTTTTAGAGCTGCAAGGCATCACAACCCTAGCGATGCAGTGCTTCATTAGAAATTGACAAAATATGTGGACCTTCCCCTAATCAAGTTTCCCTTAGTGGTCTCCACCTGGGGCTTATTAGTGTACAGGGAAGATCTTTAGCTCCCATTAACATAAATCCTATTAACATTACACACACACACACACACACACACACACACACACACACACACACACACACACACACACACGAAGAAAATTAGAGACAGAGAGTGAGATCAAGAAACAGAGAGGGAGAGAAAGGCGAACGTAGAAACAGACAGAAAGATGGAAACAGAGTGGGAAAGAAGGAAACAGAGACAGAAAAAGAGAAAAGAGTGAGAGAAGGTGGGGAGAGGATTAAAATAGGTTTGTGGCTGTCATTTGTCATTGTGGGGTCCACATGTTTATTCCAGGCACTGTCTCAGAATGCAATACAATCCAGCTTATTTTTATCTGCAAACAAAACCATTTTAAAATCACCAACAGTTAAAATATAAAGTTTAAAGAGAGCAAGATCTTTCTGGTGCCAAGTTGCAAGGCAGGGGATGGGAAAGAAGTGAAGAGGAATAAATTCACTATAATGGGTTTCACAAAGCTAATCAATATTATTTTAACGCTTAGGGCACTGTTTCTATCCACATTATCAGTAGCGGGGACATTTAGAGAAACTGAAAAAATTTGCCCATACAGATCTCTCCTTAATTAGATTAATGAGCCAGACGAAGCTCCAGTGGCTACTGATTGTACTCAGGTTGTAATAGCTGTCTTTCACTTACAATGGGCTCTGTTCTGGTGCTAACTATCCCCCTTTGGTTTAGGGGCTCAAAAGTTCCCAGGCTTCCTCACATTCCTCATTGTCCGCATGACCCGATCTTTTAATCTTTTCCAGCTAGAAAACATTACACTTCTTTAAAAGGGTTACCAAAATGCTGCTTTCTATTTTGCATTGTAACTTTGTATATATGTATATCTTGTGTACTAGAGTTTAAGCTAATTTTGGACATGCCCCTTTTTTTATTTAACGTTTGCATAGTGCCAACAATAGAAGTTCCATCTTTTGCTTTTTCATACACCACTTCAAAACTTTCAGGGAGAAGAGGGAAAGGAGAAAGAGATGGAAAATACAAACAAACAAAAAAACTGTGGAAATTCTGCGTGTTTGTCATACCCAATCCTCTTGAGCTGAGGCAAAGAAATCAATACCAGCCATTAATTTGGTCAGGCTCTTTGGCCTGATACATGGTATTTACTGACCTAAATTAAGCTATTAATTTTAAATCATATGGCTCTGGATTAGGGAGAGTATGAATCCCAGGGGCCAGAACCGGAATACAAAATTCTCAATCTTAAGACCTGTTCTTATAATTATTAATCATTCAAATATCTGGTTAAAGGAGATGAACATTTGAAGTTCTGAATAATTTCATGTCTATTCAAAGAATACATAGGAACACACTACTTCAGAATGTAGCATCTTATAGAGTTTAGATTTTAAAATAAAATAAACATTCTTACTCTATTTGGAAAGATATGTAAATTAAAAATACTTCTAAAATGTTGAATTTTGTCTTTGTTTTCCAAAAATAGTTACTAGGTCAAAAAGGAAATCAGTGTGGTATCCAATGACTACCCACTATGCTCTTCCTCAAATATAGTCTTTGATTGGTTTAACCTATTTTTGTTTGTTTTGTTTTCACTTACTGATTTTTTTTTAGGTGGCCACTAGTCACAAAAGGAGTACGGAGAAATTGTGTTCATTGACACAGAATGGGAATAATTACCCAATTAAGTCATAACTGCAGGAAAATAGAAAAATTCATGAAATATGCATGTGAAATACATCTGAATATTTTCCAAGCTTCTGCTCTGTTGTTTTCATTTGCATCTGCATTTGAAAAGATATTGTGTTGCTGAAACAGATCGCCACATTAGACATGCCCGCACAGCTGCTGAGCAAGTTATGTTTATTAAAACCGAAGGGTAGGTTGAGCACATGCTCAACTTTTCTAATGACCCGGGAGCCAATGATAGGAAATATGTATTTGCATTATACATTTTCTAATTCACACTTCATCTAGAAGGTGATTCTCCCTATCTATTTAACAAGACAGGCAGTGGTCATAATTGCTGGAGAAATCATTCTGAGAATCATAGCTGTAAAATATATCTTGAAATGGGTCTATTTGTGTTCATAACCCTGCATGTTTCAACATTACAACCAATCCCCTTGATTTACATTTTTCATATACTTTTAATCTATATTTTGTGGATATACATCCAATTTAGGCACTTACGATTTGCTCCAAAGCACAGTTCAAAGTAGTCATATCTAGAATTACTTTCTGGTTTTGGGTAAATCTGAGAAATGGGGATCTTATTTGTTCCCCTTGAACCACTACCTCTTTCAGACAATGTGCCCTCTTCCTCTTTTTCTCAACATTCTAATTCCCTTTCTCTATGACTTTTCATAGAGCAGGGATAAGGGGCATTGTGAAGAAAAAATAATTATTGGAAAGCTGCAACTTAAAGGAAACAGGTCATGACAGGTGGGTAAAAACTTCTACCATGATTTAGAGAGAGGAATATGTCATAGCACACTAATGATTATTGAAATCATATCAGGGTTTCTTTCTTATCATATTACAGAATCTTAGAATTGGAAGGAACTCCAGAGGTCATCTCCAGCCAATCTGTGAACAGGACTCCATTCTACAAAACAATCAACAAAAAGTTATACAACCTTTGTTTGAAGAGTTCCAATGAAAGGGAATTAAGTGCCATTCATATTAGCCTATTTCAGGAGTGGGGAACCTGTGCCCTCAAGGCCACAGGTTCCCCACCCCTGGCCTATCTGGAGTAAAATTTTGAATTGTTAGGAAGTTTTTCAATATCTTAAGATAATTTTGCTTATTTTCAACTTCTATACATTCTTAGTCAACTTGTTAGGACAGAAAGAGTTCTAATTTTGAATCTGGACCTGGAGGGAAAAGCACTTTAGTTGAAATCTGATCTAGGATACTTCTGAACTGTATGACCCTGAGCATGTCACTTAACTCCTGTTTGATTCAATTACCCTTATCTGCAAAATGAGTGTAACATCTCAGGGTTGTTTGTGAGGATCAAATGAGATAACATTTGTAAAGCACAGCACAATCCTTGGCATCATCATCATTATTAATTATTCCTGAGACATTATACCTCTTATAGCCTAAAATTGCCTTAGGGTATCTTGGTGACTTTTTACATTGCTGGTTTGTATTGACCATATAGTCAATTGAAATCTCCATTTTTTAAAGAGGAACTGCTATACAATGTTTCCTCCATGTTGTACTAATTCATTTCATCTTAAACCCAAGTTTAAGATTGTATTTATCCCTATTAAACGTTATGTTCTTAGAGTCAACACATTGGTTGCCTGTCAAGATCTTTTTTGAAACTTTACTCTTTAATGGATCTTATTAACTAACTCTGTGTCACTTCATCACTTATATCTACACATTCATCAACATTATTAATAAAAATACTAAAAAAGACAAGGACATACCAAGTACATTTTACAGAAGACCTCCTACAGAGTTGACATTAAACCATTAATGGCAATTTCTAAGTCTAGACATTCAACTAGTACCAGGTTATCTAACTGGGCCTTTATCTAATCTATATCTTTCCATCTTTTTCACAAGAATACCATGTTCTATGAGAAAATAAATAATTACCTATCTAAAACATATGCCACAGAAGTAGTTCAATCATGATTTGCTAGAATGTCTGTAATTCTATAATTCATATTCATGTCCTCATACAAGCTTTTTAAGGGAGATCACTGACCACCTGGATATGTTCAAGGACTTCTGCTATCCCATGGATATTTTCTTGACCATCAGTTATCACTAGCTCCTGCTATGTCACTGGCTGATTCCTTTGTCTACCATATATTTTCATCATGACATATATAACCAAGTTTGTTTTACCTTTATTCCTGTTAGACTCCTTGTTTGTAAAAGAGTACATCCTGCTTAGCCCATCACTGCTTCTCTAATACCCTGTGGCTGATCTCCCAATCCACTTATTAGATAACTATAGTTCTGCATGATTCAAAACAAGAACAATATTGGGGATGAGTTTTTGTTTCATAAAGATTATGGTCACTAAAAAGAACTTTATATTTCCTAAAGGCAACCTTAACTTCTTCTCTTCCTCCTTTTACAATTGTAGATTCATTTTACTGTCCATTGACTACATATCTTCAAGATATATATGACCAAAATACATGCATACAGATATAGAAATACATATCAGAATACATATATGGTTGTTTCATTGTCTTTAGCGTTCAGACACCAGAACCCTTGCTCCAGGAAGGTAGGCTTTTTTCCTGATGCAATCTCATCCCTCCCTATAGATTACTTAGTCTTTGCAAACACTCAGGGTAGGCTTAGTTCATTGGAATTTAGTTACAAGTGTACAAAAACCCAAGGAAAAATGACTTTTTTTGGCTTTGATATGTTGTATTTATTCCTCTCACTTGTCTTATATTAATTCATTCGTTTGAAGGCTGATCTTCAGTTTAAAATTCTATTATATTTTCAGCAAATCTATAAGCTTAATAATTCCAATTAGATGACATGTTTATTTCCCTCTACCTGTTTTATCCTTAAATGTTCTTGGAATGATTTTGATTAGTTGACATTCCTTAAAGTGATCTTCCTTTCCTTGTTTCTTGCAGTTTTGTGAGGAGATATAAGGTATAATTATTGGTCATCCTACTTTGTAAGGTATTATAGATGACTAAATATAGATCAGTATGCTTCTTGAGTAACATATTTCTTAATTTATTGTGCAAAGAGGTATATTCTTTTGAGTTCCTTCATTTGGAAATTAACTAATTAGTGAAATTGCTGTATGAAACTGTCATAATCAGTATCAATGCCCCATTCTTATCAGTTTTCCATTTTTATTCCGATAGCTTTGTGTTAATTCTGGCATTTGTTTTTAAAAGTCAGTGGCCTCACTGTCCATAGGCAACTGATGTAGGAATGAATTCCACATCAGTAATGAATAGTTTGCTATCAAAACACCAAGCCATCAAAACGTATTAAGTAACAATTCTGTGTCAGGCCCTGGTGATATCAAAATAAAAATTAAGCAATCACTACTCTTAATTCTATTAGTATTGTAAAAATAAACAAATAATTTAAAATATCATTTTTTTGAGTTATCTAGTCATTACCATGCCCAATGCAGAGAAATTATTTCCTCAAGGAAAATTTTTATGTTGTATAAATATAAACTTTCTAGTCTACAAGTCTTTGGGCTCTCCCTTTTTTTCTGTTGAATCAATTTCATGAATTTTTTCCTACTTTTGTCTATGTCTACCTTTAAACTTTCACTCTGAGCAAAGTGTATGTTGATTTAATTCAGTCAGAAGGAATTCTCCAAAGAATGTTTCTGCCTTCTCATTCTCTGCAACAGATAATGCTACATGAGAGCTCCATTTCTTTTCAAGGTGGTCTTTTAATAAATATTATCTTGAACATTATATTTGAGATAAAAAAATTTCACATGCATTCCTTTTGGAAACATGCTAAAATGAACTCTACGTACTCCTTTGTATGCTTCTCTAGGGAGAATATATGAACGATATTTCCCTTTTGCTTTGATTTTCTTTGGTCTTCTGCTTTGCTAAGTAGCGAGGATGCCAAAATTGACACAATTCAGGCATTTAGTCAGTATATACACTTGCTGGTCATTGGGCAATGTTGTCACATTTAGAGGACCAAAAGCTAAGTTAATGTTTATAGAGGGTCTAAAACCTGTGTGATTTTTAACAGCTCTTCTCTTCTGTTCCACTTCTGTCAACAACATTGTCTCAACAAAAGGGACCAAGTAGAACTGAGGGGTATATTGTAATTTTCATTTCATTTGTTGCCATGGTCAGGGAATTCATCACATAGTGACCAGCCTCCCAATGATATGTATGCCCTTCTGTACTTATATAGACTGGTTCTCCAGAAATTGATAGCATTTTGGCACTACTATATTTGAAGTTTCACCAATATGGTATAAAACCTTGCCATTTCTAAGCTCCATACTTGAATAACTCTCAGGAATACAGGGTAACCTCTGTGCTGGAAAGCGAACTTTTGAGAAGAGCACACAGAGACTGTGAAAGCCTAGCTGCAAAATGAATGAATGAATGAAACGAACATTTATTACGGGTCTACTATATTCAAGGAAATGTGATAAGCACCAAGATAACAAACAGAAAAGTAAGACAGTACTAACTTTCACATTTTAATGACAGACAGAATATATATGTGTGTGTGTATACACACAAATGAATATGTGCACATATATACATACACATGTGTTTGTATGCTGCATATATATTATAATATATAATAGTATATTATATTTTACATGCATACGTGTGTGTGTATATGTGTTGCAGCTACAAAGGTCTCATGGTCTTTAGGAGGCAGGAGTAAATTAGATGGCAATATCTGTAGTGTTATTATTATTAATAAAATCTATCAATTTCTGATGTCAAACTTTTTGATAATGCCAATGATTTTGGGGACAAAAATTTTATTTTTTTGTTTCTTCAGTATCTGTAGCTGCAGCATGTGCTTTGTCACAGGGCTGCTGTACGTTGAGATGATTGAACCCATGCACGCTAAATCCAAATTCAACAATCTTTCCTTTCTTTCATATTCCATGTCCATAGCCTTTCTTTTTGCAATTCCTAAAGCTCTTGGTTTTTAGTGGTGTGATTTGCCAAGTCCACACTGCCTCTCTTCTCAATCTCAGGGTGCCCTGCTACTTCATTTAGGGTGACCCTACAGCTCTGTGGGTGGCATTTGACTGGCAGTTGATGAGAATGGATGGCCCCTTCTTCATAAAAGCTTTTTCACAGTCTAATTGCTGTAATGGCTGGCCAGGAAGTGAAGATGGTGGTCTTCTATGTGCTGTCAATTTTCCTTTTGATGACAATTGATCAATGCTGGTGGTGAAAAGAAAAGTGCTCCTTGCATCAATACTACTCATACCAGTGATGACTTTGAATAAAATTAGACTGGATGATTCCTTAGGTTCCTTCCAACTCTGAATCGTGGTACCATTGAAACTGATACTTATCAATTTACCTTATATATAAAGTTAATTTACTTTATACATTTCAAGGCATATAAAGTGTCCCCCCCACACACAAATACCCAGGGTGAACTTTTATGTGCTAATTTTATAGAGAAATAGAGAGAAGATCAAGTGATTGAGTCACTAAATCACAGTCACAGGGCTGCTATATATTGGGATGGTGGAACCCATGCATGCTAAATTCAAATTCAGCAATCTTCCCTTTCTTTCATAGTTCGAAATTGATAAATCCAGGAGGAGACCTCTTTGAAAAGTGAATAACACATTTCTCATTACAGGATTGCCTCCTTTTCATCTCTGTTATTTCTTCTTTCCCTATAATATAGTAGCATATATTCTACAATGGATGATATAGAGGCATGTGAATGAAATGTTGATGGGCAAAGGCATCTAAGTAGATATTAATGGTGGAAAAATTCATTATTTTATTTCATACACTGACTCACAGTGGAAAATATTTTTAGTCTTTTGAAGTGTTTTTTCCCCTCTTGACTAATTATCAAGTAGCTGACTGATTGCTGATGATTGATGACTGATGAGGAGAAGGTTCTACAGGTGTTAATAGTTTGGTTAATGTAAGTGGTTCAGAGGGAAGCAACAGCAGGGGGTGAAGTGGGCTGAGCTACAGAAGATTGTCTCAAAGGTGGCAATTTGAAGGGAGAGGTGTGGGTATGTGGAAATTGTGTGATAAACTGAAGAAAGCAAGCCCTGCAAATTATTTTGTATTACTAATAATAATAATATAGCCATGTTAATAATCGTGAGGCACAAAAAGGTTTCCTTTATTTTTAAAATCTAATGTGCCAAAAGATCAATAAAATTTAATCTCACTCAAGAAACATTAAGTGATTGCTATTTGCCAGACAATGTACTAGGTGCTGGGGATGCAGAGATTAATGGAAGAAAGGCCCCTCCCTTCAAAGAGTTTACATTATCTTTGGGGAATTTAACACAGAGAAATATGGAAATGCAAAGGATTTGCAATGTAATTTCAAAAGTGAGGAAAATATGAGTGGAGAACTATAGGCAACCAGAAAAAGACTTAGGTGAAAAGTCCCATATGATCAATGCTTTGAAAGATATCGGAGGTTTGACAAGCAAGTAGTAAGCAGAAAATATACAGTAATCTATTGAATAGATGAAGCCTGTACAAAGACAGGGAAGCAGAAAGTTGTGGTAGACAAGACTGAACTTTGCCATCCGTTCATCCATCTATCTATCTATCTGTCTGTCTGTCTGTCTCTCCAGACAGACAGATAGATAGATGGAGATTAAAAATTTAAACAAAAGATGAATCCTAAAATAAAGCATTATTAAAAAGATCAACTTGAACCTAAGAACCTGCAAGGACATTTACATTACTAGACTGTCCTTTGAAATAGGAACAATATTGAGTGTCTGTGGGTGGGAATTTAAAGATGCTTATTTTGCTTGTAAACATGATTCTGTAAACTTTCCATGTACTCACACCGCATTTTTAGGAGCTTCTGCAGTTTGTCCCACGAACACGTAATTGAACTGGTCTGCATTTTTTCCTTCCATTCCCTAAATCAACCATGTCATCAAATGTCTTCCTAATCCCCTTGACCTTTATTGTGTGACCTTCTTTATCTTCCCTCATCACTTACTCTTTGAGCATCTCCACCTGAATTTAAATCAACTTTGAAAATGCAGGGCCCCCCCCTGCTCTTTCATTTGTCCTCCCAGTAAAATGCTTGGTTTTGGTTTTTCTTTCACTTTTAAGATACCAGATTGGATTAGTAGGAGAATTGCAGAATTCCCCCCACCCCTAGAAGCCCAAATTAAATGCAATGCCTTATACAGCTTTTCCTGATCACCTCAGCATGAGCTACAAATGACTTTGTTCAGGTGACCTAAAACAAACTTTATTTTACAACTCTCTAACTCCTCTGTATGCAACAATTATATATTGTTGTCTTATACAGGCTAACTTCCCTGAGGATACCATAGTTTTTTAAAACTTTATAGCCCTACTATTGCCTTGCACATAGGTCTTCATGGATATATGTTTGTTGAGCAAAGCAATAAAAGAATAAAAAAAAATGCAGGCTCTCTTCATTACTTTCCCTGTATTCATTACTGACTTGAGGAGGCTAAAGCACTAATTGACTAAGAATCGTAATTAAAGGGGTTCCTGGAATTTTAGTCAAGGGAATTAACATCTCTGTGTGGTTCCCCAGTCTACTTGCACCACATCTTTTTGGTGATTCATCCCATATGCCTTATGACATGATGGTGTGGGATACAGTGACCCTTACTCAAATTAAACTCAGAGGTTTCTCAAGGTAGAAGGCAAAAAGGAATTTATTGCAATTTCATGAGAAGGGGAACTTTCCCTGAGACCATGGACAGTGTCAGTAAGGGAGTGAACCAGAGCAGAGCAGGGTACAACATTATATAGTCCCTAACACAGAAGCCCACTAGCTTCTCTTCCCATTGGCTGGGAATCCAGGCATACGGTCTAACCGCAGGAATCTACCCCAGAGACAGACAACATGGAGAGGATCCTTGCTCACTGATGAGGGATTTTATTACCAAATATGGAACTTAAGGGAAGAATGCTGATGTGGCATAAGGGGGTGGTGAAGGGGAAGTGAAGGGCAGGAGGGAAACCAGGTGGCGTGACCTGAACTTTGGTGGTTCTCCTCCATCCTGGAGCATTTTATTTGCCTAAGGGGGATACTTATTTATTTTAACTTTGGCAGGAAAGGTGATGGTTTTGGGAAATTCATGTCTGAGGGTTCTTCACTTAACCTGATTTCATTCATGATTGTTCCCATTTCCTTACCTAGTCTCATTCTTTCATATTCTTTGAAGGCTTTGGTACTATCACTTCCCCATGCTGTGACTTGCATCTATCCACTGCTAGCACATAATAATGCTGGGACCCAGTACTCTTGCTAGGTGGGATCCCTAGAAGTATAGTGATAGTGACAGTGACAGTGATAGTGATAGTGGTTTAGGTCAGCCAAAGTGGTTTGCTAAGGAATGGTGCTGAAGGTTTTCCACAGGGCAAATGAGCTACCCCAATCCTAGCCTGATGTTGATCTTTCATTCTCAGTAACTGTGGCCTCAAGTGCAGTAGAGTTTCCATCTCTTCCCCAAAACTACTTTCTCAACTAAATTTGCCCCAGTCACTGCCATCATTTCAAATTATGGCTTGGTTGACATGTTAAAATACAGATTGATCTCTTTGAGATATCCACTTATATATAAAGGAGAGGAAATCTTCAGCCACAGGAAGTAGTACTTTACTACAACTGGTCTCACCACTGAGATACCTTCATGGATTCCCCCTAGTTGAGTTTATGGAATAAATGAACATAAGAATTATATCTGATACTTTCCTTTTGACATCATCAATTCCCTAATTTTCTCTACTTGAACATTTATTGATTATATTCACCAAAACTGAAATCACAGGAAGACTAAAAAACATCATATGCCTATTTGCAGCTTTCTCATGCTTGCTTTACTGCCTTTGGATAGTATTAGAAACCATGTATTTGTATATTAAGAACCATTTTTTTAATCTTCTTAATTTTGTTCTCCTTCTTCTATCTCATCTTTATTACATGATCTTCCAGAATCTATTTTTGGCTCTTTCCTTAAATAAGGTATTTACAGAACCATGCTAAGGAATTTCTGTGATCAAGGTGAGTAAAATCCTGCCCTGGGGGAGACTGAACCAAAGGTAGTCTCAGTGGAAGGGTTCGCAAAGACCCAGGGAACACTGGGAAAGGTTGTTGTTGGGAATATTACCAGTGGTTTGAAAGGAAAAAGGAAAGAATATATCTTATACTACCACCTGGTAGCTTCTAATTTTAAATAACTGTATTGTCGCTATGTAAGTGCTGTTACTTCCAGACTGCTGAAAAATTACAAGGTCAGCCATTGTACTGACTTGGCACCCTTTAAAGTGAGTATACTGGGACAAAGCCCTGGTAATCCTACACTTATTGTGACTTTCAGTCATCATTTGGCTGTCTTCTACACTTTTCCCCCACTTCTTTTCTCTATTGTCTCTCTCTCTCTCTCATTATAGTTTCAGCCATGTTTCCAAAAGCAGAACTTCAAATCTATTTAATACTATGTCTTTTCTTTCTCTGACAACTTCATTTCAAGGAATAATTGAGTTACTGGGCTTGGAGTCAGGAAGACCTGGGTTCACATTTAGCCTGAGATGCTACCTTTGAACCCTTGAAAGTTTCTTCATCCATAAAATGGAGGTAATAATATAGTTGTAGGAAGGATTACATGAAAATATATTTGTAAGACATTAAGCACAGTACTTGTCAGATAATAATCTAGTTGTTATTATTATTATTTTTTATTATAACATGGTAGGAATGGCAAGGCAGTACAAGAAATAGATGACAAAGTGGTTTCCCTTGTGTCATTTCAAATATAGTTCCTTCAGTCATTTGAATGTCCACAAATTGCTGTCCTCTTCTAGCAGTAAACACCCTTGTTCTAACATTTCTTCTACTAAACAGTTCCAAAAACATTGGGGGGTGGGGTAATAAAGGGTATTTTCAACCACCTTGTTAACTGGCTAAGCCCCTTCCTTTGGAATACTTCACTCCAAACAGGAGAATCTTTATCCATTCATGGTCATATGTGTAGCATTTTATTTCATTTTATATTTTTCTTTGAATAATATTTTAGTTTTCCCTAATTTCATGTAAAAACAATTTTAACATTAGTTTTTGTTTGAATGCCAAATTATTTCCTCATCTTCTCTCCTCTCTCACAGAGAGGGTAAGCAATTTGATATAGCTTATGTATGTGTAGTCATGCAAAACATATTTCCATATTAGTCATTTTGTGAAAAAAAACAAAAATCAAACACTCATACACACACACAAAACTGAATAATAACATGCTTTGATCTGCATTTAAACTTCATCAATTCTTTCTCTGGAGGGGGGTAGAACTTATCATCATGAATCTTTTAGAATTGGCTTGGATCATTGAGTTGCTGAGAATAGCTAGTAATCCGTAGCTCATCATGAGATGTAACATTGTTATTACTGCATACAGTGTCCTGGTTCTGCTCACTTCTAATTTTATCAGTCCATGGAAGGCTTTCCAGGTTTTCCTGTAATCATACTGTATATCATTTCATATAGTACAATAGCATTCTATTATAATCATACATCACAACTTGCTCATCCATTCCCTAATAGGATGACATCTCCTCAATTCTTTGCCATCAAAATAAGAGGCTACTATGAATATTTTTGTGTAAATTGATCATTTTCCTTTTTTAAAAAAATTCTGCCTTAGTAGCGGCATTGCTGGATCAAAGGGTTTACACAGTTTTATAACACTTTGGGCATAGTTGCACATTGCTGTCCAAAATGGAGATTACCAGCTTTCTGCTTTCATTTTCATCTTGGTTGCATTGGTTTTACTTGTGCAAATCCTTTCTAAATTTAATACAATCAAAATTATCCATTTCATATCTTGGAATGCTCTCCATCTCTTGTTTGGTCATAAATCCTTCTGGTCTACAGATCTGACACATAAAATATTTCACATTTCCCTAATTTAGTTGTCTAAATAACTGCACACATTTTGAACTTATCTTGGTTTATTTTATAAGATAATTGTCTATATCTAGTTTCTGTCACGCTATTTTCCAGTTTTTCCAGAACTTTTTGTCAAATAGTGAGTTCTTGCCCTTGATTTTTGCATTTATAAAACTCTAGAATGCTATGGTTTTCTACTACTGTGTATTGTGTACCTTATCTATGCCACTGATCTACCACTCAATTTCTTTTTTTATTTTTTATTTTTTTATTTTTTAATGTTTAACAATCACTGCCATACAATTGAGATTTTATCCTTCCCCACCTACCCCTCACTACCCCCCTCCCTCCCCACGACTGCATACAATTCTGTATAGATTCTACATATACTTTCCTATTGAGTATATTTTCACTATAGTCATGCTATGTAGTCAGACTAAAATAAATGAAAGAAATCGTATAACAAATCAGAACATGATACACAAACACATACACATACACAAACATGATCTGCTACATTTTGTGAGTGACTTCCATATTTCTTTTTCTGAGTTTGGAAGGCATTTTGCCTTGAAAACCACCTTTGGAATTTTTTTTTTTTTATAAGAAGTTTTTGCGTTATTACAAAATTCCAAGTCTACCAGAAAAAACTCTCACACACTGTGGTCGTTGCTGTGCACAAAGTTCTCCTGGTTCTGCTCCTTTCACTCAGCATCAGGTCATATAAGTCCTTCCAGGCCTCTCTGAAGTCTTCTTGTTCATCATTTCTTTTGGCACAATAGTACTCCATTACATTCATATACCATAATTTATTCAGCCATTCCCCAATTGATGGACATCCCCTTGACTTCCAGTTTTTGGCAACTACATAGAGTGCTGCTATAAATATTTTTGTACATGTGGGACCCTTTCCCATTTTTATGATCTCTTGGGGATATAGTCCTAGTAGCGATATTGCTGGGTCAAAGGGTATGCACATTTTTGTAGACCTTTGGGCATAATTCCAAATTGCTCTCCAGAATGGTTGGATGCGCTCACAGCTCCACCAACAATGAATTAGTGTTCCAACTCTCCCACATCCTCTCCAGCATTTACCATTTTCTTGTTCTGTCATGTTTGCCAATCTTATAGGTGTGATGTGGTACCTCAGAGTTGTTTTGATTTGCATCTCTCTAATCAATAGTGATTTAGAGCATTTTTTCATATGATTATAGATAGCTTTAATTTCTTCCTCTGAAAATTGCCTGTTCATATCCTTTGACCATTTATCAATTGGGGAATGACTTGTATGATTATACATTTGAGTCAGTTCTCTATATATTCTAGAAATGAGGCCTTTATCCCCGAGCTTAGCTGTAAAAATTCTTTCCCAATTTACTACACCCCTCCGGATTTTGGTTGCATTGGGTTTGGTTGTGCAAAAACTTCTCAGTTTAATGTAATCAAAGTTATCCATTTTGCATTTCATAATGCTTTCTATCTCTCCTTTAGTAAAGAATTCTTCCCTTCTCCATAGATCTGATAAATACACTATTCCTTGCTTCTCCAGTTTATTCATGGTATCAATCTTTATACCTAAATCATGTACCCATTTGGACTTTATTCTTGTGTACGGTGTCAGGTATGGGTCTATGCCTAATTTCCACCACACTGTTATCCAGTTTTCCCAGCAATTTTTGTCAAACAATGAGTTCTTATCCCAGAAGCTGGGGTCCTTGGGTTTATCAAACAGAAGGTTGCTATATTCCTTGCCTACTGCATCTTGAGTGCCAAGTCTATTCCACTTGTCTACCTCTCTGTTTCTTAGCCAGTACCAAGTGGTTTTGATAATTGCTGCTTTATAGTACAGTTTGAGGTCTGGTAGTGCTAGGCTACCTTCCCAAGCATTTCTTTTCATTAGTCCCTTTGATATTCTGGACCTTTTGTTTTTCCAAATGAATTTTGATATTATTTTATCCAGCTCTAGAAAGTAATTGTCTGATAGTTTAATTGGTATGGCACTAAATAAGTATATTAATTTAGGCAGAATTGTCATTTTTATTATATTAGCATGGCCTACCCATGAGCAACTAATGTTTTTCCACTTACTTAGATCTGACTTTATTTGTGCAAAAAGTGTCTTGTAATTGTGTTCATATAATCCCTGGGTTTGTTTTGGCAGGTAGACTCCTAAGTATTTTATACTGTCTACCCTAGCTTTAAATGGGATTTCTCTTTCTATCTCTTGCTGTTGGACTTTGTTGCTAATATATAGGAACGCAGAAGATTTGTGTGGGTTTATTTTGTAACCTGCAACTTGGCCAAAGTTGTTTATTAATTCAAGTAATTTTTTACTTGAATCTCTGGGATTCTCTAGGTAAATCATCATATCATCTGCAAAGAGTGATAACTTAGTTTCTTCTTTGGCTATTCTTATTCCTTGAATATCTTTATCTTGTCTAATTGCTACAGCTAACATTTCTAGTACCATATTGAATAATAGTGGTGATAATGGACAACCTTGTTTCACCCCTGATCTATTGGGAATGCATCTAACTTATCCCAATTGCATATAATGCTTGCTGAAGGTTTTAGGTAGATACTGCTTATTATTTTATGGAAAGTTCCCTTTATTCCTACGTTCTCCAGTGTTTTTAGTAGGAATGGGTGTTGTATTTTGTCAAAAGCTTTTTCTGCATCTATTGAGATAATCATGTGGTTTTTGTGAGCTTTGTTGTTGATGTGATCGATAATGCTAATAGTTTTCCTAATATTGAATCAGCCCTGTAGTCCTGGTATGAATTCTACCTGATCATAATGTATTAATCTCATGATAAGATGCTGTATTCATTTTGCTAAAATCTTATTTAAAATTTTTGCATCTATATTCATTAGGGAAATGGGTCTGTAATTTTCTTTTTCTGTTTTGTCTCTTCCTGGTTTGTGTATCAAAACCATATTTGTATCATAGAAAGAATTTGGGAGGCCTCCTAGTGCATGTAGTATTGGAATTAACTGTTCTTTAAATGTTTGATAGAATTCACTTGTGAATCCATCTGGCCCTGGAGATTTTTTCCTAGGGAGTTCACTGATGGCTTGTTCAATTTCTTTTTCTGAGATGGGGTTGTTTAAGTATTCAACTTCCTCTTCTGTTAATCTGGGCAATTTGTATTTTTTAAAATATTCATCCATCTCGTTTAGATTGTCGAATTTGTGGGCATAAAGTTGGGCAAAGTAGTTTCTAATTATTGTTTTAATTTCCTCCTCATTGGAGGTGAGTTCACCCCTTTCATTTTTAATATTAGTAATTTGATTTTCTTCTTTCTTTTTTTTAATCAGATTGACCAAAGTTTCATCAATTTTATTAGTTTTTTCATAAAACCAACTATTGGTTTTATTTATTAATTCAATAGTTTTCTCAATTTCATTTTTCTTAATTTCTCCTTTGGTTTTCAGTATTTCTAAATTGGTATTTACTTGGGGATTTTCAATTTGTTCTTTTTCTAGCTTTTTCAACTGCAAGCCTAAGTCATTGATCTCCTCTTTCTCTATTTTATTTATGTAAGCATTCAAAGATATAAAACTTCCCCTAATAACTGCTTTTGCAGTATCCCATAAGTTTTGATATGTTGTCTCACTATTGTCATTCTCTTGAATGAAATTCTTGATTGTTTCTATGATTTCTTCTTTAACCCAACCCTTCTTTAGAATTAGATTATTTAGTTTCCAATTGATTTTTGGTTTCTCTTTCCATGGCCTTTTATTACATGTAATTTTTAATGCATTATGATCTGAAAAGGATGCATTGATTATCTCTACCTTTCTGCACTGGATTGTGAGATTTTTATGTCCTAGTACATGGTCAATTTTTGTAAATGTTCCATGTACCGCTGAGAAAAAGGTATATTCCTTTCTATTCCCATTTAATTTTCTCCAAAGATCTATCATATCTACCTTATCCAGAGTTTTATTTACCTCCTTAACCTCTTTCTTGTTTATTTTGAGGTTGGATTTATCGAGTTCACAGAGGGGGAGGTTGAGGTCCCCCACTAGTATAGTTTTGCTATCAGTTTCTTCCTTCAACTCCCCCAACCTCTCCTCTAAGAATTTGGATGCTATACCACTTGGAGCAAATATGTTTAGTAATGATATTGCTTCATTGTCTATGGTGCCTTTTAGCAGGATATACTTTCCATCCTTATCCCTTTTGGTTAGATCTATTTCTGCTTTCGCTTTGTCTGAGATTAGGATTGCTACTCCTGCCTTTCTTACATGAGCTGAAGCACAATATATTCTGCTCCATCCTTTGACCTTTATCCTATGTGTATCCCCCCATTTCAAATGTGTTTCTTGTAAGCAGCATATTGTTGGATTATGGCTTTTAATCCATTCTGCTATCCGTCTCCGTTTTATGGGAGAGTTCATTCCATTCACATTCACAGTTATGATTACAATCTGTGTATTTCCCTCCAACCTCTTTCCCACCATTTGTGCTTTTAGCTCTCCCATCTCCCTTCCCCTCCTCAATAGTATTCACTTTTCTCCCCCTCCTCCTGCAGCCTTCCCCTCCTTCTTTTAGCCCCCCTCCCTTTTACTCCCCTTTACTCTTATTGCTTCTTTCCTCCCTTTTATCCACCCTCCCCTTTCTTCCCCCTTCCCCTCCTACTACCTATAGAGCTAGTTAGGCTTATCTACTTAAGATTATTGTTCCCTCCTTTGAACAAATCAGATGAGAGTACCTCTCAAACAATGCTCATCTCCCTTCCCTCCTTCCCTCTACTATAGTTTTGTACTTCTTCCTGTGGTGTAATTTGCCATTTTCTGCTTCCCCCTTTCCACACCTCCTATTACAATCCCTTCTCATACTTAAATCATATTTTGACATGACATCATTTACTTTATGCCCGTTCCCTCTACATATATCCCTTTTATCATAATAGCTGCACAGTTCTCAAGATTAACAGGTATCATCTTCCCTTATAGGGAGGTAAACAGTTTGCCCTAATTAAGTAGCAAGTTTTTGTTTTTGTTTTTTCCCCTCTGTTTACCTTTTTATGATTCTCTGGAGACCTGCATTTGAAGATCAAATTGTCTATTGAGTTCTGGTGTTTTGGTCAGGAAGCTCTGGAAATCGCTTATTTCGTTGAAGGACTTTCTCCTTGCCTGAAATGTTATGCTGAACTTTGCTGGGGAGTTGATCCTTGGTTGAAGTCCCAACTCCTTTGCCTTATGGAATATTGGGCTCCAATTCTTTCGATCTTTTAATGTAGAAGCTGCAAGGTCCTGTGTGATCCTGACTGTGTGTCCTTGATATTTGAATTGTTTCTTTCTGGCTGCTTGTAGTATTTTCTCCTTCACTTGATAGCTCAGGAATTTGGCAACGATATTTCTTGGGGTTTTGAGTTTGGGAATCCCTTTCGGGAGGGGAACGGTGGATTCTTTCGATGACTATTTTGCCCTCTGAGTCTAGTACTTCTGGGCAGTTTTCCTTGATGATTTCCTGGAAGATATTGTCCAGACTCTTTTCTTCATCATGGGTTTCTGGCAGGCCAATAATTCTTAAATTTTCTCTCCTGGATCTATTTTCCAGGTCAGTTGTTTTTCCAATTAAATATTTTACATTTTCTTCTATCTTTTCATTCTTTAGATTTTATTTGATTTATTCTTGTTGCCTCATTGAGTCATTAGTTTCTACTTGCCCAATTCTAATCTTCATCGTATTGTTTTCTTCAGTTAGCTTTTGCATCTCCTTTTCCATCTGACCAATTTTTCCCTTTAAGGAGCTATTTTCTCCATTTAATTTTTGTACTTCTTTTTCCATTTGACCAATTTTCCCAGTTAGGTTTTGGGTTTCCTTTTCCATCTGATCAATTTTCTCAATTAGGTTTTGGGTTTCCTTTTCCATTTGATTAACTCTTCCTTTTAGGGAATTATTCTCTCCAGTTAATTTTTGAACTTCCTTTTCCATTTGTTCAATTTTCCTTTTCAGAGTGATGTTCTCATCAGTGAATTCTTTTTTTGTAATTTTGAAATCATTGGCCAGTTTTTCTTTTATATCCTTCTTCAGATGTTCCAGGTAATCTAGTTGAGCTTGCGAGAAATTCATAGTCCCTCCTGAGGTTTCAGATGGAAGTACAGTCTCAGCTCTGACCTCTTTGGTGTTTGTGTTTTGGTCCTTATCCCCATAGAAAGATTCTATGGTTTTTTCACTTTTCGTCTGCTTTTTCCAATTCATGATGTTGGCTGAGTGTTGTAGCTTCTGGTTCTTTCAGTCAGAAGGTACAGATCTTTAAGTTGAGCTGATGTGTGTCTAGGCTAAAAGCAGGCTTTTTTTTTTTTGTTTCCCAGATCAACCCTGGGGTTAGCTTGTTAGGTGTGTGGGAGGGGTGGTCTGGTCTCAGGAGGTCTCCTCAGCTGACCTGAGGCAAAGGCAAGGTCAGGGGATGGTGATCCCAGCTTCTCTATTGTCTTCCCTTTTCCCCTGGAGGGCTGGGGCATGCCTAGATGCTAATGCGTGTTCCCGCCCCTCCTGGGGCTTGTCTCCCGGCTCTGAGGCTTGCCTGGGTCTCAGTGAGAATTTTCTCTGCCCTGGGTCATCTGTCCTTCCAGATCGCCTCCGCCACAGTAGGAAGAATCCCCCTTTGCTATTTTTCTAGCCTCTGGTGTTATGAGACTATTTGCCCCCTTCTGCTGTTCCCGCTGATCCAGGATTTATCTGGGGAAGAATTTTATGGTTCTTTCATGGTCATCAGGGGGGAGGAGAGAGCATTTACTGATCACTCCACCATCCTAGCTCCCGGAAGTTCCAGTAGGTGACTTACCAAAGTTTAGTCTTCAGGCTGAAGGTTTCAAGGGCTGCTGTGCTGATATCTGGCACTCAGCAGCTCTCACCGGCTCAGTTTGGCTTGTCTCCTGCTCTGCTGGTTTCGCCCGCCACTCTCGGGTTTCTCAGGTCCCTTCCACCCTGCTGCGCTGACCGCGCTGCGCTGTGCGCTGGGGGCTTACCCCCGCGGAACAGATCCTTCCTGTGGACCTTCCAGTCCAACCTGGGTTCCGAATCTGTCAAAGTCTTTCACCCACTGGATTCTACACCTCCAAAGTCTGGTCAGATTCTCCTTTCAGAGATATCCAGAGGAGTTTGTCCAGGAGCTTAGGTGAGTCGTTGCTTTCACTCCACCATCTTGGCTCCCACCACTCAATTTCTTAACCAGTATCAGATTGTTTTGATATTTACTGTTTTATAATGCATTTTAAGATCTGGTACAGTTAGGCAATATTTCCTCACATTTTGCTTTTCATTAATTTCCTTTATACTATTGACTTTTATTTTCTTCCAGATGACTTTAGTCAGTATTTTTTTCTCTTGTTCTTCAGTTGTTTTTGTTGAGTCCAAATCTTTGTGACTTCGTTGGGGATTTTCTTAGCAAAGATACATAAGTCGTTTGCCCTTTCCTTCTCCAGATTTTTTTCCTTTTTAACCAATGAGGTACTGAAACAGAGTTATTTGCCCAGAGTCTCACAACTAGTAAGGGTCTAAGGACATATTTGAACTCATGAAGATGAGTCTTGCTGTTTTCAAGCCCACTGCTCTATCCACTGTATCACCTAGCTGCCCATGTCTTTCCATGGTTCCCTACATTTTTTATTATCTCTTTGTCCCCTTACACGATAGTGAAGTTCCATTAAATTCATGTGCAATAATTTCTTTCCCATTCCCCAATTAATGGAAACTTGCTTTGTTTCTGTTTGCTACCACAAAAAGTACTGTTATAAATAGTTTGGTGCATACTAGGACTTTCTTTTTATAAATTACTCTAGAGGTGTACTCCTAGCTAAGTGATATTTATATTAAAATGTCTGGAGACTTTAGTCATTCTATTGGAATAGTTTCAAATTGATCTCCAGCATGGCTATATTATTTCAGAAATCTATAATCAATTCACCTATATGTCTATCTTCCCATAACCCTTTCAAAAATGACTCTATCTTTTGTTATCTCTTAGAATTTGCTCTATAAGAGGTGAAAAGAGCAGTTCTGATTTACTTCACTTTTATTTGGAGTACTATTTCATGCCGTTGTAAGTAGTCTTTTGAGAATTGTTGCTCATATCCTTCAACCACTCATCCATCAGGGAATGATTTTTGGTATTATATGTCTGTTAATTGCCTATACATCCCATATTGCATAAATTTGATTCAAAAATCATTAACACTTTTTCATTCTAGATGCATTAATTTTCTTGTTCATTAGCTTTTCAATTTTATGGAATCAGTTTTGTCAGTTTTATCTTTAGTAGTTGCCTCTATTTTTTAAGTATTCATCTACCCATTGGTTTGAAAAGCTTATTATATGCTTCTCTTCTAACTTTCATATTGTCACCTTTAATATTCAGTTTTATATTTACTGTGGAATATGGTGTAAAGTATTGGTCTAAGCCTCAATTTTGCTAGTCTATTTTCCAGTATCCCTAGTAAATCTTATGAAATAGGGAGTTGTTTACGGTGTAATTTACGCTTTGGAACTATTAATTCCATTGGCTCTGATTCACTATTTTCTAGTTAACTGTATTGATCTACAATAGCAAATGGTATTAATTATTAATGATTTATAATATATTTTGAGGGCTGGAAATGCTATCCCCCTAACACTTTTTTTTCATTATTTCCTTGATAACCTAGATATTTTGTTTCTCCAAATGAACTCTACCACCTATTAAAAACACAATAAGAGATACATGTTTTATTTAGTTAGATTGTACACTTCTAATGGTGAGGCATGAAATAGCACTAAGAGGATAGTACTATGTACTATGAGTTAGGATGACATAGATTCAATTGTTAACTGTTAATATATCAACAGTGTTGCCATTTAAAATCACTTAAGATCTCACTTCCCCATCCCTATAAATTTTAGACAAGTTACAAGTCAGCATAAGTAGAAGGAATCCTAATATCCAGAAATCCCCATAGTGATAAAATTAAAAAAAAAAGTGAAGAAAACTAGGGATTTTAAGAGTCAGATTGAAGAAGGGAGCTAATTCCTAATGTAGGAGACATTGTATATCAAGGCCCAGGGAGATTATAGATGAAGTTTCATGTATAGGGAATCGTAAGTCCATTTTGTTGGTGCACAGAGGGCATGAAGGGAAATAATATAAAAATAGCCTAGAAAGGTAGGATTGATAGGGAATGTGAAGGTCTTGATGTAATATCTTTAATTGTTTTGAACTACGAATAAGTCAATTATGTTAGCTAAAGTGGAACCTTCTTTAAGAGGTCCTTCCAGATTCTTCAAGTTCACATATGCTGTGCACGTTATAGTCCACCACCTCCCATCCCCATACAAAATTTAAGCTCATTGAAGTCAGTAACTGCCTCACATTTGTATTTGTAACCCAAGGGTCCCAGTGAAAGGAACATAAAGGGTAGGCAATTAGTTATACTTGTTGGTTATTGGATTCACCTATTTCATCTGAAAATTAGGGCATTAGACTACACAATCTGTAAGGTCTTTTGAGGACCTAACAGTCGATTATTCTATGAATCACAACATTTAAATATATTGCATGCATATCAGTAGCTTCTAGTAAACATAATTAAAAACAAAAAAAAAATAACAATCCAGCAAAAACTTGATACATTGAACATATGATGGTGATATATTTAAAGAAAATGGAAATTTCAGCTTGGTATTAAAATAAGAAAGTAATAGAATCTCTCACTTTTAAATTAATGCATAACACAAACAAGAAAAAAGATTATAACAACTTATACACTATAATAAAATATCCAGACACTGAAATCTTTATTCTGTGTTTCAGATTCCATTAGCACAAGGCTAGTTTCTCCACGTGAGACCTCATGTATAGATTTCAAATTATCTGGGACCTATTTTTAAACTTGAATTCTTCACAATAAAAATGTGGTCACTGAAAAATGGGGCAATATAAAAGATGAGTTATTTAGTGGTTGGATGAATACAAGGCCAGCCGGATGAGGAAAGCCTGCCAGAACTAAAGGTTCAGTCTACAGTGATGAAGCATACAAGTTTGAGATCTACAAGAATGAAGCCATGAGATGACCAAAGTGGAGACAATGTAAGTTCATGTAAAAATATTGAAATAGGAACATTCGATAGAAGTTACAAAAAAACTAATTACAGTGTGATAAAAGAAAAAAAAATCTAATTGGAAAGCTCTGACACAAAGTGGAATGATAGACCAGAAAAATATTGGTATTCTTCTCCATCATTGGAGATGGACTTCTTTAGGTGATGGATGGATGAATAGTTTTTTGTTTCTTTGTTTTTGTATTTCAGAGAAGGGGGTGTACTTTAAGTATGATTTGGATTAAATGTCCTCAAATTTCCCTGCTAACTCCGAGAAAAGGGAGAAAAAAAATTCCAGAAGATGGGATGGAATTTATTGGATGCAGGGAGTAAGTGAGAATATGTTGTTAATGGGGCATAATGCTAATGATGACGTGCTGCTACTGGTGATAGTGACGGTGGTGGCGATATTTGTAGTCACTGGAGAAGCATCATGACATGGTAAAAGGAGAGCTTTTCTTAAAGCCAGGAAGACATAGGTTCAAATTCCATCCCCAATCTATAAAAAGCAATTCACTTAATCTTTCAGTGTTCTATGCAATTCGTTATGATTATAATTTGCAAAGAAGTTAACAACTTGCATTGGTAGAGGAACTTCCTAAATGGATGCTTCCTTTATCAATGAAATTCCAGATACAATCTCTATCCCTATCAATAAATAATAAACATTCATTATAGACATTCTGCAATATAAGAGAAGAAAAAGAACTTTATGGTCCTTCATCTAGGAAATCACTAAAAATTAAAAAAAACATTTCTGGGTTTCATAAATCTAATTTTACGAAAAGGTACAACTAATTCTAATTAAATGTAATAAGATAAAATCAGATTAGGCTATTGGAAATTATTGACTACAAGGACTAAAATTCTAATATTAAATTATCCCCAGCCCTTTGCCAAAATCTAGACAACTGTTACTAACTTAATATGGTTTCTTTTTTAAAAAAAATAAATTTTATCCATTCTAAAATTACTTTGTAAGTAATGAAGGTCATCTGTCCAGAGCTAATGGAATGGTTTTCATCTGGTATAATTTATGTATATTGCCTTTCTTTTTTCAATATGCATGTTTGGCTCCACTTGGCCAATTCTTGAAGTCTGTTCATGTTTCCCAATCAAAATGATTGATTATGTAGATATGAATTAGATTGGGGGTAATAAGGTTTAACTTATAAAAGCTTTGATATGGACTAAATGCAGACCTTATCACAGAATAAAAACATTTAAAACTGCCTTTGTTTTGGTCATGATACTGGCTAACAGAAGGAGAAACTTGGTAAATAAAATAGGTTTAGGTATAGGTACACAAAAAAAATGTTAATATGAGGTGATTAGCAGATTTTCCCCAAATGTATAGGAAATACTTTTCACATTATTTTTTTTTATCTGAATGTATTTCCAAGTCCTCTTCTGAGCATCCAGAGTCATAGATATTCCAGGCCCAGTATCTAAAATTTGTGCTGCAGTGACATAAGAGCAATCAGACCTTAACCCATTTAGTTCAGAATTCAAACATAGGGGAAAGGATTCTACTTGGCATCAAAGGATTTAATTTTGAATCTTGTTTATTTTTATTTATTTGACTTTAGGTCAATTCCTTAAATCTCAGTTTCCTCATTGAGAAAATGGGTTTAGTAATACTAAAGTATTACTTTAAAGTAGTTACTCCAAAGTAGCCTAGACTACTTACCTTGAAGGGCTATTTCAAGAGTATAATGAAATTAGAAATACAAAGCAAAGTATATTTCAGAGACAGAATTGTACTTAGGTACAAAAATATCATCTGACATTTAGAGCGCTATACAATATTACTCCCACCTAACATTTCCAGGGATAGTACAGGGATTTGTCCTGTAATTTCATTTGCTTAGGAAACTCCCAATTGAGGACATATTTTATAAATCCAAGTTGGTAAATTAAGAACTTTCCCAAGATTGAGACCTAAATCCAAGTCTTCCTAGGTCTGAGGTCATAACATTATGTATCTCCCCATAATGCCTTTGACCTTTCTCTTCATTTCATATTACTCTAATTCACTTACTCTCTGTTGTAGTCAAACTTGCCTACAAACTGTTCCCTGTATATAACTTCCTATATCTTGCCTCCAGAATAGTACCTATGCTCATGTTTATAATTTGTTCCTTTTTTTTTAACCCCAAACAACAATATCCATGATCTCTTTGAGAAAAAGAAAAGTTTGGAAGGTTCCACTTGCTATAAGGAGACCTTCAAGACCTCCCCAAGATGTCAGTTCTCTTTGCCTTAAGAAATAATTTTATATTCTGTATACATGTATATCACCTCAGCAGAATGTATGTTTATCAATATAAGGGGCTGTTTGGCTTTTTTTCTTTAATACTCAAGAACTAATACAATGCCTAACACATAATAGGTACTTAAAAAGTTTTGTTGTATTAAACTTTCTTCTGTCATCTGCTCCCCCACCCCTAACAGAATTATATTTTCATTTTTGGTCTGTTGAAAGGCATTTATACAATTTAGCTTTTCATTATGAATCAGATGACATGGGGGCAGGTCTTCTAGTCACCTGGCTGATAACTGGGGACACCCGCTGAATAACTTGGAATTTCTAGCCTTCAGCGCAAGGACTGTTTCACCTTTGCTTCTAAATGTCCAGCGCATCTGTGAGCTCAGCAAATGGTGATTATTAAGACCCATCATCGTCTGCTTATCATATACAAGTCTTGACCTTGGCTTTCCATAAATTCATCATAAGGGAGTCCATGACATGTTCTGGGAGTACTTCCTTACCTTCTTTCTCTGGATATCTCAAGGATAGCCAAGACTATATTGATTGCTCTTTGATTATCCTTAACTCTTGAACCATGGTTAGCCCATGTTTTTTCCCTTATATTTTTAAACATTTAATAAGTTTAAAATATTTCATATGAAATATTGAGATTAACTGTCCATTTACAGTACCATCAGTAAAATCATAGAGCATTTCACAGTTGGAAGGGCCTTTAGAGGTCATTTATTCCAACCTATGTCTTATCAAGAATTCCCTCTACAATGACCTTTCTTCTATCTAAACTACATCTCTTCCTTATCTAAAATAATTCTTCAGTTCTGCAGTGTAAACTTCCTCTTCCTGATCCAAATAGTTTTAGGTTGGGTTGTTATTGAAAGTAGCAAAATAGCTGGCTCCCTTTAGCTAGAATAATGTTTTACTTTCAAAACAAATGGTAGATTGTGTAGTCAAGGGTCAACCTAAGTGTGGCCACCATAGAAACTTATATGAATTACCATATCTCATATATTCATTCTCTTCAGCACAACTAATCCTTAGATTGGTATTTTTCACATTTTGTTCTAGAAAAACTGCCTGACTTACTTTGAAATTTCTGAACCCAATCCTGAGTCAACTCTTAAAGGCTAACAGAGGAAGCTTAAGGGACCTATGGATTCCATTTACAGTAACTTCCCTCATTAAATCCCATGGCACAATCTTGCAGCACCACTGACCTTCATGGTGGACAATGAAAGTTAGAATTATGTGGAACTTTCATGGGAAAAAATTCTACAGTTGAGAATCTGTGTTGAGGAATACGAATTATTATTTGATGCTGTTTGGGAATAGTGGCTTAATAGGCTGTGACCAAGTGGTATGTTAACCTCACCATAAAATTTCAGTCTCAAATTGTGGCAACTTCTTTATCTGACTTCTTGCTAACCTTTGAGAGTAGAAAGAGTACAGACTTGGGATATGATTCCCATTCTTCCATTTAATAACTGTGTGGCTCTGAAAAGGTAAATTCACTATCCTGAGACAGTTTTCTAGTCTGTAAAATGGAAATATAATACTTTCATTCCCTATCTCCTCTAAGAGCATAAGAGAAAAAAAAGAGCATAAAAAACCCCTCTATTTTGCTCTTAAAGTACTTAATAATCTGCTTCCTTCAAAGTATTTCAGTTTTCTGATACCTTATTCCCATTCATATACTCTATGATCCACTTCCACTGCCATCCTTGCCTTCTCTAACACAAGACAATTACAGTTCTGTAGGGCATTTCACTTGTCCCGCATTCCTGGAATACTCTTGGTTCTCATTGCCTTCTGGATTTCCTGGTTTCTTTCAAGTCCCAGCTAAAATCCCACCTTCTTCGAGATATCTTTCCTTGTACCTCTTGATTCTAATGTCTTTCCTCTGACATCATCTTTAATTAACACTCTATATATCTTGTTTGTACATAGTTGTTTGCATTTTGTCTCTCTTAATAGAACGTGTGTGTGTTCGTCCTTCATTGCCGAAGACCATGCCATCAGAGAAGTAACGACACGACTTGCACTTGACTTTGTTTTGAGTGAGGGAGGGCTGTGCAGGTCACCAGCCTCACTTCTTCTCCAGAGCCATCTGAACCCAGTGACCAGACATTCATCAGGATAACTGGAGGTGACCCAGGATGAGGCAATTGGGGTTAAGTGACTTGCCCAAGTTCATACAACTAGTGAGTGCCAAGTGTCTGAAGTGAGATTTGAGCTCAAGCCTTCCTGACTCCTGAACTGGTGCTCTA
Organism: Notamacropus eugenii; assembly: GCF_028372415.1. NCBI lineage: Eukaryota > Metazoa > Chordata > Mammalia > Diprotodontia > Macropodidae > Notamacropus > Notamacropus eugenii. Next base: position 124,251,492 of record NC_092877.1, on the reverse strand, counting down.
TCCACTGCACCACCTAGCTGCTCCCCACCCAGGCAAGTGGAAAAGAATGAGTAAAGGTATAGAATAGAGAAGGGTCTACACAAAGCTACGTATAGACTGGATTACCTAAAATGGAGACACTTCAGAACTTCCAAGGTTATTTAACCTGCACTTGAACAAAAATCTTTTCTACAAATACCTGGCAAGTAGTCATTGACCAACCAGCCATTACTTGAAGACCTCAGCTGAAAAGGAGCCCACTGCCCCTAAAGGAAGCAGCTTCCATTTTCATGTAGCTCTAATTTTTGGGAAATTTCTCTTCATATCAAGTTGAAGTCCATTTCTCCAAAATATGTACCTATTATTTCTAGTAATGATCTCTGAGGTCAAGAAAAATGAGTCTTCCTACTCCAGCCTCTTGGATACTTGACAACAGTTGTCCTGTTCACCTTCAGTTGCCCCTTCTTCAAGCTAACCATCCCCAAGTTCTTCAACCTAGTCCTCATATGGCATAGTCTAGAAGCCCACTTTGGAGGAAAACATGGCACTCAGAGCTAAACATAGTAATGTAAATATGGCCTTATCAGGGTAGTATGAAGTAGGAATATCAGCTCTATAATCTTAAACACATTCCTTAAGTATTAGCTTTATTTCTAAGATATTACATAGAATATGACCTCATTAAAGGAAGAAATGTTTTGCCTTTCTTGTATCCCTAGTGCTTTCAACAGTGCCTTACATATGGTAGAACCTTAATAAATTTTTTGGTTACTTTATATATTTCTCAGTGTTTTTTTTTTTTAAAGAGAAAGCATTTTGTAAACCTTAAATACTATGCTAATACATATGATTATTCCCAAACTTATATTGAATTCTTATCAAAACTAAAGTAGCTTAGCTAATAAAAGTTTTGCTATATGTGACAAAAGATTTTTGGAAGTTAATATTTTTTCAAGTACCAACCTGTAATTAGATTAATCTAATGATGTCTAGGATCAAATTTTTACTTCATTTTTTCAGGCATACTATTTTAAGGCCATTCTAGGCAAGACAATAAATTATCAACAGTAATCACAGTATTACAGGAGGTAAATGAATTATGGATACATGGTTTCACAGAAGAAGTGACATTCATATTAAAATGCTTTGTAATGTTGTCAAGATCAAAGGTGTTATAGTCTTTGATTTAAAGGGAAGTAATATGTAACTAATAAATTAAGAGATATACATAGCAAAAATTCATTAAAAATTACTCCTTAAAATTGCATATTTTATTAAAGAAGATTCAATGACAGGTTTTTCCTTGATCTAGTGATATGCCAGTAAAATGTCTCCAGGATAGCCCATTCCCTAGATCATTTTCTTTGACATTTATTTCAAATATTCTCCTCTATCTTGAGAATCCTTATTCTTTTCCCTTTTCCCATGTTGATCTTTCAGATGATGACTTCATTTCTTATTTGGCTGTATTCTGGACAAAATTCTTCTTTGCATGCTGAAGAACTTGAGGAAAAAATCATTATTTTTATACAACCTGTAAAATTTGCAAAGTATTTGACATATTTGATCTCATTGATGGCTGAGACTATATTAATCTTGTGAAGTAAATACCACAGTCAGTACTATCTTATTTTTCAAAGGAAGAAATACTCTCCTGGAGAAGTTAAGTAACTAGTCTGCCACCACACAGCAACCTAGTAAGGATCAGAAGCAGACTTTGAATCTGTTCTTGTCTAAATGTTTAGCTTCACTATATCAGAATGCATTTCTCATACTTATTCTCTCCTTCTAATCTTTTTTATAATTATTTTCACTAATCCACTGAATCACAAATTCCCTCCCTTCTGCCTTTAAACATGCACACACACACAAACACACACACACACACACACAAAACATTAGCTCCATTTAAAAAATACACACCTTTGTCTGGTATTGCCACTCTCTTCTTTATTTTGCAAATGAGTTTTCCTAAGACAGTCCTTTTTTTAATTTTACCTCCTTGCTTAACAATTTAGGAGATAGTCCAGTGTCTTCTGTATGACAGACAGAGCTCTATATAAATTGACACAATCCTAACCTATCTAGCCATTATTTCCCACTTTGAATAATCTCTTTTTTTTAGGGTGACCATCTTAGTGTTCCTTATAATAAACTATGCTAATTAGTCTCAACCTCTAGCTCTCTAGCTCAATATATTCTATTAGAGTTATGACTGAGAAAAAATAATAAACTTTCAGAAAGAGACATACCCGTGTTTCTAAATTCTTAGACCCCAGACTGGTGATTATTTAAGTGCGACTCTGGAGATTTTATTCTCAAGGTATCAATGAGGTCAAAACATTTTTTTACCATTTTACTAACATTTTTCTCAATTTTGATAAATACCAATAGTTTTTACCTATATAAATAATAGTTCTTGTTGGGGGCAGGGTGTAATAATTTTTAAGAATGTGAAAGGGTCTTAAGACCCAAAAGTTTGCAACTACTATCTTATACAAATCATTTCATTTTTCAAGGTCAGTACTATAAGAGATTAAACTGGAGGATTAGTAATGTCCTTTTACCTCTAAATTCTAATATTCTATGATTTCTTAATAAAAGTATAACTTTATTTTTATAATGAAGGTTATATAAGTTTCCCCTCATCAGTGAACTGGATTACAGCTCCCTATTTATACAGATAGAGGAATGAGATCCACAATGTTAAAAGACTTGCTTAAATCCACTTAGATACATTAACCAAAAGAAATTAAAAATCTTCCATCATAAAAAATAAAACAACATGTACAAGTTTGTTTCTGGGCATGAAAAAGGTTAATAAGAAAGGAAGTTTAGACTTATTCTGCTTGTCCCTCAGGTGGCAGAAATAGGATAAGTGGACAAAAACTGAAGGTAAGGAAAACAATTAGAAGAGCTACCTCAAGATGGAATGAGCTGTCTAAGGTGGTAGTGGATTCCTCCTCACTAGAAGTCTTCCATTAAAGGTTGGAAGAATACTTATTAGGAATATTTTAGATCCAGGAGTGGAGAACGTGTGGCCTGAAGTGGCCTGGAAGTCCCAGGTTCCCCACCTCTGAGTTAGATTAGAGTCATATTAAGTCCTTTGTAATCCTATGATTCTGAAGGGATTTACATAAAAGTCTTATTAGTAGATGCAAAGGTTTACTTTGATTCTGCTCACTGTAAAATCTCAGAAAATGAAAAGGGCATCCAGACAAATAGAATTCTTCTTATTTTAACATATAGTAGTAACATCTATCTGCTATCAGTCTGTGTTGGGTCCAGCTTATGTGGGAAGGGAGCCTGGTGTCCTTAGCCTTTATGTTTAAGCTTATATTCTTGCTTTGAATACCCTACAGCCAATTAAGTTAATCAATTTTTTCCCTCCCTCTGAGGAACTCCCTTTACCGATATAGATCAGAACCTGCCCATAAATTCTGGTCTTACAGAGTGAGTTAGAGCACAGTGAAGTTAAGTGACTTACCCAGGAACACACACCCAATATATGTAAGAGGAAGAATTGAACATGGGTCTTCCCAACTTCCAGGCATGGTGTCTGTCTACTGTTTATCTTTACCTCACACATTGCCTTCAAAAATGTTGGATTTTTTTACATTAAGTTTTTTTTCCAGATAATTTATTATAAGCTTAATATTACCTTTTCACCAAGAAATTAACCTTCTATGGTTTTATTTTCCCCCATTTTTGGTCATTCCTCCAGCCAATTACTTGACTTTTGAGCTCTTTGTTAAGAGCAGGGTGTAGTGCTCCAAATTTCAGGGATTTTGTGCAGCTGTTTTCAGGGATATCTCTCGGGACCTGTAAATTCTCATTTCCTACAAAATGGAGTGCTCAAAGGAGAGGTATTAATTCCTCCCTTACCCTGCATTCTGGTCTGTGATCTACCACAAACACTCTTTTCAGTCATGGAACTGTGAGTAGGATTCCGTCTCCACAGCCACCATCGGCTCTGCCACACCAGCACTCCTCATTGCCCAGCACTGCCATCCAGGACTGTGACCCAGATCAGCAGCTCGATTCCCCCAACCTCTGTAGGCTAAGAGCTCTAAAAATTCCAAAAGCAGCCACTACTGTGGCAATAGCTACCACCACCCTGGGGCTGGGACTGGTGCAAGATCACATTCCTCTCTCATCCAGGTGAGAGAGGTTTCCCACTGACCTTTGGAGCTGTCTTTGGCATTTGTGGGTTAAGAAGTCTGGAAACCACCAAACCTATTAGTAATTCAGCACCCTGAGGCCTGCTCTAGTTCCATCTATTCTGATGCAGCCCATACTGGGCTGTGCTTCACTCTGAATCTGGAACAATAGAGCCTTCCTGTAGGCCTTCCAGATTGTCTTGGGCTGAAAATCTGTTCCACTCTGTAATTTCGTGACTTCTGCTGCTCTAGAATTTGTTTAGAGTTTTTTTTTTTTTTTACATGTATTTTGAAGGGTTTGGGGGTATAGCTTAGTCAGGTCCCTGCTTCTACTCTGCCATCATGGCTCTGCCCTCCACAAACTTGTTTTACGTAATTTTAGTGCATATTAGATTTTACATGGTAGTAACAAAGTGGTACTGAGTCCTTTCAGAATTTATATGTGCTTTCTTCTATACGTTTTAATTTGAGCCAGATCAAACACATTTAATCCCTGTCCTACCTGACAGTCCTTCAAATACCTGAAGGGAGCTATCATGTTCTAACTCTTCTGTTCTTCAAGTAAAATCTCCTTAGCTCTTTTAACCTATATCCAATTTTGAATAAATTTTCAGCCTTTCAAATGCTAGTGGCTATCCTCTGGATACTATCCATTATATCTATGACCACTATAAATGTAACATCTGAAACTATACATTATAGTCTAAATGTGTTCAAATCAGAGCAGAATATAGTGAATTAACCACTTGTCTTGATAATACGCTTTAAAAAATCAGCATAATATTATTGTAGTACTTATACAACAGGTGATAACTTAAAAGGAATTATTCCATAACCTGCAGAAATCAAAATATATTCCTTAAAACACTTCATTTCACTATGTCAATGTATTTATGAAACCAGAAATAGGATCACTACCTGTTTCCACTGGTGTGCATCTCATGCTACAACACCTTCTTTACATCACTTTTGACTATGCATTCTCAAAAATGCTCTTCGCACTGGAAGCATTTGATTAGTGTTTTAACGTGGGTATAAAAGGTTAACAATGAAATCTACATGTTTTCTCTTGGCTATTCCTTATTCCCTCTGTATGTCCAACTTGCCTCCCTTTCTCATCTTAGATAGTCTAAAAAGAGATAGCTTACTATAAATCTTACTTAAAGTCATCATTGGTAAAATAGTGTTTTTTATTTATACCTTTCATGAATGTCTGTATTGTTCTTTAGGTCATCTGACATGTTCTTTCTTTGATAATTGCATTGTTCAAATATTTACAGCCACATGGTGTCATCAAAACGGTGTTTGTGTTAAAAGAATGGACTTTTGTGTCTGAGAATACCTTAGGATCATTGTACATACTCAACGGTTTATCAAATGCTAGTCAATCTTCTCTTCTTATCCTGTTCAATCCTGGATGTGACTCATTTAAGCTGTAGTCCCTATCTAAAATACATGTACTGATGAACCAGTCCCATGAGCCAGTCCAATACATAAATAGATGAATTTCATTGTCTAGATAATATAAACTCCATTCATTTGAGTTTTTCCATATGAATAACTAGATTAGGTTTTCCCAATATGTAGATCTCTTTTACAAAGATTTATAATATTCTGGGAATTGGTCTGAGGTAGGAACTCCACTGATTTTATTCAGGTGATGACTGGGGCTACTATAACAAGGAGCTAGGATGCTATGCCTAAGTACCATTGAAAAGGATTAGCTAAAGTCTCTTTATTCTTTTTCTTTTCACTGCTTTTACCTAACTCTCTTTTCCATTTTTTTCTTCAGCAGTTTCACCTGGACCACTACATACTGGGCTTTGAATCCAGAGAGATATAATTTTTTCTGGTATTTCAGGATGGTATGAGACCATTTAACTTTGCTTCCTGAAGGAAGGCCAAGTCTTATGGAGGAAGGTTCAAATATTGTACCTTAACTCCTACTGTTCATAGGGAATTCATTACTAAATTCCTGACCTAGATTTTCTGGTTACCATGAACATTTTACAAGAAGCTGGGAATAGTTTTGTTTTATAAATTTAAAAGTTCTATTCTCTAACTTTTTGTTATTAGTTTTTTGTTTTTTTTTTTAATTCTACATGAGTGCTTCATACGGTCCTGAAACATTGGACTGGTCCAACTTAGGCCTGAACAGAATGTTCATGTAATCAGGAAGATGTTAATGGTGAACAAAATCCCCTAACACTTTACCTTCCTTTATCTCCTTCTGCCTGGTATAGAGCCAATGTGGTATTCATAGTGCCCATAGTGGTCATGGATATTCCAGTGCCATTCTGAATTTTGAAATGCCACAGATTCTCCAAATGGAAGACAGATCAGACACGAGAAAGCCAAATCAATTATAGTAACAAAAAAATCTACAAACAATAACACAGAGAACAATACCATCCCCAAGTTGACCCTCTGCAAGGTTTCCCACAAACCAGCTCTATCAAATATATCACAAGCAGGTCCTGTTAAAAACATACACACACACACACACAAACACACACACACACACACACACACACACACACAAACAAGGCCTTTTACTCTCGCTAGCCAGCAGCCTGTATCCTTCCTAACTCTGAGTGCTTTCATGACTGACTTCCTTTCAGCTCTGTTCTAGCTCTGCCTCTTTCTATTCTACCCATTCAGCAAACTCTTCCCACCACAGACTCCACGTGACTCAGTCTTCCATGTAACTCAGGCAGGTCACAAGAGCCTATTAATGAATGAGAAAAATCTTCCCATTTTAAATTTCCATTTCACCTGAGTTCTGTGAAGGGAATTCTTTATAGACCAGCAAACATCTTTTTTGAGCATATATCACATTGATTTATATTCTACATTTTGATAATCAGAAGACCAAAGGTAATTCTTGTTCCATATATTAAAGTATATAATACTGAAGGACAGTTTTTAATGGTTCATTTTGTTTCACTAAATTAAATGTTTGAAAAATTATACATATTGTAGACATTTATATAGATATAGGTATGCATGCATATATGCACATGTGTATACATAATGAATATAAATGTACATACATTTATGCATGAATACATGCGTATTTGAGGGGGAGAACTAGACTTGTGATTTTATTAATAGGAGATACTCCTTTTCACCTTCAGCTATTGCTCAGCAACTTACAGTCTTAAAGAAATTGTCTGCACACAGAAAAGCTTAGTGACTTCCCCAGGGCCATGAAGCCAATACATGTCATTGGCAGAATTTAAACACATGGTTTCCTAATTCTGACCTCATTTCATTATTCTCTATGCTTCACAGTTTTGGGAGTTTCCTTTGAAAACTTCAATTTTATTTGTTTAAAGAATGTTTTATTACTGTCTTTTGTTTCGACACAAGATTTTCCATTCTCTTCAGTTTTCATTCAAGATTGTTGTAAAGAATGTCATTTGTGAAAACCTGTTTCCTTAACATTTTCATAAAAATAAGTCATTGATATAGTGTGTATCAAACTGGCATCAAAACAATTTATAAAGTTAAGAAAATATGTTTATTAATCAGACATTTCTAAATGTCTGTTCCCCCCTCTTTTGGGGGGGAGTAGGTGTGTAACTATAAATGATTTTCCACTATTTTTTTAATTTAGTATCTTGCCCAATTTTGGACATCTTGGAAATGAAGGTTAGACTGGTTAGACTTTGAGGGCACTTCCACATCTACACTGATTTTGTCATCTCCAGCATAAATTGCACCAGTATAGACATGACATGATGATGATGTTTTTCTTCCTTCTTGCCCCTGAAAACAATGAAAAGTTATTGTACTTGTGGAGGTGCAGAAGAAGCACAATGAGTATCAAGAGAGTGTATGAAGCTTAATATAGCTGCTTCTTCCCTATTAGCCAAAAACTATCAGTAAATATCACCTGTGCAGTTGAAGAGTGAGCCGATTTCTACAGTACAGGTTGAGTTAAAGAAAGAAAAAAGAAAAGATAACAACAAAAAAACCTTTGAAGTGGGAACTGAAATATACTAACGTCTTCTGGACGATTGGTGACATAAAAAGGGGCAGTTCAGGCCTGGTGCTGACATTCTGACTATGGGTCAAAAAATCATTTTATAGTTCCATTTTTTTAAATTAAAATTAAAATTTATCAATTTATTTTTAGTTTCCAACATTCATTTCCACAAGATTTTGAGCTCCAAATTTTCTCCCCATCTCTCCTCCCCACCCCCACTGGGATGGAGGATTTAATCACCACAGGTGGCATTGGGGGTCCTGTCCCAAAGTGACTAATACTGTGCTAATCATATTTGTGGCAACTCAGTCTGATGATTCCAAAATAAATCTTCTCTTCATCAAAGCAAATTTCACATGCCTCTGAATAAATATGGCTGTGTGCATCTCTACATACATATAATCTTAGGCTCCTATTACATATTATCTGGCAGAAGAAGGATTAATGGAAATATTCCTAGGCTGGAAATCAGGAAGAATTGGATTCCAACCTTTCCTCTTTCAAGTCTTACCTTTGGAATGTCATAGTTAGCCAAGAAACCACTGGCAAGGACTTGATCTCTCAGTTTCCTCATGGGTGAATTTGACAACAGCAGCAGCAGTAAAAACAACACCAATAATGCTGACATCAATATAATGCTTACTCTGTGCTAGATACTGTACTAAATGTTTTATAATTGTTACCTCCTTAGAAACTCATAGGAACTCTGGGCAGTAAGTGTTATTATTATCTCCACTTTTTGAGATGAAAAAACTAAGGCAAAAATAATTGATTTGCCCATAGTCACAGAGTTACTAAGCGCTAAAGCTTGATTTGAACTCAGGTCTTCTTGACTGCAAGCCTGGTACCCTATCCATCGTGCCACTTGGAATAAAAATTCCTGCAGCACTGACCTCACTTTGTCCAGAGTGAATGAGATCTATAGCATATGTTAATACCTTTTATAAATAGAAGTATTAAAGTAGAAAAAAATGACAAACATCAAGGCACTAAATTAAAGCATTAAATGTCAATTCCTATTATGTGAGATAATTTCTTCCTCATAGCAAAGGAGAAATTTAGAAGAGGTAAAAGAGGTGCAAGATTAGCCTCTAACTTGAAAGATACTACTAATACCATTGCCCTCAGTAACAATTTTTGCGTATTTGATAATTTTGTCTTACTACATACTTGTAACCAATCATCTGAGCAGCATGAATTTTTTTATTTAGCACTATTATTTATAACACACCCTATAAAATAACTCTCCTCCATTTATCCAACCCCAAGTGAATTATCATCCACAATTTCTTAAAGCTTCTAATCAAATTTTGGTCATCAGATGAAAGGTCCTTTTGAAATAATAATCATTTTTAAGTGTGTAGCATTACTAATAAAATAAAAAATATTATAATGTTCTTCATATGCTAATTGTCACAGTGGCACGTATCTATGACCAAAAATATTGAGGTAAATATATTTTTTTATAATTTGTTAATAGATAATTACATGTAGACCTGTTTTCATGTGATGGTGCTAAAACATACTTTGAAATATAATAAATTAACATGTTTTTTGAAAAGAAAGGTTAATATTGGTATTAATGATTTTACAATCCTCTTCAAATTGAAACTTTCATCTATCATCTTTTCCCATTTTGTAATATTGAAAAAGAGCAGATTTACCATGACATACTGTTCATTTCCAACCATTAAAAACAAGAAAGTCCCTATTAATCCATTAAAAGTATATTCATCTCTTCTGTTGTATTTATATCGATGTTTGTGAGTTATTTATTTTATGTAATTAGTAATTAATAAAGAGTATGAGTTCTAGGCATTAATGGCACTCATTAAATTTTTCACAGAGCTAAAATTTGTCTTTAATTATTATTCTCCCCACAACTCTCAGAAGCACAAGTTTTTAATTAATTTTATTTATTTTCAGTGTTCAACAATCACTACCATATAACTCAGATTTTTTTTCCCCTTCCTTCCCCCCTCCCTCCCTGAGATGGCAAACAATTTTCTATAGGTTCTACGCATACGTTCCTATTAGATACATTTTCACTATAGTCATGCTGTGTAGAAGAATTAAAATGAATGGGAGAAATCATATAACAAACCAAAATATAATACAAAAGAAAATGATCTATTACATTCTGCAACTGAATTCCATAATTCCTACTCTAGATGTGGAAGACATTTTGCCTTAAAAGAGCATCGTGGATTTTTTTAAGTCTTTGCATTGCAATGAAGTTCCAAATCTACCAGAAAAACTCTCGCACACTGTGGTCGTTGCTGTGCACAAATATTGTCATGTTAGAAGTTGAATTTTCCTTGTGTAAATTCACACAAAATATTACAACAGCCCTTTAAGACATCTTTACATTTTTTTACTATTATCACATTATTACTAACTGCCACCACCTTTCATTTCCTTAGTATATCATTTTCTTCCTCCCAACTGAGAACATGAAAAGGAGGGGTGGGGTGGGATGGGATGAAATAAGGTGGAGAGTTTTCTAAAAAGGTATGCTTCCTTTTTCACCTTGTGTTCCTCTTGACTGAGTGTAATATTTCTAAAGTATTTTCAGATCTTTCTGGAGACTTAGTTGTTCCAAGTTTCAAAAGTTGTATCTCTTTGCCTTGTTGTTGTACCACTTCAAAATCTTCTGATTTTGCTTATTTCACTTTGCACCAGGTCATACTACCCAAAATTCCATGAAATCATCTCTCATTTCCTTTTAGATTTTTCTGAACTCATGTACTTGTATTTCAAACTTCCTACCCAGGTCAGGTCTTTCCATCAAAAATTCTTCAAAATCTCCTATTATGGTAAACATCAATTTTTTTCCCCATGTAGGATTTCACTAAGTTTTGCAGGGTAACTTATTCTTGGTTATAAACCCATCTAGTTTGTCTTTCTAAATATTGAATTCCAAGATTCCCTCTCATTTTTATTTGAAGCTTCCAGGCCTTGTGTGACCCTGACTGTAATTCTTTGATACTTGAATTGTTTCATTTTGGATTCTTGCAATATTTTCTCTTTGACACGGGAGTTCTGAACTTTGACTATTAAATTATTGGGAGTTTTTATTTGAGAATTTATTAGAGCAGGTGACCTTTGGATTATATGTATATACGTATATATATATATATATGTATACATATATATGTGTGTGTGTATGTACATACATATATATACATACACATGCATATACATATATAATATATATATGTGTGTATGTATACATATATTTTCTGCCTCCTGATTCTAATAAATCTGGACAATTCTCTTGTATGATTTATTGAAATATAGTATCCAAGCTTTTTATTATATCAATGTTTTCAGGGAGCCCAATGATTTTTGTCTTATCTGCTCTTGACCAGTTTTCCAATTTAGTTGTTTTGTAACTTACATTATTTTTCCCTTGAGTTTTTCAATTTTTTTTCATTTTGTTCTAATATTGCTTGCTGGCTTATGTTTGATCTATTTTTATTTTCAAGAACTCTACTTCTTGCATAAGGTCTATCATTTTCTCTTCTAAATTATCTATTCTACTTCTAATTCTTTCCTACAGGTCTTTTATAGCATTTTTTTTCTCTTCCTTCATTTCTTCTAGGAATTCACGTAGTACTTGTGGAAAATACATGTTTTACCTTTGAATCTCTTTTTAGAGTTACTATGGAATTGCCTTCTTCTTTTGGAGGACCTCCATATTTGATATTGGTTATGTTTTCATCTTTAATGTATTTATTTCTCCAGGTTTAGTTTCTAAATTGAGGCTTTGTGCTAAGGCCAGGCTATGTCCTTCCATAAATTTCCGGGTGGGTTGACTGACCAGATAGGGTCTTACCCTCAATTCCCTGGGTTCTTGCACTGACTTCCACATTCTGGAATTAGGCCTCTTTGGAATTTTGAAGTTTAGAGCTGAAACCTCAGCACTCTAGCACTTCCAAGCTCTCTCTTGGAAGGAAAAAGTGCTTTCACAATCTACAGTCTACATTAACACCTTGGTTGTACTGGGAGATGTTTTGTTTCCAGTTTTGTGTCCAGAACTCTTGTTCCCTATTGCCTGTATTTTCTTTTCTTTTTTGCAGTTCTCAGGTGGAAGAAATCACTCACTTAATTTCTCACTAGATCTCAGCTTAGAGAGGACTTCATGCATTGTTGGAGTAGAGTAGCAGGACGTAGGTGGTCTGCCCTGAGAATCAAAGCCCAGACAGTTGATCCTAGACACTAACTTGTTGAAAATGTTGGACAAGGAATTCTTGTCCAGAAATGAGCTGGCTTAGATGACCTCTTCACACTATGAGACTCTTTAACTACTCAAAAGAAGTGACCTCATAAAAGTTCCTCTTCTCTCTGATGTCGCAGGAATTCCTGTTTCCAAATTCAGTTCCCACATGGAGTCAGGAAAGTGATTTTCTGAGGAGAGAAAATGGTATAACTATCTCAAAACTAAACAAAACCTGAGACCAGGTAAGTCATCATCACTTTTTTTTTTTTTAATGGAACAATGTTATATCTTAGCAATTGTGTGCAGCAGTTGGTTTGTTGTTGTTATTGGTGTTTCCTGTGATAATGCTCCAGTTGCAAGGTATTGGATTTATCATCTATTAGTTGATGTAGGATAGAAATATTCTGCTATAAAATCTGGCCACTTTATTGTATTTGTTTAGGTATTTGGTGAATGGTCAACTTTTTTAAATGCAGTTGTATGTTGTACAGTTTCTACTATTTCTTTGTATAATCTGTATTGGTGAATATGTCTAAATACTTAAAGATAACCTTTCTATAATTTCTGTTGGCAATAATCTGGTCTTATATTACTGTTACAATATATTTGGTTCTGTAAACATATCCACATTACTCAGAAAATTATTCAATGCTTCCTTGTTCACATATTGTCAGTTAAGTTTATGTGTATATGATTCATAGAATGCCTGTGATTCCAGTCTGATATCTTAGCTCTTCTTTAACATTATATCAAGGTAAACTATTTTCAATCACATTTCACAAATTCAGTGCTGTGTACATATCTTCAATCTCTGCTATTTCTCTGAAAACTAATCTCTGTTCTAAAAGTATTTCTGTAAGTTTTTAGTGTTTATCACATTATCTGAAATATATATACATATATACATATCAATACATCTCCTTTTTGATTGTGAAATATTCATTTTTATTTAGCTATCTCAGGGTGATGAGTCCTGAATTTTATTAATATGTCATGTTTTGCTTAGATACTTTTAAATTAAATTGTGATATATTTTGGTTTTGCAAGGTATCATATAGGTGATAATTGGTATAAAGTGCTTTTTTTTCCCATTTAGCTTTGATTTTCAGATGTCAATAAGTCTTTGGACAGGTAGAATATCTCTCCTATCTGTTGGTTCAGCTGGATTTCAAAACCCTCAGGGTCTTTAAACCCTCCCCACCTCCACATCCACAAATCTCTTATTTCCTTCAACTCTCAGCACAATCCATCCTGTATATGTAGCCTTTCTTGATGCTCACAGCTGAAAATGTGCCCTCTCCAGTTATATATACATGGTTTTTATACATGTATTTTTTTGCATATTATCTCTCAGACTGTTTATTTTTTAAAGCAGAACCTATTTTTGCCTTTTATTTTTAAAAAAATCTAAAAAAATCCCCAGTGCTTAGAACAGTCACTGGCATATATGAGTTGCTTAATAAATACTTGGTAATATTATTTCATTATATATTTTGCATGTACTTATATGTGCACATGTTGCATTCCCCATTTCAATGTAAATTTCTAAAGAGAAAGAAACTTTTAATTTTGCATTTGTATTCCTAGGTCAGTGGATGATACATATTAAACTCTTAACAAATATATGTTGACAGATTGAATAGTGAATATTTTTTTTCTTCATGAACATTAAGAAGGTTATTATCAGTTCTAGATAACTCCAGAGAAGAAAGTGAGGCTGGTGTGTTTGCACAGCCCTCCCTCATTTAAATACAGTTCAGTTGCATGTCTTGGAATCACATCCCTAATGTCATGATCCAATTTAAAGAACTAAGGACAATTCTGTCAAACACCAAAAAAACAGTTAATTCCAATACTATATAAACTGTTTGGGAAAGTTGGCAGAGTCCTACCAGATTCTTTTTATGATACAAATATGATGCTGATACCTAAAGCAGAAAGGGTCAAAAAAGAGAAAGAATATTATACACCAATTCCCATAATGAATATAGATGCAAACATTTTAAACAAGTTATCATCAAAAAGATTACAGCAACTTATCACGAGAATAATACACTTTGAACAGGTAGGATTTATGCCAGGAATGCAGGACTGGTACGTTAGGAAAACCATTAGCATAGTGGGTCATATCAACAACAAAACTAATAGAAACCATATGACTATCTCAATATATGCAGAAAAAGCTTTTGAGAAAATACAACACCTATTCCTTTTGAAAACATTGGAGAGCATAGGAACAAATGGAGCGTTCCTTAAAATAAAAAGTAATGTCTACCTAAGCCCATTAGCAAGCATTTAACACAAAGAGGATAAGCTAGAGTCTTTCCCAATGAGATCAAGAGAGAAATAAGGATGTCTGCCATCACCACTATTATTCAATATGGTACTAGAAATGTTAGCTTTAGCAATAAGAAAAGAAAAAAAAACAGAAGGAATTAGAATAGACAAAGAAGAAATAAGTTATCACTTTTTGCAGATGATATGATAATACACTTAGAGAATCCTGGAGATCAAGTAAAAAGCTACTTGAAATAATAAATAATTTTGGCAAAGTTACAAGATGCAAAATAAGTCCACATAAATCATCTGCATTTCTATATATTCATAATGAAGCCCAATAACAGGAGAAATCTCATTTAAAATTACAGCAGACACTACAAAATATGTGGAAGTCTACCTGCCAAAACAAACCCAGGGCTTATATGAACACAATTACAAAACACGTTTTGAACAAATGAAGTTAGATCTAAATACCTGGAAAAATATTAGTTGCTTGTGGGTTGGTCAAGCTAATATAATAAAAATGACAATTCTACCTAAATTAATTTACTTATTCAGTGCCATACAGTAACAGTAAGCACCCTAACATACACAGTGAGGCATGCTATCACAGGTTCTTAGATCTACATTCATAAAAGGAAAGAAACTTTCA
This sequence comes from Notamacropus eugenii, assembly GCF_028372415.1. Classification (NCBI taxonomy): domain Eukaryota; kingdom Metazoa; phylum Chordata; class Mammalia; order Diprotodontia; family Macropodidae; genus Notamacropus; species Notamacropus eugenii. Next base: position 124,236,208 of record NC_092877.1, on the reverse strand, counting down.
AGGGATTAACAGTCACTTGAGTCAAACACATGTATCATTCCTTTAACCAAGCACTTACATCCTTCATCTAGTTCAGGGGAGTCAGCACTCTGACCTTCAAAGAAAATACAGAGAAATCAAGGATCAATAGATATGGCTTCCTCTGTCAGAACTCAACAGACTGGTCCAACTGTCTTCACATAGTTACCAGAGAGGAAAACACTGATATTTGGGTTTTCAAAGCCAGGGCACTCTTTAAAGTGGGTTCCCAGAGTTCTCATCCTGCACTCCAACCCTCTTACAAAAACTAATTCCCAAAGTAAAACCTTACCCTCAGACTATTTATACACTTTTTAGAGTCAGAGGGCATAACCCAGTACCTCAATAGAAAAAACCAAAGGTATTCAGGATCCTCCTACAAAACAACTTCCTTAATCAAGCTTCCCAAAATGGGCAGACCCATCAATGAATGGGTAAGATCTTCTTTAATCACATTATTCAAACAGAGGCACTTCTAGTAAAAACAAAAACAACAAAAAATCCTACTTAATTCTATTATAAAGCAGCAATCATCAAAATCACTTGGTACTAGCTAAGAAATAGAGGGATAGATCCGTGGAATTGTTTAGGTATACAAAATAACAGTAGTCAATGAAAATGGCAGTCTATTATTTGATAAACTGAAGGACCCCAACTTCTGGAATAAGAACTCACTGTTTGAAAAAAACTGCTGGGAAAAATGGAAAATAGTGTGGCAGAAAATAGGCATAGACTAATTAGAAGAGAATAAAGTCTAAATGAGTACATGATCTAGGTATAAAACTGATATTACAAGCAGACCAGGGGAGAAAGGAATGGATAATTTGTTAGATTTAAGGAGAATGGAGTAATTTATGATGAAACAAAAGATAGAGAATATAATGAAATGCAATATAAGTAACTTTGACTACATTAAATTGAAAAATTTTTGCACATCCAAAGCCAATGCAACCAAGATTAGGAAGAAAGCAGAAAAATGGAGAAAAAAAAATTACAACTAGTGTGTCTGATAAAGGCCTCATTTCTAAAATACAGAGAACTGAATCAAATTTACAAGAATTCAAATCATTCCCCAGCTGATAAATGGTCAAAGAATATGAGCAGTTTTCAGAGGAAGAAATTAAAGCTCATATATAGTCATATGAAAAAATGCTCTAAATCACTATTGATTCCAGATATGCAAATCAAAACAATAATGAGGTACCACATCACATCTATCAGATTGGCTTTCATGACAAAACAGGAAAATGATAAATGTTGGAGAAGATGTGGGAGAGTTGGAACACTAATTCATTGTTGGTACAACTGTGAGCTGATGCAACTATTCTGGAGAGCAGTTTGGAACTATGTCTAGAGGGTTATAAAATGTGCCTACCCTTTGATCCAGCAATACTGCTTCTAGGTCTATATCCCAAAGAAATCATAAAAATGGGAAAAGGATCAACATGTACAAAAATATTTTTAGCAGCTCTTTTTGTAGTGGCCAAGAAATGGAATTTGAGGGAATTCTCTTCAATTGTAGGATGACTGAACAAGTTGTGGTATATGAATGTACTGGAATGCTATTTTGCTATAAGCAATGAAGAACAGGCAGATTTCAGAAAAATCTTGATAGACTTATATGAACTGATGCTGAGTGAAGTGAGCAGAGCCAGGAGAACATTATACACAGTAATAGCCACAGTGTGTGAGGACTGATTTTGATAGACTTAGCCCTTCTCAAAAATTCAAGGATCTAAAACATTTCCAAAAGACTGATGATACAAAAGGCCGCCCACATCCAGGGAAAGAAATATGGAGTCCAAAGGCAGAATGAAATGAACTCTTCTGTTTTGCTATGTTTTGTTTTATTTTCTTATGGTTTCTCCCTTTCATTTTAATTCTTCTATGCGACATGAGTAACAGAAAAATGTGTTTAATAGGAACATATACATATAGCCCATATAAGATTGCATGCCATCTTGGAGAGGAAAGGGGAGAAAATTTGGACCTTAATGGAAGTGATTGCTTAAAACTGAAAACAATTAATTTTGGAGGAAAAAAGATCTAAGGACAAACAACAACTTCTATGAGTAATAGTAGGACCTGCTCCACTGGGGACCCACCTGGAACTGGCCAGTTGGGCAATACAGCTTCCTTCCATGTGCCCTCCCTTCCTTCTTTCTTTCCTTTTTCCTTCTTTCCTTCCTTTTACCCTCCTTCCATCTATTTCTGTTTCCCTCTCTGTCTTGCTCTGTCTTTCTGTCTCTCTCTCTCTCACTCTCTGTATTTCTCTTCCTCCCTGGTTCTTTCCTCCCTTTCTCTCCCCTCTCTTTCCTTTCTCTCCCATTATCTTCCCTTCCTCTGTCCACATAATGTATCATACCCTTACCCGTAGGTGTTCTACCCAAAGAAATGTAAACTTTGATGGTTGAAACTTCCCAAGAAATCATGAGATTTATGGCTCACTTTTGTCTTAAGGACTATGTCTTAAATCCAAATCACTCTGGCTCTCTTTGATTGGCCAACAATAGGTCACAGGTCAAGACCCACTTGGTCATTGTTTGGATCCTGATTACTTCAGAGTGAAAGTAAATAGCAATTGTTTCTCTTATGAGAACCTGTGGGTTTTCCCCTCCCAGATTGATTTTTTTTGACTAGGTAAAAGAGTCCGTTCTCTGCCTCATTTGTTACCTATACTTAACCACTGAAAAGGCTTTCTATCATTTAAACGGACCTATTAAAAGTCTTAGCTTAAAAAGCCCAGGATCTCAGTGAGTGGAGTCAAGATGGCAGAGTAGAAAGACTGACCTGATCTATCTAGCTCTCCTCCCAAAGCCCATAAAATACTTGTTAAAAAATGACTAAACAAATTCTAGAGCAGCAGAAGCCACAAAATGACAGTGAAAGAGATTTCCAGCCCAAGACAGCCTGGAAGGCAGAGAGGAAAGGTCTATCACACCAGGCTCAGAACGGAGCACAGTGCAGGCTAGGCCATATGTGGCATGGACAGGACTGGAGCAGGCTGCAGGGCATGGAATCATGGGCAGCAGATGAGGTTCACAGATATCTCAACCCACAAAGGCCAAAGAGAACTTGGAAAGTCAGTGAGAAAGCTCTTTTCACCTGGCTGAAAGGGGAGTGCCATCTGGCTCTGGGCTCAGGGCAGTGGCAGCCATTGCTGCAGCAATATCCACTTTTGGAACTGTTAGTCTAAAACCCTGGGGGAATGAAGCAGCTGATTGGGCTCTCAGTTCTGAGTGGTGATCCTGGGATGATGAAGAGAACTGGCATAGTGGAGCTGGTGATGATGGTGAAGAAGGAACCCTACTCAGAGATCCTGCACAGAGAGGAGTACTTGTGGTTGCTCACAGATCAGAGTGTAGGCCAGGAGAGGAGTAAACTCTCCCTTGATTGTCCCACCTTGGAGGAACTGAGAACTTACAGGTCCCAGAGTATACCCTCTACTTGACAAAGGATTGAAAAGTCAAGAAACTGGCTGGGAAAATGCCCCAAAAGGGGAAAAAAAATAGGACTATAGAAGGTTACTTTCTTGGTGAACAGGTATTTTCTTCCATCCTTTCAGATGAAGAAGAACAAAGCATATCATCAGAGGAAGACATAAAAGTCAAGGCTTCTACAACCAAAATCTCCAAAAAAAAATATGCAATAATCTCAGGCCATGGAAGAGCTCAAAAAGAATTTTGAAAATCAGGTAAGAGAAGTGGAGGAAAAATTCAGAGGGAAAATGAGAGCAATGCAAGAAAATCATGAAAAGTGAGACAACAATTTGCTAAAGAAGACCCCAAAAAATGCTAAAGAAATTAACATCTTTACAAATAGACTAACCCAAATGGCAAAAGAGGTCCAAAAAGCTAAAGAAGAGAAGAATGCTTTAAAAAGCAGAATTATCCAAGTGGAAAATGGATCAGATGGAAGCTAATGACTTTATCAGAAACCAAGAAATTGTGAAACAGAAGCAAAAAATGAAAAAAATAGAGTAATGTGAAATGTCTCATTGAAAAAACATCTGACCTGGAAAATAGGTCCAAGAGAGATAATTTAAAAATTATTGGTCAACCTGAAAATCATGATCCAAAAAAGAACTAGACATCATCTTCTAAGAAATTATCAAGGAAAACTGCCCTGATATTCTAGACCCAGAGGATAAAATAGAAATGGAAAGACTTCACCAATCACCTCCTGGAAGAGATCCCCAAAAGAAAACTCCTAGGAATATTGTAGCCAAATTTCAGAGTTCCCAGGTCAAGGAGGAAATAGTACTAGCAGCCAGAAAAAAACAATTAAAGTATAGTGGAAATGCAATCAGGATAACACAGGATTTAGCGGCTTCTACACTAAGGGATTGAAGAGCTTGGAATATGAATAGAGGTCAAAGGAGAAAGGATTAAAAGCAAGGATCACCTACCCAGCAAAACCAAAAAAGTCATTAAAGTGGGACTTTTTACATTCTTACATGGAAAGATATTATTTGAACTCATGAGACCTTTTTCAGTATTCTGGCAGTTGGAATATATACATATACATACACATATATGGGGTATGTATATATGTGTACATTATATATGTATAAATATGTGCATGTATGTATGTGTGTGTATGTGTATATGTGTGTGTATGTATGTTCATATGTATACAGAGATAAAAGGCACAGGATGAGATGAATATGAAAGGAGAATACCTAAAAAAATTACTGCTGAATGGAAGGTACTAGGACTAAGAGAAAGGGAGAGAAAGAATGTAGCAAATCATTTCACAAAAAGGAGGGAAGAAAGAGTTTTTACAATGAAGGGGAAGAGGGGTGAGATAAAAGGAAATAATTGAGCCTTACTCTCATGGAATTTGGCTTAAGGAAGGAATAACACATGTTCAATTGGATATGGAAATCTATTCTACCTTGCAGGAAGGCAAGGGCGAAGGGGATAGGAGAGGAAACATAATAGAAGGCACAGAAAATTGAGGAAAGGGAAATCAGAAGCAAATACTACTGTGGGAGAACAGGTCAAGAGAGAGAATAGATTAAATGAAGGGCAAGATAGGACAGAGGAAATGTGGTTAGTCTTCTACAACATAACTATCATGGAAGTACTTTGCATTGTTACACATGTATGACCTATATTGAATTGCTTGTTTCCTTGATGAGGGTGGGTTGGGAGGGAGGGAGAGAATATGGAACTCAAAGCTTTAAGAATGAATGTTAAAAAACTGTAAATTAAGGTATACAGGCAAAGGAATATAGAAATCTATTTTGCCCTACAGGAAAATAGAGGGCAAGGGGGATAGAAGAAGCATGGATATTAGAAGGGAGGACAGACTGGAAGAAGGGGTGGATGGGGTGCATGTTGAACTGGGGTGTGAGATGGGAAGAGATGGGGAGAAAACTTTGAATTCAAATTCTTGTGGAAGTAAATGTTAAGAACTGAAAAGTAAATTATTTTTTTTAAAAAGTCAGGTTCTCCTCCCACTGTATCCAAGGCCATCTCCAGTCATCCTGATCTACATCTTGCACTGGACCCAGATGGCTCCAGAGGGGAAAATGTAGCTGATAACCCTCCCTCACTTAAGTCCAATTCACTTGCATGTCATGGCAAGATTGTCCTTTTTGAGAATTATGGAAAAACAACAATTCCTAATGATATTTAGATATAATTAAAGTTGACATGTAATTAACAGGGTGCTTAATGTGTCTATGTTATGTTTTGTGTGTATGTAATCACATAATGATTTATTACAGGGATATTAAGTGATTAATAATTGGTTTTTGGTGTGGCATCCTTTTCAATTTGAGACCACAATTTGTGTTATTCATGAGAGAGCATAAAATGCTTAAAATTAGGCAGAATCAAATCTACCGAACCATTCTCTTCCAAATATAATACATTCTACATAAATTGTTCTTGACATTGTATTGGTAGGGTCCTTTAAATTTAAATATATATATAAAATGTATATTCCATGTGGACATTGAATGCTTCAGTATTCTCACTATACTTGGGTTTGTTTTATGTATTTGCAGAACATGAATAAACCATGAGTGCAAAACTGTGTCAAAGGCTTCATGTAATAAAGGTAAAATACAGTTCTGGTGTTTTGAGGTGGCTCATTATTCAAAATTTCCATAATAGAGATACAGAATGTAATAATGGTGGATAAAGTGCTGTATTTGGACCAAGGAAGACTTAGATTGGGTTCTAATCCCTGAAGTTGATAGGTTTTGTAAACCAATTCCCTCAACTTACTTCTATGAACCTCAACGTTGTCATATGAATACCACTCCCTGACATGATTGTGCTAAGAATCAGTTCAAACTATTACAAGAGCCTTCTACTTGAGTCTCCCTGCCTCTTGTTTCTTCTTTCCAATTTTTATTACATAGAGTTATAAATGATTTTTCTGAAGTATATCTGACTATTTTGTTACCCATTGAGACTGAACAGTTACTCCTTATAATCTCTAGGAACAAATATAAACTGTTCTGGTATATAAAGCCCTTGATGATCTGCCTCTAACTTTCTTTTCTATCATTATTATGCTCTTTCCTCCCTTCCTAAACTCTGTGCTTTAATTACATGACCTTCTTGCTCTTCTGCACATATAACATTTTCTGTTCCAGGTGGTACAGTGGATGGAGTACTGGACTGGAGTCAGGAATACCTGAGTTCAATCTGACATTAGATATTTACTAGTTCTGACATCAGATATTTACAAGTTGTGTGCCTCTGAGTAAGACAATTAAGTGCTGATGGCTCAATTTTCCCCACTGTAAAATGTGGGTAAAAACATCATTTACCTCACAGTGTTGCTGTGCGGCTCAAATGAGATAATATTTGTAAAGCAGTTAGTACGATGACTGACACACGGGAAGGACTATATAAATGTATGTTTCCTTTCACCTTTCCCATATCTGTACTTTTGCACTGACTGTTCCCAATACCCAGAGTTCAATCCCTTCTCATTTTGGAGTTCAATCTCTTCTCATTTCTGCCTCTTAGAATTGCCTTCAAGACTCAGTTCAATGACCTTCTACATGAAGCATCGATTTACCTCGTGTCTACTATAGTGCCTTGCTCTACAATGTCTTAGAAAATCACCTTGTATTTATTTCATATATACTTTTATGTGTTAATCTGTTCTTCACCAATAAACTAGTTATGCACAACTTTCATTTTGTTTTTCACCCCTAGTTCTTAGCACAGTGCATGTAGTTGGCGCTGAACACATATTGATCAATTGAAATGAAGTAACATTTTAAAATACTTACAGAGTCTTAAAGATCCGTGCAAATGTAGTTATTAAATTATTGCTGTAGTAATAGAAACAAGATGATGAATCATCAAATAATTTTTATACTTCAGGGTGTTTGATGATTTTGGTGGTATAAATTCTAATAATTTAAATTTGCTAACATTGAAATGTGTAACCACTGGTTCACAATATGATGTTTCTCTCTATTTCTCATCATAAAGCCCATCCAAGGGAGAACTTAAAGTATCTCAAAAAAAAAAATACAAAGCCTGTTGCACAGTTATTGTGTTAAACAATTATTAGTTCATCACAATCACTCAGCTGCTGAGAACAACAAAACAATGATATTGGCTGATTGATTCACTAGGATGGGTCTACTTTAAAAAAAGATTAATAAACGAGTCTTAAAATTGGGTTAAAACAGAGTTGATTGTAGTAGTTCCGTGATAAAACAATGGGCCATCTGTTTCATTAAGTCCTCAACAGTGCTCAGTCCTTTCCTTCCTCTTGGCTAAATCTGTTTTTCCCAGAATTGTTGAGTTGCAGCCAGGCTTAATTCACCACCCTCTTTAAGAGTTGTTCTTTTTGTGAATAGCTGAGCATCAGCTGGCTCACTCACTAAATCACTAGCAAAGCTTTGTTGCCTCTCTCTTGCAAATACTCCACATATTGAAGATGCTTTTGGTTTCTATTAGTTGAAAATAGCTGACTTGAATATGAATAAATGGAAGACATATAATAATGGCTGACATTTATAAAAGTGATTTAGGTTTTGAAAACCCTTTACTCACATTATATCATTTGTTTTTTACAATAAACTTGTGAGATTAGTGCTAAAGATATAATTAGCAGCACTTACAAAAATGAAGAAACAATCTCAGAGAGAATAAGTCAAATAAGAGTATATATAATGTATAAAATACTTTAATAAACTCAAGTAGCTAGAGAATAACTATTTTAATAAGAAGAATCAGCAGCAGCTAGTACTGCTTTACTCAAGTCTACACTAACTAATTCCTTAAGGGGAAATTGAGCTGATACTACTAACTTTGAATAGAATTCTATCTCTTACACAAAGTTGCCTTGCGCATGGTTAAAATAGATATGTATATACGTGAGTGCAGGTATACATGCATGTGGGCAGCTAGGTGGTGTAGTGGATAAATCACCAGTGAAGAGTCAGGAGGACCTGAGTTCAAATCTCACCTCAGACACTTGACACTCACTAACTGTGTGACCTTGGGCAAGTCACTTAACCCTAATTGCCTCATCCTGGGTCATCTCCAGTCATCCTGATGAATATCTGGTCACTGGATTCAGATGACTCTAGAGGAGAAGTGAGTTTGGTGACTTGTACAGCACTCCCTCATTCAAAACAAAGTCAAGTGCAAGTCATGTCATTATTTCTCTGATGGCATGGTCTTCTTCAGCAACAAACACATGCATGTATAATACATACATACAAAAACACATGTCTACTTGTGTTGTGTCCATATATGAATATAATTATTTCATGTACTCATAATTTCTCTCTATATATGTACATATATATAATGTTTAATTTATGTACATATAGGCTAACAAACTTGGGTGTCTTTTAATATCCCCATTCCTTCTTGAATAATTATTACACTGGGAAATTGTTCATCACTTAACTAATTTTACTAGGTTTGGAGTTTAATTTTAGGGTCCAAAAAGTGCAAGATCAAAATCTAATCTTTCTCTCTCTCTCTCTCTCTCTCTCTCTCTCTCTCTCTCTCTCTCTCTCTCTCTCTCTCTCTCTCTCTCTCTCTCTCTCTCTCTCTCTTTCTCTCTCTCTCTCTCTCTTTATATATATATATATATATATGTATTTCCAAAGTACAACAACTTGACTAGGACAATATTGCTTTGGGTAATATTTTAACTATCTGTCTATCCACACACACACACACACACACACATATATATAATATGTGTATATATGTATAAGTATATGCACATATGTGTATGAATATACCTGTGCATGTATTTATGTGTGTATATGAAGAAAAAGAATCCTTATAAAAAGTACATCTGTTTATGAAAATATGTATCAATATCTCTTTACATCATTTATCTTATGCAAGATAAATGTCCAGTCAAGAATATCTTTTTAAATCTTCTCTTTGTAAATATTTTTAAAACACTAACTAATTAAATATTCCCAAATATTCCGTATCTGTACTGTGGGCCTAAAACCAGTGAAGCATACAGGAGAATTCAGAGAAGAGTTGGCTGATTTAAGACAGAAGTCAGAGAGCTGGCTGAGATTGGAATTGAGACAGATGGTCAGGACAGGAGACTGGAGCTGCATGCATCTCCATGTGGAAAGGATATGGGTCACTTGTCGGTTTCCTCAGCCATCTACCATTAATGCTTTAATTTCTTGTTATGTTTAGAGAGTTATAAGGATAATGCATTATTGGATCCATTCTCCCTATAGGAGGGAGAGGAACATTATGTCATAAACTTAAACTGTATCTGGGTACAATGGAATATTTATGGGGAAAAAGGATAAGGATATAGCATTAGTATAGCACCTACTGTTTTCCAGGCACTGTGCAAAACATTCTCATTTGATTAAGGGTAAGTATGGAGGCAGCAAAGGCATATGAAGGAGAGAGCACTAATTTTCTAGTTAAACAGTTGTGGAGTATCCTCTGCCAAATTCATTTTCCAATAGCAGTTAACATAGGCTAGAGATGATGGAAGTAGAACCATAAACTGACTATTACTTGTTAACATCGGTGCCGTGTTTCCCTTTTCTGTGACTGGGTTAAAAAAAGTGAATCTTTAAGATATTATAAGAAAATTTCTCCCTGTTGACCTTATTGAGCATTATGGCATTTGGAGGGAAATAGGCAATTTGGCCTACTATAGAGAAAAGTTCTCTTAAAGCCAGAAAGAAGTAAGTTCAAGTCTGGCTTCTAAAAGCCATTAGCTGCGTAATCTTTGTCAATTATTTTAAAATCTTTTAGTTCTAGGCAACTTTCTAAGACTCTAAGCTGCAAAGAAGTTACTGACTGGAATTAGCAGAAGGAGTTTTCTTATTCAGGAGTTCATGGATCCAGTCTATATCTCAATCCTTAAGTAAATAGAACACTTTGTTTTAGGTTACTTATAGATATGTTATATCTCTAATATCATCCATCAAGCATAATTTTTGTGTATTCCTTGATATTTCATAAGCAATATAATGTAATGTATATCTCATTTAATTGTAGAATATTCTATAAAAAATCAATATCAATATTAACAACTCAAGTCGCCATATATCCCTATCTAGAAAAGCACAAATACTCACACTGGATATAGTATGTTTTATCCACAATTACTTTAGGCTACACATATCAGTGTAAAAAAAATGGAAACGATGATTCTAGTAAAGAGCACAGCATGTTTCCAAGTTTCAAAGATACTAGTTTCTATGAACTTAAAACTAAAATAAATGTGATTTCACCCTTTTGAGTTCCTAATGCTGGGAACAGAAGTAGTGTAACATAGAAAGAATAGAATGGCAAGGAGGAAGATGAAGAGCCCTCCATCATTCTCTGTGCTTAAACAGGGCCCCTATTTAGTAGCTATTGTTGGAACTTGAAAAGTAGTCAGAGATTTCAGATACAGAATATATTTTTGTTTCTTTTCCTTCACAAAGCAATTTGTTTTTGCCTGTTGTTTTTATATTGCAATAATCTCTAGAAAAGGAAAAATAAAACTCCCTCCTCTTTTCCAGATTGGACCTTTCCTTGCAACAAAGAAAAAAGAAACAACTAAGCAAAACCCCAGAGTGCTCGCTAACTTCTGCACATGTAGATGACATTTTATCCAAATAGTTCCTTCCCTTTCTCTTGGAAGGAAGGTGGAAGATACCATTACAAGCTCTACAAAATCATCGATATTCTGTCACTTAATCAAACTAATATGCTCACTCATATTGTAGTGACTGGGTATCTTGTTGCTTATATTCTACCTATTTTGTTCTAACTCAGTTTATGTAAGTTTTTACATTATTTTTTTTTAATCCTTATAGTGATCATTTGTTTCTGTACCATATTGTCTCGATAAATTCATATACTACAATATGCTTCCAACTTTATTTCTAATTCATTAGTAGTTAAAATAAGCTTGTCACTTTTAATATTTTGTTGTATTTTAGACTTTCCTTGTCTTTGACCTTGGGCATATAGCCAATAGTGAAATTCCAGAATAAAAGAGCATGAAGTTTATTCATTTTTTTACATAATTCCAAACTGTTACATAGAACTATCTGATTAATTTTTAGTGATGTCAATAGTCTATTAAGGTGATAGTCTTCCTATTTCAAATTCCACTTTGGCTGCTCCCATTTTTCATTATCATTGCTAACTTTAGAAGAGGAATTTTAAAATAACAAGTAATACTGAGACCTTCCATTTATTGTTATTTACTACTACAATTAGATGAATGTATATATGTGAGTGTTGTAGACACATGCACACATATTCATCTATACAAGTGTGTGTATGTTTGCATGTATTTAAGATTTTGCAAAATATTTCATATACTTTTTTTATATTTGACCCTGATGGTCCCAGTTATTCTGAATGTACTTAACTGTTTATATATTGAATGCAGTTGGTAGAATATTATGTTATTTAGAGAACAGACTGTCCCTTGTCTCTATCTGAAAGCTGTCTAGCACAGTGGCTTTCACATGCTGGCTGTGTAATATATTATCATTAGGTTGAATGAGAGTGATTATTGTATGTACTTTGGATATGAGGAAAAATGCATCAGTGAAAAAGGTGAAATACTTTGCTCTTGGTCATAAATGTTAATGTGTCAGATATGGAAATCCTGACGTCTCCTGACTGTACGTTTAGAGTCCATTTCATTTTAATACCCTCTATCTACCAAGTGACAAAGTTAAAACTTTAATGTTGGGAAGAACAAGATGCATCTGCAATGTTGAAAACACTTGAACTACCACGTCATTAGATGACATTCATTGGAAAGAAAAATGTTATCCTATTCTCAATTATTTTCCTATTACCAGTTATTCCATCCTTATTGATAGCACATTTTTAAACATGAAACCAAAAGACAATACTGTTATCATCATTATCCCAATCATTGCCATTCACAACAGGAAACCATCTCAATTGCCTAATTTAAGCAGTTTTAATTTGTGCATACATATGTTCCTTTATTTAATGTAATCACCGTTATTAGTTCATATTTTATGAACTACCTACTCATTCCTTTCCTCCTAATCATGTCAATATAAATTTTGACAGTGATATATGTTAATTGTAGTTCTTAGACTGTCAAATGTGCCTCATCATGGTAATAATGTCTAAATAACCTTACTATTGATTTTCCCAAATTTTAACAACTAACTATCCCCAAAAGTTGAAAACTACTTCTTAAAGTTTGTAGTTTAGGAAATATATATTTTTCCCACAAAATTTATAACTATTTTGTTAATCAAGTTATGATCTTCATAAATTTCAAACTAGTCTTACAATTATTGCAAAATGAAGTGAAGCATTGAAATGATTACAATTAAAGTAAAAAACATACAAGAAAAACAGAACAACAGTCCTATTAATCAGTGCCAAGGCTTGTCATTGAAAGTGCACTAGTTTCTATTGTTTCTTAATAATTGTTGACTTTGTCAGTGAAACATTTGAGGAACCTAAATTTTAGAAATCTACCTTATTTTAGTACTTCATTTTATATGTTTAGATGAAAATCAAATAAATATCTTTTTGTAACTTCATAATAACAAACAATAAACTGTGATGGGTAGGGGACAAGACAGGGAATCTCTGTCCATGGTGCTAACTTGAAATTAAATCATACAGACAGAAAAATAATCTGCCCATAATTTAGTAAATTGTCCTGAAGAGTTGCCTGAGATTTGCAAAAGTTAACTAATTTGCCCATGAGAACTGTATGTCAGAAATGGATGTTGAACCTTGGTCGTTTTATCCCAAGTCAATCATTTTCTTACATTGAGATGCTATACGTCAACAAAAATAAGCCACGTTCCAAGCAGTGGCTCAAATCAATCAAAATTTGAATCTTCACCTTTACTACATCAATGGATGAAACATTATTTCTCTCTTCAAGAAAAATGGAATGTTCTAGAGGGGAAATGTGCCTCTTATAAGTAAGTCTAAAATATTAGAGAATATTTTCTGAATAATGAATTTTGTGATTCAGTAAAAGCACAGGTGTTTACATGACCTTAAATATTTAATATTTATTGCATAAACAAAATTGCTTCAAAATTAATGGACATACAGAAATAAGAGCAATTAAGTCTGTAGAAGTTCAAATAAGTATGAAATCATATTCTAAATATATTTTAAAATAATTCAATTTTGGGTATCAAAGTACTCAATTTACAATATTTATTAATCATTTTCTATGTGTAAAACATCATGTAGGCCCTGGGGAAATGACACAAACAGACTGAATAATCAAAGAGCATATATTCTCATAGAACTCAGAGGTTGTGTGATCATTTCTAGGCTTATTATTTCTTCCTCATTAAAAAATGTAAAACCAAAAAAGTCACAAAATCTAAATGCTTCAAGAATCATGAGCTCCAAGTTTTGTGCATTTTCTAATATGTTACATGTTATTCACATATGAATGATACATTAAAAGGTTTTTACTGCTATTCAGTCATTTCAGTCATGTCTGACTCCTTGTGAATCCATTTGGAGTTTGCCTGGCAAAGATACTGGAATGGTTTTCCATATCCTTCTCCAGCTCAGTTTATAGAAGAAGAACTAAGGGAAACAGAATTAAATGACTTGTCCAGGCTAATACAACTAGTAAGTTTCAGAGGCTGTATTTGAAATCAGGAAGGTATCTTCCTAGCTTCAGGCTGGCTACTCTATTCATTTTACAATCTAGTTGCCCACACTATAATGTAGGATTTGCATTTTCCAAGAATATAGTACCTTTTATTCTTGATAAATTATTTATATGATACAAGATGATAGTATACAAGGATGTTGGAGCTCTCAATTTTGTACTTTTGAAGCACTAAAAATATTAATAAAATCTTTAAAATTACCAGAATAACAGTTCAATTTCATCTTGATTCAGAAAGAAAAAATTTATTTAATAATTTTCTAATGAATTCTAATAAATTGTATTGCTGTCTATCAGTAAATATTTGTTAAACACTAAAAATGTGCAAAATAAACTTCTAGGAAAAGTTTAAGGCCACTGAGAATTGTCACATCCCAAAGATCATTAATAATGCTTCCAATCTGGTCCACAAAATTATCTTTGAAGAAGAAAATGTAGGAAAGAATCCCAATAATATCTCTGTCATCATCATCACCTGCAACAATAATAATTGGAAAAAATAAACCTAAGAGCCCCAGGAATCTGAGTCTTCCATATACCACCAAAGATGTTATTACTCTGGCCCCAGATGTAAATGTCCAAGACAGCAAACCATTTGGAGATTTGACTTACCATGCAAATACTGTGCCTTTGATTCCTCAGCAGCCAAAATTACCATCATAGTCTTTCACACCATCAAATAGTTCAGCAAAAGTAACAGCTATGATTTATAAATGAAAATTTAATTAAAGAATATATATTACCATCAGCTTTGCTGCTGTACCCTTAGGATAGTGATGCTTTCCATCCAACTCCAGCTAAAACTTGGAGTATATGTTGTCTCCATTAGAATGTAAGACTTTTTTTATTCATAACTCAATGCTTACATCAGTGTTTTGAATATACTAGGAATTTAATAATTTTTAAATGGATTCATAGATTCATTTAACATGGCACTTGTCATTGACGTTTTTTTATTGATCCTGGGAGAAAAATATATAAACATACATGTATACACATATATGCATATATACACAGAAACATGCATGTATATACATGTACACACATACACATGTATGCATGTATGTATAAATGTGTGGGTGTGTGGGTGTATACACCAAGCATATAGAAAAAATGCAAAGTAATTTGGGGGGGGGCTGGTTGCATTGGTCGGATCAGGAAAGACTTACATGAAATGATCCTTATAGAGAGTTAGGGATTTCAAGAGTCAGAATGGAAACAGGAGAGTATTCAATGTCTATTACTATATTATGTCAAGTCGTTTGATAGAACAGAGTGTTTAGGGGAGGACAATGTATGTTCTGATATGGGAAATAGGGTAGAACCAAATCATAAAAGTGGCATACCTTTCTGGTTGAGTGTCATACAGATGGGATTATTTTATGTTTTACACTAATAGTAATGGAGACAACTAAGTATTTTTTTGAAAAAATGACTTTTTTTTCTCTTTTACCTTTAAAATTATCCACTAAAGCCATCAATTGGTGCCTCATAGAAGAATATTCAAGAAGAGTTTAAATTTTGGCTGGTCCTACTAAGGTGAAAAGTTTTCAAAGATATGCTGAATGATGAATGTTATGTTGCTAATTTTAAAACCAATTTAACATTAAATAAATGTAACACTAAACTTATTTCAGTGATAATTTTTTCAATCTGAGACTTACAAAAACCATTTAATAAAGTGTAAAAGGATGGCATAAGGTAAGCATTAATAGTAACAATGAAAGTGAAAATCCTGGAAGTCTGAAAGCATTGACATTTTGAGTAGAAATTTAAGGTCTTGATTATCATGCAATTATTTGACAGAAATAAATAAGCATAGGCCATATTAGTTGTCTTGGACATCCTTAAATACCATCTAATTTCACTTTCCAGAATTCTTAATTGACCAACTACAGTATTCCAGTTGGTCTCTTTGGGGAGCTTATCAACATTAATATATTATCCCGGTAGAAATTGAAAATGGTCATTTTATTTATTATTTTTCTTAGGATCACTCAATCACTTTTTTATTTAGAATATACTATGTGCTAGTCATTAGACATCACTAACAGAGACACTTCATTCATACTTCATTCATTTACTCTCTGACCCAAAAAACAAGATAGATATGCATTATAAATGGATGGCACTGGAATCCAATAAAATGATTTAATACCTGTAATCTTTTTATCAGTAGAAAATGAAGGGATAACAAGCCTTTCCCTCCTGCTATTTAGACTTCCTTAGAGTAACTACCCAAACTTAGCTATAGCATGCACAGTGGTCACACCCTGGTAAAACCATCTTGGCAGACAGTATAAACTGTGTTCAAGGTAATTGACATGCCTCAAACCTGCTAATGAATCAGGGGGATGTCTAATGCAAGCATGTGAAAACTTCCCCCAGTGGAATGGCCAAATTAGAACAATTTGTTCTAACAGCCATAAAGAGAGCTAATGCACACGACATAGAGTACTTAGTGTCGGTCAAACATCAGAAACATCAAACTCATTCACTATATCTCAGGACATTTTCAGTCATCATGAGTTTTGTCCTGTCCCTGGATTGCAATGTCTCTGAAAGAGAGAATAAGCCTGATGACTTTGTGTAACTCTTCCTCAGTTAAATACAATTCACACACAAGTCATGATGACACTCTGTGATATCATTGTTCCTCTTCAAAAATGAAGGATGAACAAAAACAACAATTATTTGATCTTAATACTTCTCACATGTGAGCTTTTGAGAAGGAATAAAGAGATCATTTTCATAAAGGTTTCTAATTTTGGAAATTCCATGTACTGGTATGAAAACACTGGTTTGTCAACCTGTAGGATAGGAAGAAAAAGATATATTTCAAGGTAGTGGGTATGATGAACAAAGTGGCCAAAATAGGACTACGTTTTTGCTCTAAGAATTTTAAAATTACATTAATAATATTTTACCTTGTATATAATCTACTACTTCAAAGTTTGGCGATTTCACTGGAATAGACACCCCCTTTACAAACATAGACTGTGAATACTCATTGCACTTAGAAAGCAGAAATCAGAAGGTTCCATGACTGCAATATATCTCATTCACAGTCAATCTACTGATAAAACTCTCAGCACTTAGTTATGCTGGTCTTGGAAAACAGAGACACGAGCCATCCCATTTCAAACTTTGTTGAACCTGTCAGAGCCATGTTGTCTTTGAAGTACCAATGTTACTTCATATCATTTTGGAGCATAAAAACACTTATGTAATGAATTTAATATTTATTAAATTTTACTAAAGTTGATTACTGAAGATATAAAAAGAAACTGATACTAAACTATGGGTATGAAATACAAACATTGTAATGATACGTGTGAACAATAATAGTTTATTAATAATGGCCATCCTATAGAAATACAGTAAAACAAGTATAGTTAAATGAACAGTATTCTGATTGGGTTTAGATCTTGACTAAATCCACTTAATTACATGATGTCTAGCATTATATATACGTATTTGTTGACATGAAATTGACAATAAAGAAAATATCAGAATGACACATTATTTTCTACTCACTTAGGAGCTCTTCCCCGTCTGTGACATTTCTTCTTCCTCCTTTCTACAGACTGGAGCCCATACTTAGAACTTGCCAACTTTTATAATCTTCAATATTAATGAAGTAGCCACACTGAAAAATTCACAAACACACTGAATAATTAAATCTGCATAAGAAAGATAATTTCTTTATGACAAAAAAAACTTTTTTGACCAACAACTATTACACAATTTAATTATTCATCTCTTCATTTGATTCCAGATCAACTTTGTCAAGCAGAGAAAAGTCAGCAAATCCAATATACTTGTTCACTCAATGTAATTTATATTCTCATTGTTCCATAATTCCTCCAAAGAGGATTTATCCTAAGAACTTTCAGTATTTCCTTTATGTAAAAATACATAGACACCAGGGTATCATTGGTTCAGTAAAGCTGGTTTTACTCATTTATTCTACATCATCACCATGACCATTATTATTATCTTTGTCATCCTCACTCAACATTTGTGGCCCACCTCGTTTTACAATTATACATGTAATAGAGGATGCTTCCCCAGGTGTCATGACTATTAAAATTTTGCACTCTAACTTTATCCACTGTGTTTTATTGCTTTTTTGGGAGGGTCAGCTATAAGTAGACTTCTTTATGATCATCATATTCCATGATTTGCAACCATGTAGGAATACAAGACCATAATGGTATTAAAATGCAGATTTTTATGACAGTTTCTAAGTTGAGATTACTGAAAACAATTGAAGTTTTAAAAATGTTATCTACCTTTATCTCACATGTATATTCAATTCAGCATTCAACTTACTGGCTTAAATGAAATTTAATTCTTATTAAGGTATATGTCACATACATATGCATGTAAACATATATTCATATGCATATGTATGTACACATATACATATGTGTATTTTATGTATGTGTGTGTGTGTGTAATATACACAAATCCACTTGAACCCCACAGTTGGTGTGATTCAATATATGCTATAACATAGAGAATGTGTTCTTTCATTATGAATTACTAAAAAAACACATAAAGGAATTGAATTATGAATTTCCTTTATTTGTTGTTCAATATAGTTTGGTTTTTTGAAACTTGGCATAATCTACCCTCCAATTTCAGACTTTCTATATCAAAATAATTTGAGAAGGATAAAAGAAATAATTTGAAAATGGGTTTTGAAGGTTCCAAGTGAAACCTTTATACTGTGAAGTAAATAGCATAAATTATGAAAGTATATAAATGTGCTCCAGCAGCTCTAATGTCATTTTGTAATGTGGATTTCTCACTGTTGGTATTGTTTTATGAGAAACATTTCAAGGTCAAAGCTCTGATAAAAGGCATCTCACACTTTATCGAATCATTGTCAAGGAAATGCTTTCCAATTGCTTCACATTTCCTGGACCAAGGAATCTCAGTAGCGTATAAGCATGTTGAAGTAAGCTCATGGAATTGTTAAACTCTTGTTATGAGAAACTTTCTTTGCCTTGGAAAATCAGCTAATGCAAAGATAGAAAGTGTTATGTTTCCCTAGTGTAAAAAAGTGTTATTTCATAGTATAGGTTGTATCCTGTACCATGAATATGAGAAAAAAAATAATGTTTTCCCTTCCAACACTGGCTTCTGTATGTATACTTCCTGTTAAAGCACAGATCAAGTGCTTTCTCCTACATGAATGAAGCCTTTTATAATTTCCTATTTTTAGTGGACTTCCTTCTTCCCACCCAAAATATCCTGTTTTTATCCAATGTATATCTGAAATATATTCATTTTTGGAATGCCTGCAAACATATTTTAGGAATCTTATAAAATAAATTACAAAAGATATCAAATATATACATTGCTATATTTCAAGGATACATAACTTTAGAAAGGCCATGTGATATAGTGAAGAGTGTGAAAAATTTAGAGTCAAGAAGAGCTAGGTTCAGATCCTTCCTCTGTTTCAAATTAGATGTATGATCATGGGGAAGTCATTTCAGCTCTCAACCTCAATTTCTTATTCTGTAAAACAAGGTTTAAAATACATGTAGAAACTCCATCAAAGGATTGTTGTGGGGCTCAAGGTATCTGATCTGTCAAAATTTCACTGAAAACTTTAAAGTTGTTAATATTTTCATCACGTAGATGAGCAAAGATGATTATCCTTTGGGAGATGTTGCTTGTTCGTATCTTTCTTTAAAATTTAATTTATTTATTTTCAGCTTTCTACGTTCACTTCCAAAAGTTTTATGTTTTCTCCCCTTCTCTCTCTAAGATGGCACAAAATCTTATATGAGTTCCACACATATATTCCTATTACACACATTTTCACATTAGTCATGTTGCGTAGAAGAAATAAAATAAATGGGAGAAACAACAAGATAAACAAAACAAGAGAGAAAATAGTCTGCTTCATTCTGTGTTCTAGCGCCATAGTTCTTTCTCTGGATGTGGGTGGTATTTTGCATCATGAGTCCTTTGGAAGTGTTTTAGGTCCTTACATTGCTGAGAAGCGCTAAGTCTATCACAATCAGTTCTCACACACTGTGGCTGTTACTGTGTATAATGTTCTCCTGCTTCTGCTTACTTCACTCAGCATCAGTTCATATAAGTCTTTCCAGCTTTTTCTGAAGTCTGTCTGTTCATTTCTTATAGCATAACAGTATTCCATTATATTCATATACCACAACTTGTTCAGCTATTCCCCACTTGATGGGCATCATCCCCTTCGGTTCCAGCTCTTGGCCACCAAAAAAGAGCTCTTATAAATATGTTTGTACATATTGGTCTTTTTCCCATTTTTATGATCTTTGTGATATAGTCATGGAAGCAGTATTTCTGGGTCAAAGGGCATGCACATTTTTATGCTCTCCAGAATGGTTGGATCAGCTCACAGCTCCACCAACAATGACTTAGTTTTTCAACTCTTCCATATCTTCTCCAATATTTATCATTTTTCCTGTTTTGTCATGTTAGCCAATCTGACGGCTGTGATGTGATATCTCAGAGTTGTTTTGATTTTTCTTAGTATTACTGACTGTAAATTTCATCACCATGAAACGAAGTTGGTGATAAACCTCTCCAAATTGATGTGGAATACAAACAAAAACTCACAATTTCTGACTTCAGATGTACCTGATAAACTTATATGTGACAACAGAGAGAAAAATAGAGACAGACAAAAAGAGAGACAGAGACAGAGAGAGAGAGAGAGAACACTCTCTGCTAGAAAGATATGAGCTGAGACATGAAGGAATCTAGATATTTTTAGAATAAAAATTAGGAAAGAATTCATTCTAGGTTTCAGAAATATGTACAGAAATATGCCCCTGAATAAGAAGCAGCCAGAATCTAATTTTATATTATATTTTTCTCTGTTCCTTTTTGGTGGTATTTAGTATTTTTTACCAATAGCTTAACAGGCAGCTGAGGGGCACAGTAGATAAGAGTTGGAACTGAAGTTAGGAGCACTAGTATTCTGGAGTTCTAATCTGGCCTTAGACACTTGCTGTGTGACCCTGGACAAGTTACTTAACCTGGTTTGATTTAGTTCCTCATTAGAAAATGAACTGGAGAAGGAAATAACAAAGCACTCCAATATCTTTGCCAATAAAACCTGAAATGGGGTCATAAAGAGTCAGAACCAATGGAAATAACTGAACAGCATATATAACAACCCAATATTTAAACATTAAATATGGTATGTAGCACAAGCAAATTCAAGATATTAAAGCCAGTGAAATTCAAGAGTTAGCCTTTTTGTATATATAGCATAGTAGAGATAGCATATCACGACCTTGGACAAAAGCATTCTAACTAGAAAGAAACTGAAACTAATTCTTTTATCTTAGGCGTTCACAATAAGTTGTAATCAGAAAAGACTAAGGCAAAGATTGGAAAGGATTGTTCTTACCTAAATCTGCTCATTGTATGTTCACCAATATGGAACTAACCCCAAAATTTCAAAACGTAGACCTAAAGGAGGATGTATGAAGGAAGAAAAGGAAGAGGAAGAGGAGAGAGCAAGAAGAAACAGAGAACTAATAGGGAATGAGAAGCAGGAAGAATAATCTAAAAGTGATAATGGTGATAATGATGGCAAAAATAGCAAATAAAAACATTGAAATCATGGTCCACTTCTCTTCTCACTGAACTTCTCACTGATCTGTACAGCAGAAAATAGGGGTTTCTTATGGCTTTAAAACTTCTCCTATTTTCCTTAACAAAAAGACGTGAAATCACTATGGTGCTTATTTAGGGTTTTTTTTTTTTATCATTGCCAGAAGTTATTTTTCATTTCTACAAGTGATAAATAGCCACTGTTTAATGTTATAGACAGCTGTCATGGAGGAGAACTCTACCAGCCTTTGTGCAAGAGGCTATTCTACCTGGAAAAGTATGGTTATTCAGAGACAGTAGCAGTTAGCAAAGAAAAGGTGAATGAAATTATCATTTCTTGACAGAAATTATACACTCTAAGTATGTTTTCTGCAACTGACGTACTTGATATGACAAGTGTACAAACTTTAAACCACATTAAAAAAAACTAGTATCCAGAAAGATACACGCAACTGATATCTTTCTCAAAAATACATATATGATACTGTATACTACAATGTCTGTGGTAGCTAGGTGGTGCACTGGATAGAGCACCAGAGCAGGAGTCAGGAGGACCTGAGTTCAAATCTCACCTCAGACACTTGACACTCACTAACTGTGTGACCTTGGGCAAGTCACTTAACCCCAATTGACTCATCCTGGGTCATCTCCAGTCATCCTGATGAATATCTGGTCACTGGCTTCAGATGGCTCTGGAGGAGAAGTGAGGCTGGTGACCTGCACAGCCCTCTCTCTCTCAAAATAAAGTCAAGTGCAAGTCATGTCATCATTTCACTGATGGCATGGTCTTATTGGGCAATGGAGAACAAACACAAACACAAACACAATACAGAGTCTAAACAGTGTTGTATATTGTATTCCCCTTTTCCCTTATTCACTTCTTCTGTATTATTGCATTTCCCTGAAGAATAATACATAAACCTTCATGTATAAATTCAAATTCAGAGTTACCTGTTTAGACTTCATTTCTTTGTTGGGTTTGTGATAGCATCAATCTTAGATACTCCCTTTATCCAACTTTCACTTCATTTGTTTCTTTTCATTTTGAATGACTCTTGTCAGGGTATTGAAAATTGCTACAATGGATCAATTCAATGACTTCAAGATCTCTTCTCATGGATATCAATGTCATAAGGCTGTTCATCAGGCATACCTCATTCTCATTTGTCCCATCCCTTTTTATGGTCAAATGGACTCTCCTGAAATCACATACACTGTTTTTCCTGCAAAATTCTTTTTTGATTGTGGAAATATGCTCACACCAACCTTGTGCTTCTCCATTGTCCTTCACTTCCTCCTCAACTTCAATTAAGTGATTATCCCCAAAATGAGCAAGAATATTTTTTTTTCTGAACAGATGCAAGCAGAGTATTTATTGAAAGTTTAATTGGGCCCCAGTACTGCCTACATTGTTTTATATTTCTTATGGGTTATAGTGACATTTCAGCTCCTTTTCCCCTTCTCCCTATCTTTTGGTTTTCTAAGTACAATCATCCAGTACCTTGTTCAGATTCAGTACACAAAGATCATGGAAGACTAATTCCTAATTTCAAGTGCTCCCTGAAAATGGAAGTGAATAATATTCACAGTGGTAGCCAGAGGGGGGAAAATGGAAGAGTGTTCTTATGTTTAGTAGGAAATTAAAACTTTTTTAATAGAAAAGTTTATTGAGAAAGGACACAGAAAGATTAAACTTTTCTCCTCTATAGCTATTAATTTTTGAGACACTATAATTCTCAGCACCCAAAATTTTATTTTTAACCGGCCATTCATTTATTCATTCAGCAAGCATTTATTAAGAGGCAACTATGTACCAGAGATGGTGACTCAACTATTGAGTCAAAGTAAAACAAGCAAACAAACAAAATTTTGCTTTGAAACTTTGTGGGGAGAAGTGTGAAATGTATATACATCTAATTAAAGACACAATTCATAAAAATAAATGGAGGGGCATATGCAAACAGAGCAGTAGAGGTCTTGTGAGGAGATGACATAAGCTGAGATGACAGAAAATTGACTTATAAGAGACAGAGATGACAGTTTGAATTCAAGGCTTATAGGGCTGTCTGTAGAAAAATAATCAGAGAAGGGAAAAATAAATTCATATACAGAGAATCATAAAAAGGTAAATTATTTTGGAATTTAGAGTTCATGAAAGGAAATGATGTGCAAACACCCTCAGAAGGTAGCCTTGGGCTATGTACCATATGATTTGAATACCATTATATTGGGAGATGGAATTAGAATCAAGATAGAATATTGCTAAAATTGTAAGTATGTGTGTCTTAAACTGTAATGTTTTGGGTGCTCTTTAAAATTTGGAACCAGCTAATATGCATCTTTTATTATAAGAAGTCTGGGTAGAAGTGTTTTGGACTTGTCTTCTGGGAACAAGGCAAAAGGAACATATCATGTATCAATTGCCTCTTCAGCATACAATTGAGAAAAGTATTCATAAGCTCTGAAATGAATATTCATAAGTACCAAATATTGTTGTTTATCATCAGCATTTATGCTGGTAGTATGCCAAAGAGTATAGAAGGTAACACTCGGTCATAAAGATTGGAACTATGTGACTAAGCAATTCTTTACTCTGCCTCAGTTTACTCATCTGCAAAATGTAAATAATATCTGTAGCATTAACTTCCCAGGCTTCTTATGAAAATAGAATTAGAGAGACAGATGACAGATGGATAGATAGAGCAATATCACACACACACACACACAATGCTTTACGAAACACAAAGTGTCATATAAATGTCAGTTATTCAATTGGATATGTATATAATAAGTACTACTATATGTCAAGCACTATGCCAGGACCTGATCTTGAAAGACAAAAAAATTAATTAATCCAGTCTCCTTATTCATAGCAGCATAAATTCATTCATGAGCAATTGGAGGATCAAGTAAATGACAGTTTAGAGACCAGGAACCAAACTATAGAGGTGAAACTATATTTCTGATCCTTTGCAATTCCTAAAGATAATACCATCTACTTATTGTCTCATAATATACCAGACTATAAAGCAGAGTCTATCTTACATTAATTTTTAAATAATATTCTTCCTTGGCCCATGCTGTATCTGAAGCAGCCTCTGATGTACCCATTCAAGGTTAGAATTTCAAAATGTTCATTAAGAATTTTTGCTGTTGCACCAAGATGATTCATGCTACGCTGCCTTTACTAATTAAATTAATAGCTAGACTTGCTCACTAAAGAGATTGGCTTCTGTATTGCCCTCACTAGATGGGTTAGTTGCTAGGCAGCCCTCACTGAAGGGTTGGCACTGTGCTCCTTATCTCTCAGGATAAAGGCTGCTATACATCCTTCTCTAGGAGAATGAATGCTACACTGCTCTCATTGAGATCATCCATCTAAGTCTTGATATCTCAATTGCTTGCCTTTAATTATTTTAATCATTCAGTGCATCCTACTGGTGCAAGACTGATCTAAAGTCTGATTTTTTAAATTCATGTTATAGAGTTGCTTCCTTTAAAAAAAATCTTTTCCTTGTCTATTTAAGACAGAAATATATTCCTAGTCACACATGATTTTCCCCTCATATTGGCATGGTTCGTAGTGAGGGCAAAAGTTGCTATGATTAGCCATATTTAAGTTTCATTGACCATCCCTCATCCTTATGTTACAACATATCCCTGAGAATTTGTTGGTCCTGTTTAACTCCTTTCACTCTACATTTCTCTGGCTCTTTCTATATCCTATTGCTTTATAACATCATTGCATCCATGAACAGTGTCACAGCAGTGAAACTAGCTAAATATAGAAGTGACTATTCTCTCATATACAAAGATGAACTCTATGCTGCTAAATGCACTGTTACCCATGTATTATTCATTTGGAGAAATCTGACTTTAGGCCCATGCTTAAGTTGACATACTTCCTTCTTTACAAACAGGTGAACTCTTTAAAAATTAGATGAAAGGCAAAGTGAGAATTATGTTTGTGCATACGTAAATGTGTTAAAATAAGATTAAAGGAGGCAGAGCAAAGATGGCAGAGAGAAGTTGGGAAGTTGATTGAGCTGTCTCAGCTTCCCTTAGAAACAATTTTAAATCAAGGCTCTAAACAGGTTCTGAAGCAACAGAAACTACAAAAAGATGGAGTGAAACAATTTTCCATGTTAAGATTACATAAAAGAACTTCAGGAAGGGTCTATCTCACTTGCATAAAAGGGAAGACAGTCCAGTACAGATGGAGTCCAGTAAGCAAGCAGGAGTCACTTAGCCACAGCACAGATCAGCAACTGAGACCCATCAGTCTTGCTTCAACAAGCCATCTGTGAGACCTCCAGCACTAGCACAAAAGTCAAATTTCCAACTCCAGAAACCAGGCAACAGTAGGTGGGAGTAGGCCAGGTTGTACCAGCACAGTGAGCAAGCCACCAGTGCACAAAGCCAGCGACCATGTCCCTGTCCCCCAGCACAAGAAGCTTCAAACAATGTACCCTGAGCCCCAGTAGGACAGTTCAGCTTTAAAAGCCACAAAACAGGCCCCCAAATGAGCAAGAAACAAAAAAGAACTTTGAGTATAGAAAGCTACTATGGTGCCAAGGATAATCAAGACACAAACTCAGAAGAGGACAATGATGTTGGAATGCCTATTTTTAAAACCTCAAAGGAGAATGGGAATTGATATCAAGCTCAAAAAGCCTTCTTAGAAGAGCTCACAGAGGATATTAAAAGACAAAAAATAATGTAGAAGAAAATTGGGGGGAAATGAGAGGGATGCAAAAGAGAGGCAAAAGCTAGGAAAAAACAGGGTAAAAATTGAATGAAGAAAAAACTCCTTAAACAGATAATTCACCAATAGAAAGGAAGATACAAAAATTAACTGAATGTAACAGTTCCTTAGACATTAGAATTGGACAAGTGGAAGTTAGTGATTCTATGAGACATCAGAATCAGTCAAACAATATCAAAAGGATGAAAAAATGGAAGAAAATGTAAAATGCCTCATTAAAAAAACTTACCTAGAAAATAGATGCAGGAGAGATAATTTAAGAATTATTGGACTATCTGAAAACAATGATTAGAAAAGGAACCTCAACAACATCCTTCAAGAAATTGTTGAGGAAAACTACCATGATATCCTAGAATCAGAGGGTAAAATAGTCACTGAAGAGATCCACCAATCACCTCTTGAAAGAGATCACAAAATGAAAACTCCAAAGAATATTGTAGCTGATATCCAGAATTATCAGGTTAAGGAGAAAATAGTGCAAGCAGCCAGAAAAAAAGTAATGCACATGTTGTGTAGTCTCAGTCGGAATTATACAAGATTTAGCATTAAAATATTGAAGGCTTGGAATATGATATTCCAGAAAGCAAAGAAGTTTGGATAACAAGTAAGGATCAAATATCCAGCAAAACAGAGCATAATCTTTCAGGAGAAAAGGTGGACCTTCAATGAAATAGGAAACTTTCAATCATTCCTTATAAAAAGATCAGAGCTGAACAAAAAATTTGATCTTCAAATTTATTGCTCAAGAGATGCATAAAAATAAACAGAAAGAAAAAACTTGCTATTCAATGAAGCTAAGCTGTTTATATCACTACACATGAAGATGATATTTGCAGTTCTTGAAAGTTTATTTATTAGGGCAGTTAGAGTGGGTATACATAGACAGAGGGTGTTGGTACAAGTTGAATCTGATGTGGTGATACAAAAATATTAAAGGGTGAAAAAAGAATTGTACTGGAAGAATTGGAAAGGAGGAGGCAGAATAGGATAAATTATATCACATGAAGAGAAACAAAAACCTATTACAATAAAGGGAAAGAAGGGAGGAGAATGTGCATTGTTTGAACTTTGCTCTCATGAGATTTGGCTCAAAGAGTATTCCCAACATGCACACTCAATTGGGAAGTGAAATGAATCTTACCTGATAAGGAAGGAGAAGAAAGGGGAAATAAAAGGGAGCAGTAGATAGAAGGAGGATAAAAGCAGTAGGAGAAAGGAAAAAGAAAAGGTAAGGAGGCTGATAGAAGGGAAGACAGTGGTCAGAATTAAAACACTGGTGGGGGCAGAAAGGTTGAAAGGAAAGAGAAAAGTATAAAAGGAGGGGGAATATGAAAGGAAATACATAGTTAGTAATCATAACTGTGAATGTGAATGGGATGAACTCTCCCTTAAAATGGAAGTAGATAGCTGAGTAGATTAAAAACTATAATCATATAGTATATTGTCTAAAAGAAACACATTTGAAGCAGTGAGATACACATAGATTAAAGGTAAAAGACTCAGACAGAATATATTATGCTTCAGCTGAAGTGAAAAAAAATGCAGCAGAAGTACTTTTGTTCTCAGACAAAGCAAAAGAAAAAAATAGATCTAATTAAAAGAGATGAAGTAGGAAAGTTTACCTTTCTCAAAGTTACCACAGACAAGGAAGTAATATCAGTATTAAATATATATGCATCAAGTGGCATAGCATCCATCCAGATTCTTGGATGAGAAGTAAAGGAAATTACAGGAGTCAATGGACAGCAAAATTATACTTTTGTGGGATATCAGCCCCTCCTCTCAGAACTAGATAAATCTAACCAAAAAATAAGAAAACAATTAAGGGGATGAATAGAATTTTAGGAGTTATATGTGATAGACATCTGGAGAAAGTTAAATGGGTTTAGACAGGAATGTACCTTTTTCTCATCCATATATGGCACCTACACAGGTGGGTATAAAAACCTCACAATAAAATGAAAAAAACCAGAAATCCTAAAAGCATCATTTTCAGATCATGATGCAATAAGACTTACATGTACTAAGGGCCATGGAAACGTACACTAAAAATAAATTAGAAACTAAATAACCTAATCCTAAAGAATGAGTGGTTCAAAGAACAAATCATGGAACCAATCAATAATTTCATCAAAGAGAATAACAATAATGAAACTTCATTCTGATACTTATTGGATGCAGTCAAAGAATTCTTAGAAGAAATTTTATTGTGCAAACCCTTTGACCCAGCAATATCACTTCTAGAACTGTATCCTCAAGAGTTCATAAAAATGGGAAAGGGTCCCACATGTACAAAAATATTTATAGCAGCATTCTTTGTAGTTGCCAAAAATTGGAAATCAAATCATTGCCCATCAATTGGGGAATGACTGAATAAATTATGGTATATGAATGTAATGGAGTACTATTGCGCCATAAGAAATGATGAACAAGAAGACTTCAGAGAAGCCTGGAAGGACTTATATGATCTGATGCTGAGTAAAAGGAGCAGAAACAGGAGAACTTTGTGCACAGCAACGACCACAGCGTGCGAAAGTTTTTTTCTGGTAGACCTGGAGCTTTGTAACAACACAAGAACTTTAAAAAAAAAAAAATTTCCAATGATCTTCTAAGGCAAAATGCCTTCCACACTCAGAGAAAGAACTACAGAATTCATTTGCAGAATGTAGCAGATCATGTGTGTGTGTGAGTGTGTGTGTGTGTGTGTTTTGTTATATGATTTCTTCCATTTATTTTAGTTTGTCTACACAGAAAACGTATTCAATAGGAAAGTATGTGTACATCCTGTATAGAATTGCATGCCCCTTGGGGAGGGGGGGGGTGGTGGAGGGTAGGGAAGGGGGAAAAATCTAAATTTTATGGTAGTGATTGTAGAACATTAAAAATAAAAACAATAAAATTAATAAAGAAAGAAATACAAGGAATGAAACTTAAAAAAAAAGAAATTTTATGTCTCTAAATGCTTACATGAATAAAACAGAGAAAGAGGAATTCAGTGAATTGATCATGCAACTAAGAAAATCTAGATAAAACAAATTATAATTCCTGGATTAAATATCAAATTAGAAACTCTGAAAATCGAAGAAGAGGTTAATAAAATGGAAAATAAGAAATATTGAACTAATAAAAAACTATAACCTGACTTTATGGGGAAAACAAATGAAATAGATAAATATTTGGATTAATTTTTTTAAAAAAGGAAAAAAAAAAGAAAAGCAAATTACCAGTAGCGAAAATGAAAATCATGAATTCACCAATGAAGAGAAAATTAAAACAATAATTAGAATCTATTTTACCAAACAGAATGTAGACAAATCTGACATTTGAATTGAATATTCAGAAAAATACAAATTGCCCAAATTAATAGGAGAGGAAATCAAATACACAAATGATCCCATTTCAGAAAAAAACACTGAACAAGCCATCAATAAACACTCTAGGAAAAATCTCCATGGCCAGATGGATTTACAAGTGAATTCAACCAAACATTGAAAGAACAGTTAATTCCAATATTGTCTAAATTATTGGGGAAAATAGGTGAAGAATGAGTCCTACTAAATTCTTTTTATGACAAAAATATAGTTATGATATCGAAGACAGGAAGGATCACAATAGAGAAAGAAAATTGTAGACCAATTTTCCTAATGAATGTTCATGCAAAAAATTTAAATAAAATTTTAGCAAAGAAATTACAGCAACTTATAAGAGGGATAACACCCTATGACCAGATGGGATTTACACCAGGAATACAGGGATGTTTTAATTTAACTATCAGCATAATTGGCCACATCAATAACAAAACTAACAGAAATCATATGATTATCTCAACATATGCTGAAAAAGCTTTAGACAAAATACAACACCCATAGAAATAAATCAATTCCTCCTTAAAGTGATAAGTAGCAGCTATCTAAAAACATCAGAAAGAATTTTACATAAAGGAAATCAGCTAGAAGTTTCCCAGTAAGATCAGGGGTAAAACAAGGATATCTACTATCAGCACTATTGTTTAATATTGTACTAAAAACACTTGTTTTAGCAATAAAAGAAAAAAAGTTGTAAAAATTAGAAAAGGCAATGAGGAAACACAACCATCACTCTTTGAAGATGATGCAATGGTATATTTAGAGGATCACAGAGAATAAATTAAAAATTACCTACTTGAAATAATAATGTTAGCATAGTTGCAAAGATATAAAATAAATCCATAGAAATCATTGGCATTCCTACATGTTACTAACAAAGTCAAGTAGGAAGAGATAGAAAGAGAAATTCCATTTAAAATAACTATAGGCAATAAAATATGTTTGCCAAGACAAATGCGGGAAATATATGAAAATAATTACCAAACACTTTTTTACTCAAATAAAGCCACATCTAAATAATTGGGACAATATCAGTTGCTCATGGTAATACCAAGCTAATATAATAAAAATGGTAGTTCTACCCAATTTAAATTTCATACTCAGTGCCATACCAATCAAAACTACCAAAAACATTTTATAGAGATAGAGACAATAATAACAAAATTCATCTGAAGAACAATAGGTCCAGAATATCAAGGAAATTAATGAAAAAAAATCCAAATGAAGGTGGTTTTGCCATACCAGATCTAAAAACTATGTTGTCAAGCAGCAATCAAGAAATCTATTTGATATTAACTAGGAAACAGAGTGATGCATCACTGGAATAGGTTAGGAGCACAAGGCACAGTACTCAAGGACTATAGTATTCTACTGTCTGATAAACTCAGAGATACCAACTTCTGGGATAACAATTCACTATTTGAAAACATCTGCTGGGAAAACTGGAAAATCATATTGCAGAAACTCGACACAGAGAAAAATCTCATCCGCTATACCAAGATAAGGTCAAGAAGTATAAAAAATTATTTACATATAAAGGGTAATACCATAAGCAAATCAGGAAAGTAAGGAATAGTTTACCTGTCTGAGGGAGAAGGGAAGAATTAATGACAAACAAGAGATAGAGAACATTATGAAGTGCAAAACAGATAATTTTGATTACATTAAATTAAACGGGGTTTGCAGAAACAAAGCCAATGCAACCAAGATTAAAAGGAAGGCAGAAAACTGAGAAACATTGTTTTCAATTCTAATTTTTTTTTTAAATTTTAAGATTTTTAGCATTTTATTTTTTCACAGTTACATGTAAAAACAATTTTTAAAACTTTGAGCTTTGAATTCTCCCTCCTCCCTCCCCACTATCCTTACCTCATGGAGAAGCTAAGCAATCAATATAGGTTATACATATGTAGTCGTGAAAAACATATTCATAATATTTATATTGTAAAAGAAGACAAACAAGGAAAAAATATCAAGAAAAGAGTTTAAAAATATGCTTCAATCTGTATTCAGACAGGATCAGTACTTTCTCTAGGAATGGATAGCATTTTTCATCTTAAGTCCTTCAGAGTTGTCTTGAACTGCTGCTGAGAAAAACGAATTCATTTCTGGGTGATATCTTACAACATTGCTGTTACTTGGTAGATAGTACATTTGACTTTGCACCAACCCATCTAGATTTTTCTGAGAGAATCCTGCTCATCATTTCTTATAGAACAATAACATTCCATCGTGATCACATACCATAATTTGTTCAGCCATTCCATAATTAATAGACATCCATTCAATTTTCAATTCTTTACTCCCGGGAAAGGGCAAAGAAGCACAATGTCTACAAAAATAATTGTAGCAGCTCTTTTTGTGGTGGCAAAGAATTGGAAATAGGTGAGATGCCCCTCAATTGGGGAATGGCTGTAAAAGTTGTGGTATAGAAATGTAATGAAATAATTTTGTGCTGAAAGAAATGATGAGCAGACTGATTTCAGAAAGACCTGGAAACACTTACATAAACTGATAGTGAGTGAAGTGAACAGAACCAGGAAAACATTGTACAGAATAACAAGAGCATTGTGCAAAGATCAACTTTCATAGACTTAGCTCTTTTCAGCAATGCAATAATCTTAGACAATTTCAAAAGACTTATGAAGGAAAATGCTATCCACATCCAGAGAAAGAACTATGGCGTTTGAATGCAGATCAAAGCATATATTGACTTTTTTGGTTTTTTGTGTTTTTTTCTCATGCTTTTCCCCTTTTGTTCTGATTCTTTTTTCACAACATGTCTAATGCGGAATTATGTTTAATATGATTGTAGGTGTATGATCTATATCAGATTGCTTGCCATCTTGGGGAAGAAAGGGTTAAGGGAGGGACAGAGAAAAAACTGGAACTCAGATGTTATCAAAGTGAATGTTGAAAATTATCTTTACATTTAATTCAAAAAATACCATTAATGAAAATAAGGAAAAGAAAAAATAAAAATGAGATTGTTAAAAAATAAAACTTGGTTGATTCAAAAATATAAGAAGTTTAAAAGTCACATTAGAAAGTATTGCCTATAAATAGTAAGTTCCTTTTGAGTCTTTTTTTTAGAATTAACTTTGAACTAATCAGAATTGGATTTTCAGGATTTTTTATTAGAATATCTAGTGAAAAACCTATCTAATAGATTTAGAAATGGAAAGGAGTTTAGGATTCATAAAATGTAATTCCTTAGGATTTCAACCCATCTTGTCAAAATCCCAAAACTTGTGACACAAAATTGTGTTTCCAGTCAATCTTTAAGATCTACTTCCTATTCATATTAACTGTGTGACCACAGGTAAACCATTTAACTTCTATGTGTCCCTAAGGGATT
This sequence comes from Notamacropus eugenii, assembly GCF_028372415.1. NCBI lineage: Eukaryota > Metazoa > Chordata > Mammalia > Diprotodontia > Macropodidae > Notamacropus > Notamacropus eugenii. Next base: position 124,202,937 of record NC_092877.1, on the reverse strand, counting down.
TCCTAAAACTATAAAATATACATGATCTGCTTATATGCAACATTGTTAAGTTTCCACACCACAGATTTCTCATATCAATGAATTCATAATTTAGAGCCCTCCTCCACATCACCCTACAGTGATCACAGAATTAACATTGAATTATGTTTGAATTTAATATCTGAGCAAGTCATATCAAATGAGTGGACTTTTACTTCAATTATGAAATACTTTCCTTTATATTTCTGATAAGGACTTCAAAGGAGTTTATTTTAATTTCACCTAAGTAGATTGTTTGTATTAGATTTGGTTTTCAACAGCCATGTTGTTTACCTCTCTCTAGAACATTGTACTGTTCTATAATATATGTAGAGCCTCTGAGTTCATGGGTTTTTAGTCTGCTATGATGCAATGGTGTATTCAATCCCAGTACAAGGGGAGTCTGCCTGAGTATATTCAAGATGCCCAACTAACAAAAGTCTTTTAATATCTGTGTGTAGGTAAGGAAATAAAAGCCACCTGTGTCCATTAACTACCTAAATTAGAACTAGCTACAATTGATATACCACAAAAATATCTTTTGAACAGAGTGAATGTAAATAAAAATTGTTTCTGTTTCAGCCAGAAACTATGAAGGGCTTCCCCTCCAAGATTAAATAGAGACCATTCTCTGCCTCATTTCTTATCTAGCCTTTATTGCTGAATGTCTGCTGCCTCAGTCATAGTGAGAAGGCAGAAATATCTTAGCTTAAAAAGGCCAACATCTACCATTGCTCCTGGCTTGTACTGATCTATATCTTGCCACTGGACCCAGATGGCTCCAGAGGAGCGAGTGAAATTGGTGACTTGGCACAGTCCTCTGTTGCTGAAGTTCAATTCACTTGCACATCATAGCGTCACTTCCCCTGAAATCACTGGTGCCATTCTCCAAGGGATAGGTATCCCCTCTGTTCCCAATTCTTTTCTAGCATGAAGAGAACTGTTATAAATATTTTTTTGTATGAATAGCTCTTATTTTCTGAAAGTTTTTTTTTTGTACTTCCAAGGTTGTATGATACTGGGAGAGTACATTGCTCTCCCAGTCTGTACTCTGGTCTTTATTTTGCAAGGACTGAATAAAGTATAACTATTGGTGCTTTCATTGCCTTTCAACTGCCAACAGGGTTCATGATCCTTTGTTACAATCAACAATTCTCTTCTCTGAACTGAACTGTAACCTTAATCTTCACATGAGCAATAGAATTACCAATGATCACCAGCTATACCCAGTCTCAGCAAAGGGTTTCTTGTAAACTCTTTATGACTAATTATCTGACCCCCTTACCATCTCTTGGGCGAGATCTCCTGAAACTACTGTTGCTTCTTCTGTGGCCTCTATTACTGCTGTCACACACATAGACTGCAGACAGATCATCACGTTAGTGATAGAGACTTCTTCTGATGTCTTAAATTTTCTTAAACCAGAAAAAAAAATGTCTCATTCCAACCTTGTGTTGGCTCTATAATTTCAAATTTTGATTTGAGGCATTATAGGGAAGGGAGACATTATAGGAGGCATTATAAGAGGGAAATATAGAAAAGTTCAGCTGGGAGCCTGAAACTAATCCTCCATCTTGGCTCTCCCCCTATTAATTGTCTTTTCATAATTTTCTTCCTTTATTTTCATTTTTTTTTGCCTAATACTTCCTCCAACACTCTTATTTGATTTTGAATGTAATTTTTTAACTCTTCCAAAAATTCTCATTGGGATTGATTATGATTCATTTTTTTATGTGAAACTTTTCTTTTCATTGTTTTGACATCATTTTCTTCTTCTTTTTATATCTTGATCTTCCCTATCATCATAATAGCTTTTTTTTTGGTAAAGTTTTGTTTTTTTTTTTACTTTGGTAAAGTACATGCTTCCTCATGTACCTATCTTATTTCTTCATGTTGAACTTTATGTTAAAACTGTTGAGGCGGCGGGGGGGGGAGGGAGTACTGTGGCACTATCTGAAACTTCAGACTTTTTTTTTTTTTACACTACTACTTTTACAATGGGTTCTGAGAGTGTGAATGTTTTTTAGTACTGCCAAAGTTGTGTGATCATTGCTTTCCTCATCTATACTTTGGTCAATAATTTCTACCTCTCCAAAAAAAATTTCTTCCCTTTCTTGACTCCATTATTATTATTAAATGTATTTTGAAAAGGCTACAAGTCAAGGGTAAAGGGAAGTAGGGATTGGTGCTCAATTTTTTTGTTCACAGGTGATTGTGCACTCAATGCGTCTGAGGCTGAGATTGAACTAATTTTATATCTATTCTCTACTGTTTGTGTTACTTTTGGCCTGACACTCAACGTCAAGAAAACATATATTTTCTGCCATCAGCACCAAATCCATACATAGAACCATTGTTTATGACAAATGGAGAAATTTTTAGCTCTGTGTATAAGTTTGTTTACCTTAGCAATATACCTTCCAGGGATGTTCACGTAGATGATGAAGTTGACACATATATTGCCAGGGCTAGCTCAGTGTTTAGGAAGTTCCAAAGTAAACCATGGGAGAGAAGATATAGTAGGGCCTATAATAGGGACTGCCTACTAAACTGAGGGTCTACAGAGCCATTGGTCTAATCTCATTATTGTGTAACAGTGAAACTTAGACAGCTTACCAGCACCAGGGCAGTAAACTGGATAACCTCCATTTAATTTTCTTAGGAAGATCCTGAAGATCACTTGAGAAGATAGGGCACTGGGGTCCTTTCTTGAGCTGATCTACCAAGATTTCAATCTTTGAAGGCACAACCCTAGTGACCCAGTGCCTCATTTGAAGTTAGCAAAAGATATCTGAGACCCTATTAATGGACAGGGAAGATCTTTAGCTCCAATTAATGTTACACTGGACCCTAATATCCTTCATGCCCATAACATAGGCAATTCAGATACAAGTTGCCCATGTAATGGACTTGAAACATCTTGGGGCCCAATGTAATGCTAATTATTTCAATAAGAGTTAAAGGTCTTCCCCACCTATTAAAGGGCCTGCCCATTAAGGGAAGCTGGATTAGAGGAGATTTGTTTTATAGGAAATCCCACACCTTTCAGTAATTGTTAATGATGCACTGATTCACAAGAGTTGTGATGCCCTCCAGTTCTGAAAGTGTATCTATACTTTGAGGTGAAATTTTGTTTTGGAGGTTTACTCATAGGAAATGTTTGTTTGAACAGATAAGACTCTGGGTAGCCATTAAGGAGCCCTCCAGGCTTTGAAAACCAAAATGATGGTCCTTCTCTCTCTGGTAACTATGTATGTATATAATGGTCAGAAAGCTGGATCTGTCTGTTGATCTGTGATATATGTATTGCTTATGGTCAGACAGTTGGAAGCCCTGTCTGTTGGTCTTTATTTCTCTGCTTTTATTTTCTGCGTTGGTGGAAGTAATTTAAAAAGATTGTTGACACCTCAAAATCTGCCTTCCTCTTAGAAAAACAGATCTAAGAACCTGTATAGCAGGCCCTCCTGCTCATGCTAGGGTGCTTACTGCGACAGTCACATAGTTCAAATGTCAAACATATATTTGCCTAAAACTTGTTTTACAAAGAACTCACAGAAGGCAAGCATTCACATGGAGGTCAGAAGAAACAATATAAAAATACTCTCAAGGTCTCTCTGAAGAACTTTAGAGTTGATTATGAGACATGGGAGACAGTGGCACAGAACCATCCAGCATGGTGAGACCACACCAAAGAAAGTGATATGTTCTATGAGCAAAGCAGAATTGTGGTAGCTCAAAGAAATATTAAATGTAGAAATTTAGAAACATCTGCTCTCCAAATGTACATATGGACTATTTGTGCCCAACCTATGGTAGAACATTTCAAGCTCATGTTGGCCTGATTAGTCACAACTGAACATATTTTACCTTGACCTAAACATAGTGATGTCATTTTGATCCTCACTGATAACAAAGAAAAGCAGCAAATGATTTTCTCACCAACTTCACAACTGATTCTTTACCCCTTATTTTTTATCAAACCACAGTCCAATCTATTGTAAAGTCCTGTTGTTTCAACCTTTTCAAATCTCTCATATTTGCTCCCTTTTCTCTTGTGATACTGTCATCATCTTGGTTCAGTCCCTTATTACCTCACATTTGAACTATTGAAATAACCTTCTGATTTGGTCACCCTATCTCAAGCCTCTCCATACTCCAATCCTTCCCCTCTCAGCTATCAAAGTGATTTTCCTAAAGTGCACATATGACCATGATGTCCTCCTCACCAGTGAAATGCAATAATGCTGAATTACCAGCAGGAATAAATATAAAGTCTTCTGTTTAACTTTAAAAAATTCTTTGTAAATAACCTCTGCTTACCTTTCCAGTTTTCCCACACTTTTCTTTCCTCTGTTTAAACTGCAATTTGTGATACTGGCCTTTTTGCTTTTTTATGCAGAGTGCTACACTACAAACATAGGGAAATTTCACTGGCTCTTCCTCATGTTTGCAATACTGTCCTGTATTTTCACCTCCTCTGTTTCCCTGACTTCCTACAAATCTCATCTCAAATCTGATTATAAAAAAGCATGAATCACTATTATCTGTCTGGTTCAAAAAAAATGACACTTTGAGAAGATGTTTCTGGTCACAAATAATGGAGGTTTTTGGCATGGTGTGAAATAAACAAACAAAAATCAATCTATTTGGATATCATATTGGAAGAATTAATAACTTCAAAAATTAAATAGTTCTTAATTAGTTAAATAATCAAACATCAATGATTAATAACAGGACTGACTGTGCATAAAAAAAGAAATTCACTTTCTTTTCCTTCCTTGTGGTGAGTAACTGTACACTATATCTACCGTATACTGATATTTGCTATGTGCTGTTGGTTGCAACATTGGTAGCACAGTATACTCCCCTCACCTACCCTCAGTGACAGTGGAAGTGGTCAGTAACAGGGAAAATGTATGCAAATCACTGCTGAAAGTCAGTTACCCATGGACAATAGAAGTTTCAGGGAGCAAAGCTCATGAAGAAAAACAGTCTGGCTCTAAATCCTAAAGAGTCATTGATTCTTCAAGTAAAGAGCTACACTTAAAGGGAACTTCTTAAGAAATACATGATAAGAGAAAAATGATTTCCAGTGCCAGGAGACTCCTGTCACTTCTTGACTTCAAACATTCTTAACATGTGTGCCATCTGCCTTTGTGCTTTAATTTGAGCTCATTCTTCCCCAGAAGTTTGCATGTGAAAGGGGAGAGTGAACTCTGATATTGGCAAAGTATTTGTTATTGTAACTTGCTTTTGATCCGTCTTTACAGTAAATCCCTTTTATGAAAGCCAGTTGATTTCAACTGATTTTGATTGACAATAGTGAGCACATTTTAATTGGGTTTGGGTCAGAGTAGGGAGTATTTAGCTGGTCATCCTACCTCTCTTTTAGTATTCCCCTATCAGCATAAAAAATGACAAGCATGGCATAAACACAAATATAATTCAAAAAAAAATAAATTGGAATCAAGATCTAGATTTCTATCACATTTTTCTCCTTTTTTAAAACTGTGTGAATCTAAGCAAAGCATTTAACCTCTCTGAGCTTGAATTTCCTCATTATTAAAATGACGGTAGTAATATTTACACTACCTACCTCACAGACATACTGGAAGGAAAAAATGAGTTAATGTATGTAAAATACTGGGTAAACATAAAACCACTCTATAAATATGAGCTGTGGAGTAATTAACATACTGAAAACTCAAGAGCTTTTCCCAAAATAACTTACCTAGTTCTGATAAGGTAGATTTTGATTATGCATTATTTATTGGCAAACATTTGAGATTGACTCATCCAATAAATAATGAAAACTTGTATGATCTTGAACTTTTACAAAAAATACTTAGAGATAAGATTCCTGTGTATTGCAACATTTAAAAAAAAATTAAGGGAAGCAAGATGGCAGATTGACAGAAACCTAGAAGAAGTCTTTCAACAGTCTTCTGTGAATAACTTTAATACAACAACTCAAATCAAAACTTGGAGTAGAAGAGCCAAAAAAATAGTTACGGTGAGAAATTTTTCTGGCCTAAAAAATCACAGGAAGTTGGCAACAGAAGTTTGTAACACTGAGGTGGAAGCCAGACTGTAACCTATATACCCCACAGAAGCAATAACAGTCACAGAAACAGTGGGAGCTTTTGGAGCCCTCAACCTAGATATAGTAAGGAATACATAGAAATCATTAGAAAAAGATTAAAGGGGACCATTTGCTGGCAATGGGTGTACCCAGAACTGATTAGTAACTCTATTATCCATATGTAGTTCTGCATTACAGTTCCAGGGTGAAGAGGAGCTCTGAGGATCAGTCACTAGAAAGCAGGGGCCCTGGTTTCATTCCCTGTCAAAGAGAGCACTAGTGCTTATGGCTGCAGGGGACAAGAGGACATTCCTAGGTAAAGACTAGAGTACAGATCAGGAGAAAAGTGACCACACCTCTCTCAGGAAAATACCTCTTTGGAAGCATTAGAAACATGTAGATTCCCATAATTAGTTCTGAAACTAAATGCATGAAAAAGTCAAAATATTGGGACAGTGACTCCTTACCCCAAGGCAAATAGGGCCCAACTTAAGCAAAAAAGTCAAAATCAAGAAATAAAATGGAAAATGAACAAACATCAAGTGAACAATAAATTTGACTACATGAAGCTACCATAGTAACAGGGAAAACTAAAACAAAAAGAAAAAAAATTTTAAGAAAACAATGTGATGATCGCTACCAAAAATATTTAAAGTCAAATATTAATTGGATCCAAGATCAATAAGAATTCCTGGAAGAGTTAAAGAAAGAAATGAATGGCAGAGGAAAAACTGGGAAAATGAATGAGAACAATTCATGAAAACTGTGAAAAGAGAATTAACAGCTAAGTAAAGAGGCACAAAAAGATACTGTAAGAAAATCACATCTTAAAAAACAGAATTGGCCTAATGAGAAAAGAGTCATAAAAATTCACTGAAGAGAAGAATTTCTCAAAAAGGAAGATAGGCCAAGTTAAAAAGGAGGTGCAGAATTTCACTGGAGAAAACAATTCCTTAAAACACTAAATTGGCTTGATAAATGCTCAAAAGATATGAACAATAAGTTTTCAGAAGAAGAAATTAAAGCTATCTAGTCACATGAAAAAGATGCTCTAAATCATTGTTGATTAGAGAAATGCAAATTAAAACAACTCTGACATACTACATCATGTACCTATCAGAAATAGTAAATGCTGGAGGGGATGGTGGAAAAAAGGCACACTAATACAAAGTTGTTACAGTTGTTAACTAGTTCAACTATTAAGAATAGAGAACAATTTGGAACTCAGTCAAAAGGGCTATAAAACTATGCACAACTTTTGATCCAGCAATACCATTTCTTGGTCTGTATCCCAAAGAGATCACAAAAAATGGAAAAGAATACATGGGTACAAAAACATTTATTTATTTATTTATTTATTCATTCATTCATTCATTCATTCATTCATTCATTTATTTATGTATCTGGTCTTTCATTTATTTATTTATTTATTTATTCATTCATTCATTCATTCATTCATTCATTTATTTATCTGTTTTTTTATTTCTTTGCTTATTTAATTGCTTATTTATTTATTCAGTCATTTATTTAAAATATATAATTTATTTTTCACTTCTCAAAATTCACTTCCACAAGAATTTGGATTCAAAATTTTCTCCCCAACTCTCCCCACCCCAACCAATCCCAGGACAGCATGCACCCCATCTACCCCTTCCTCCAGTCTGTCTTCCCTTCTATTACCCACTGTTCTTCCATGTTCCTTCCCTATATTTTCCTGTAGGGCAAAATAGATTTTCATACTCCATTGCCTATATATCTTAATTTTGAATTGCATGGTAAAACAATTTTTAACATTCATTATTAAGGCTTTGATTTTCATATTTCCTCTCTCCCTCCTCACCCATTCTCATTGAGAAAAAAAGCAATTCAATACAGGTCATAAATGTGTAACAATGTGAAGAACTTCCATAATAATTATGTTGTAAAAGACTAACCACATTTCCTTCTGTCCTATCCTGCCCTACTAATATTCCATTCTCTCCCTTGACTTGTCCTCCCACAATAGTGTTTGCTTCTGATTATCACTTTCCCCAATTTGCTGTCCATTTTATTATCTTTCCTCTCCTATTCCCTGCCCCTTTGCCTTCCTGCAGGGTAAAATAAGTGTCCATATTTAATTCAGTCTGTGTTATTCCCTCCTTAAGCTAAATTCCATAGGAGTAAGGCTAAATTATTTCGTTTCATCTCCCCCCTCTTCCCCTCCATTGTAAAAGCTGTTTCTTCCCTTTTTTATGTGAGATGACTTGCTACATTCTATCTATCTTTTTCTTTTAACCCTAGTACATTCCACTCAACAGTAAATTTTTTTAGATATTCTATCTTCATCATCAGCTCATCCTGTGCCTTCTCTCTCTCTCTCTCTCACTCTCTCTCTCTCTTCATATACATATATATGTGGATATATACATATATGTGTATATATATATATACTCACACAAATATGCACATATATGTGTATACATACATATATACACACATTCATGTACATATACATACCTACACACATATATAATATGCATATACATACACATAAACGCATATATATATATACATATATATGTGTATATATATACATATATATATATATATATATATATATATATATATATATATATATATATATATATATATATATATATATATATACATTCCCTTTAACTCTAACTCTCTAAAACTGAGAAAGGTCTCATGAGCTATGTGTAACTTCTTTCCATGTAAGAATGCAAATAGTTCAACTTTAATGAGTTTCTCAAGGCTTCTCTTTCCTGTTTACCTTTTCATGTTTCTCTTGATTCTTTTATTTGAAAGTCAGATTTTCTATTCAGCTCTGGTCTTTTCAACAAGAATGCTAGGAAGTCCTCTATTTCATGGAAATTCCATTTTTTCCTCTGAAGCATTATACTCAGTTTTGCTGGGTAGGTGATTCTTGGTTTTAATCCTATCTCATTTGACCTCTGAAATATTATATTCTGATACCCTTGATCACTTAGTGTGGAAGCTGCAAAGTTCTGTGTTTTTCTGGCTGCTTGTAATATTTTCTCCTTGATCTGGGAACTCTGGAATTTGGCTACAATATTCCTAGGAGTTTTCCTTTTGGAATCTCTTTCAAGAAGTGATTGGTGTATCCTTTCCACTTCTATTTTACCCTCTGGTTCTAGAATGTCAGGGTAGTTTCCCTTGATAATTTCTTGGAAGATGATATCTAGGCTGTTATTTTTATCATAGTTTTCAGGTAGATCAATAATTTTTAAATTATTTCTCCTGGATCTATTTTCCAAATCAGTTGCTTTTCCAATGAGATGTTTCACAGTCTTCTTTTTTTCATTTTTTTGATTCTGTTTTTTAATTCCTTGGTTTCGCATAAAGTCATTAGCTTTAATCTGCTCAGTTCTAATTTTTAAAGAAGTATTTTCTTCAGTGAGCTTTTGAACCTCTTCTTCCATTTGGCCAAGTCTGCTTTTTAAAGCATTCTTTTCCTCATTGGTTTTTTGGACCTCTTTTGCCACATGGGTTAGTCTATTTTTAAAGGTGTTGTTTTCTTCAGCATTTTTTGGGGTCTCCTTTAGCCAACTACTGACTCACTTTTCATGATTTTCTTTTCTTGCTCTCATCTCTCTTCTCAATTTTTCCTCCACTGCTTTTATTTGATTTTCAAAATTCTTTCTGAGCTCTTCCATGGACTGAGACCATTATTTTTTTTGTAGGCTTGAATGTAGAACCATTGACTTTTATGTCTTCCTCTGGTGGTATGTTTTATTCTTCCTCATCTGAAAGAATAGAAGAAAATACCTTTTCCCAAGAAAGTAACCTCCTATAGTCTTATTTTTAGCTTTTTTGGGGCATTTTCTCCACCAGTTACTTGACTTTTGAGTCTTTTGTCAAGTGGAGGGTATACTACCCTAGGCTTCAGAGTTTTTCTTCAGTTGTTCTCTAAGATATCTCTAAGGACCTGTAAGTTCTCAGTTCCTCCAAGGTGATACAGTCAAGGCAGAGGAGTTTTCTCCTCTCTTGGGCTGCACTATGGTCTGTGAGCAGCCACAAGCCCTGGAATGGTGTGTAATGTTCCCTCTCCACAGCTGCCACCAGCTCCACCACACAAGTTGCTCCTCCTCACCCCAGAACTGAGACCCAGATCAGCTCCTCGATTCCCAAAGTGTCTTTAGGCTGAGATATCCAGAAGTGGACACCACTGCCACAACTGCTGCACCTACCCTTTGGCCAGGGCTGGTGCCAGACTGCTCTTCCCTCTCACTCAGATGAAAGAGCTTTCTCACTGACCTTTGAAGGTGTCTTTGGTATTTGTGGTTTGGGAAATCTGGGAACTACAGCTACTACCCGCACCCTGAAGCCTGCTCTTGTCCTGTCTGTGCTGTGTGGCCCCAGGCTGGGGTGTGCTCTGCTCTGAGCCCAATGTGAAAAACCCTTCTTTTTGGCTTTCCAGGCTGTATTGGGCTAGAAATCTGTTTCACTCTGTCATTTCATGGCTTCTGCTGCTCTAGAATTTGTTTAGACTCATTTTTACAGGTATTTTATGGGCTGGAGGGAAAGAGTTAGAGCAGGTCCATTTATATCAACCCTTTTGTTGTGGTGGCAAAGAATTGGAATTTGAGGGGATGCACATTGATAATGACTGAACAAGTAGTTGTATATGAACATAATGGAATATTATTGTGCAATAAGAAATGATGAGTGCACAAATTTCAGAAAAGAAAGGGAAAGACTTACATGATGTGATGTTGAGTGAAATGATCAGAAGCAAGAGATCATTGTACACATGAACAGCAACATTGTGTGATAACCAACTTTGATAGAATTAGCTCTTCTCAGCAATACAATAATTTAAGTCAATTTTAAAAGACTCATGATAGAAAATGGTATGTGCATCCACAGAAGAAATTAGAGTCTGAATACAGATCAAAGCATAGTATTCTATCTTTTATCTTTCTTTTTGTGTGCTTTCCCATTTTGTTTTCATTCTTCTTTCATGACATGACTCTAATGTGGAAATACATTTAATTAGATTGTACATGTACAGTGCAATATCAGATCGCTTACCATCTTGGGGAGGGAGGAAGAAAAGACTTTGGAATTCAAATTTTATAAAAAAGTGAATGACAAAAACTATCTTTACATATAGTTGGGAAAAATAAAAGCCTATTAAGTGTGGGGGACACAGAATTGACAAAAGGGAAAAAAGAGGCATAAAATCTAACTGAATAGAAGTGGAAGCTAATGACTCCATGAGACATCAAGATATGATAAAATAAAGTCAAAAGAATGAAAAATAGAAGAAACTTTGAAATATATATCATTGGAAAAACAATTGATCTAGAAAATACATAAAAAATTTTATCTTAATAAATTATCAAGGAAAACTGATCTTATATTTTATGTCCAGAACATAAAAATGGAAAGAATCCCCTAATCAACTTCTGAAAGCAATCTCAAAATAAAAATTCTCTGGAAATAATATAGGCCCCAAGCAGTCATAAAGGAAGTATTGAAATATGAAGGCATTGTTGGGATCACACAAGATTTACTAACTTCCTTCTAAAGGAGAAGTAATCTAGGAATATGATCTTAGAAAAAGTATGCTAGGATTAAAATAAAAAATAACCTCCCCAGCAAAACTGATTATAATCTTTCAGGGGAAAAAATGGATAAATAATGACATAGTGAAATTTCAAATATTCCAAATGAAGAGACCACAGTTTAATGGAAAATTAGACATTCAAATAAGAGTCTCAAGGAAGTATCAAAATGTACATTAGAAAGGGTAATCATAAGGATTTAAGTAAACTTAAGTTGTTAAGATTTCAACATATGAAGATGATGCATGTAATTCCTAGTAAGGGCAGCAAAAAATGTAGTTTACATATACAGAGAGAATGAATGTGAGGCCAATTTGTTGTAATGATCTCTAAAAATTAAAGTGAAGGGGTGAGAAAGAGAGATGCACTAGGAGAAGGGAGAAAGGAGAGGTAGAAAGGGGAAGTTTTTCATATAAAAGAAGCATGCAAGGAAGAACCTTAAGAATAGAAGACAAAGTGAGTGTTTCTGGAAATGTTTGAACCCTACACTCATCAGTGTTAGTTCAAAGAAAGAAAAATGGTGTGTGTGTGTGTGTGTGTGTGTGTGTGTGTGTGTGTGTGTACACTTTCAGCTATGTATAGAAATATAACTTGCCCAATAGGGAAATAGGAGGGAAAGAGGGGAGTGATAAAAAGGAGGACAGATTAAGAGAAGCAAGAGTAAGAGACAAAATAGTCTTTTGAGGAGGGACAGGATCAAAGAGAGAAGAAACAAGACAATAGGATGGAGACAAATTGTTAGTAATCATAATTTGAATGTGAATAAGATAAACTTATCCATAAAATGAAAGAAAATATTTTAGATTAGAAACCAGAATCCAACAATATTTTATTCGTATAGAAACGCTTGAAAGAGAAAGACAAATGGAGAGTTAGAATAAAAGGCTAGATTCAGCTGAACTTTATACACACACACACACACACACACACACACACACACACACACACACAAACATACCTGACAAAGCAAAAATAAAATAGACCTAATAAAAGATATAATCAAGGAGACTATGTTTTGCTAAAAGGTCCATAAACAATGAAACAATATCAAATACTTTTACAATAAGTTTCTCTGATAATTTCTTCTCTGAAGTTTCTCATTTCTCAAATAATTACTAAGTATAAAAGTGATTCAAATTTATAAACGAGTCATCCCCCAATTGATAAATGGTAAAATAGGCACTTTTCTTTTTTATTTTAAATGTTTATTTATTTATTTTTAGTTTTCAGCATTCATTTTCACAAAATTTTGAGTTCCAAATTTTCTCCCCATCTCTCCCCTTTCTCACTCCATTGTCTTGCATTCTAATTACCCCTTCCCTCAAATTGCCCTCTCTTCCATCACACCCCTCCCTTTTCTTATTCCCATCTTCCCTCTTTTCTTGCAGGTCAAGATAGATTTCTCTACCCAGTATATTCTCTACCAGTATTTCTCATTTCCCAGTTGTATGCAAAAACATTTCTCATCATTCGTTCCTAATGCTTTGAACTTCAACCTCTCTCCCTTACTCCCTCCCCACCCATCCCCACTGAGAAGGCAAGCAATTCAATATAGGCTATATATGTGTAGTTTTGCAAAAGACTTCCATAATAATCATGGTGCATAAGAATGACTATATTTCCCTCCACCCTATCCTTCCCCCATTTATTCTATTCTCTCTTTTGACCTTGTCCCTCCCCCAAAGAGTTTACTCCTAATTACTCCCTTCTCCCTTTTACCATCCCTTCTATCATGCCCCTCACCCCCCTTTTCCCCTTCTCCATTACTTTCCTGTAGCATAAAATAGATTTTCATAACAAATTGAGTGAGTGTGTTATTCTCTCCTTAAACCAAATGTGAAGAGAGTAAACTTCACTTTTCCCCTCTCACCATCTCCCTTTTCTTCTCCATTGAGTAAGCTTATTCTTTCCACTTTTATGAGAGATAATTGCCCGATTCCATTTTTCCCTTTCTTCTCCCAATGTATTCCCCTCTTATACCTTAATTTTATTTTATTTTTTAGGTATTATCCCTTCTTAATCAACTCATCATGTGCTCTCTGTCAATATGTGGTGTGTGTGTGTCTGTGTCTGTGTGGCTGTGTGTCTGTGTGTATAATCCCTCCAACTTCCCAAATACTGAGAAAAGTCTCAAGAGTTACAGAAGTTTTCTTTCCATGTAGGAATGTAAACAGTTCAACTTTAGGAAGTTCTTTATGATTACTCTTTCCTGTTTACCTTTTCATGCTTCCCTTGATCCTTGTGTTTGAAAGTCAAATTTTCTTTTCAGATTTGGTCTTTTCATTAAGAATGCTTGAAAGTCCTCTATTTCAGTGAATGGCTACTTTTTCCCCTGAAGTATTATACTAAGTTTTGCTAAGTAGGTGATTCTTGGTTTTAATCCTATTTCCTTTGACTTCTGGAATATCATATTCCAGGCCCTTCAATCTCTTAATGTGGAAGCTGCCAGATCCTGTGTTGTCCTGATTGTATATCCACAATACTTGAATTGTTTCTTTCTAGCTGCTTGCAATATTTTCTTCTTGACCTGGGAACTCTGGAATTTGGCTACAATATTCCTAGGAGTTTCTCTTTTTGGATCTCTTTCAGGAAGTGATCAGTGAATTCTTTCAATATTTATTTTATCCTCTAGTTTTGGAATATCAGGGGAGTTTTCCTTGATAATTTTATGAAAGATAATGTCTAGGCTCTTTTTTGGATCATGACTTTCAGATAGTTCCATAATTTTCAAATTGTCTCTCCTGGATCTGTTTTCCAGGTCAGTTATTTTTCCAATGATGTATTTCACATTATATTCTATTTTTTCATTCTTTTGGGTTTTTTTTTTTTATAATTTCTTTGTTTCTCATAAAGTCATTAGCTTCCATCTACTCTGTTCTAATTTTTAAACATTTATTTTCTTCAATGAGCTTTTGAACCTCCTGTTCCATTTGGCCAATTCTGCTCCTTAAAGTGTTCTTCTCCTCATTGGCTTTTTGGACCTCTTTTGTCATTTGGGTTAGTCTATTTTTTAAGATGTTAATTTCTTCATTATTTTTTTTGGTGTACTTTAGCAAGCTGTTGACTTGCTTTTCAAGGTTTTCTTGCATTACTCTCATTTCTCTTCCCAATTATTCTTCCCCCTCTCTTACTTGATTTTCAGAATCCTTTTTGAGGTCTTCCATGGTCTGGGACCATTGCAAATTTATTTTGGAGGTTTTGCATGCAGAAGCCTTGACTTTCAAATCTTCCTCTGAATACCTACATTGTTCCTCCTCATCCAAAAGGATGGAAGAAAATACCTGCTCACCAAGAAAGTAACCCACTATTGCCTAATTCTTTTTCCCTTTTTGGGGCACTTTCCCAGACAGTTACTTGACTTTTGAGTTCTTTGTCAGGGCCGAGCTCAGGGCTGAGATTCAGATCAGTGACTCATTTCCCCCAAGGGCTTTATGTGGAGGTCTTCCAAGGCTGCCACTGAGGGCTGAGATTCAGATCAGGTGCTCAATTCCCCTAGGGGCTCTTCGTGGAGGGTCCAAAACTGGAAGCTGCCACTGCAGTGGCTGCTGCTGTGGTCCAGACCATGCTCCCCTCTCCTGGGAGAAGGAGCCCTCCCACTGACCTTTGAAGTTGTTTGTGGGTTGAGCAATCTGGGAACTGGTGCTGCTGGTGGCTCTCTGAAGTCTGTTCGTGATCCTGTCCCTGCCATGTCAGGTACTGCATGTGCTCCTCCAAAATAGGCACTTTTCAAAAGAAGAAATTAAAGGTAAATCTTTAGTCGTATGAAATTATGCTCTAAATCACTATTGATTAGAGAAAAAAAGAAATTAAAATAACTCTGAAGTACCATCTCACACCTATCAAAAATGAATAATTTTGAAGCAGATGAGAGATAAATGAGTCCAGTAATGAATTGTTGGTGGACTAGTGAACTGGCCCAACCATTCTAGAGAACAATTTTGAATATTGAATAATTAATGAGCTATGAAATTATTTACACCATGCATACTCTTTGACCCAACAATGACACTAGTAGATCTTTTCCCACTTTCTTGTTCAGTCACTTTTCAGTCATGTCTGACTCTTCATGACTCCATTTGAGATGGTCTTTTGCAACAATACTGTTTTGCTGTTTCCTTCTCCAGTTCATTTTACAGAAGAAAACCTGAGTCAAAGAGCATTAAGTGACTTGATCAGGGTCATACAGATAATAAATGTCTGAAGTCAGATTTGAGCTAAAAAGACTTTCTGACTCTAGACCTGGTACTTTATCCACTGCACTATCTAACTGCCCCTTTATCCCAAAAAGATCAACAAAAATGGAAAACATGTATGTTAAAAAATGACACCTTTAAATGGAAATTGGAGGGGTGTTCCAATTGTGGCATATGATTGTGATGGTGTACTATTTTGCTGAGAATGATAGTTTTATTAAAAAACATTTTTGAGACATATGAATTGATGCAAATTAAATGAAAAGAACTGGGGGATTATTGTTCTCAGTAACAACAGTAATAATGATCAACTCTGTGACTTGATTAGTCTGATGAATACAATATCTCAGACACTTCTAAGTGACTCATGATGAAAACATTCTGTCACTTCTAAAGGAAAATTGATTAACTCTGCCAACTGAAGTATAATTTCCCACTTTCTTTTTCTTGCTTTTTAAAAATATGGCTAATATGGAAATAAGTTTTGCATCCTTTCACATATAAAATTGTGGTCATATTGCTTGCCTTCTTGGTGGGTGGTTGGGAGATGAGGAAAAATGAGAAAAATTGTAACTGAAATTAAAAAAAGAATGTTAAAAATAAATTAATTATAAAGTGAAAATTACAAAAATGAAGTTCTGTAAACAGATACGGTATAGAAAGAAATGCAGGACATTCTAAATTATACACAAATGGATGAGAGGGAAGATGTATGATTCCTCAGTGTGGGTATTTCCTAGCATATGAACTTAATGCAGATCACAACTTTTCTCTGGCTTGGTAGAGAAATCACAGAATTATGCAAGGAATAGAGAAGTTAAGTTATTTGTCCATGGTCACAAGGATGCTGTGATGGTAACAGAATTTGAACACAAATCTTCCTAACTCCAGATCTATTATGTCATTCAGAAGATCAAACCTGGAAATTATTCTTGGTCTTTAGGAGTTAAAACCACTTAGGAAATTTAAAACAAAAGGGAAAAAAAAGATTAAAGAAGGATTTTATTAAGGCTATGGATTGAATCAGGTTGAGGTAGGTTGAACTCAGCTCTTATTTTCAAAAAGCCAACTGTAAAATACACACACAACACACACATATTCTTGCTGTTGTTATCTTGTTATTGTTACTATATGTGTAAAATATTTTTACAGGTAAATCATAGATCATATACAGAAAAGAACAACCAGGATGCTTTGAGCATAATTCTACCATAAACTCATTCAAAAGACACAGTATAGAACTAAATGCAGGCAACTCCAAATTATCTACAAATGGATTATAAGAAAAGTATAAAAAAATGCTTTTCACCCTAAGTCTAGAGCAAGTCTTAGCCTCTTTACTCATTTATCTCCATTCCAATAAATTTACCTTAAAAAAAAGAAAACTTTTATCACTCAGCCTTCATCTATGGATCTAAACTAATGACTAGACATACAACTACTACTGCCCGTCTTGTCATTTATCATTAGTGATGAACCTCTTTGGTCCATACCAGTCTCTCCAAAGAACTCAACTATTGTCCCTCCCACTGAATTATTGCTTCCTATCTGACGGATTCATAGGGTCTTCTTCTCATGTGTATATAGGAAGGATGATTAGCAAGACTTTTTGGAAGCATTATTCCTTTCCTCATCTGGAGAATTACTATTTAGAATACTTTTTAAAGATATCGGAGATGAAAAGGATGTCCTAAATCTTCTAATATGATATATACCTGAGCAAGAATCCCACCTACAGCATCATCAATAAGTGGTCATCTAGCTGTCATTTGAATGTGTTCAATGAAGGAAACTCATTATTCTCCCTTTATTTTGAACATCTGCATCTTCCAGCTTTTGCTTCTAGTTCTGTCTTCTGGGTTCAAGAAGAAAAGAATAATTCTACTCCCACTTGACAAGCCTTCAGGTATTTTAAAGCAGCTATTGTGGCTACCCTAAATCTTCAGGCTAAACATCCTAAATCTTTTCAACTAATCTATTTATGGATTGAATCCCAGAAGGGGAGTTTTGAGAGCCAGTTTGAAAATCTCTTTCCTCACCTAGGGGCCAAGGAACCAGAGGTATAAAAATTGGTACAGACCTGGATTGAAGTTAAGAAAGCAGCCTCTGCAAAAATACAAAATCCCTTGTGATGTAGTGGTAGGGAATTAGCATCAGCCTCAGAGTAAGAGCCTGAATAGTGTGCTAATGCATCTGAACCAGGAAGCATTGGGTTTTTGTATGGAGAACTTTAGAATATGTACTGGGGACCACAAAAGTTCTTCTGTGGCTATTCCTTACTTACCTTCGAATAAGAAATATGTACTCTATAAATCCATCTCTGCTTTTGCATTTTGTTTTCTTTTCTTAATTTCTAACTGTACTTCTGTTAATAGCGATAAAGGTAAATTTGTTCATATCTAGGATAATAGAAAAGGAATCAGAGTACTAATTCAGAAACAAGGAAATGCTGGTTTTATCTGTCCTAGCTCTCTTAATGGGAATGAAAAAGCTGAAAACCTCATGTGACAAAGACCTCTGGACAGCTGTATTGTTTTATTTTTTTTCTTATCAATGATTTTTCTACACTCATCACTGTATTCTCTGTTCTTTGTATTCCATAGGAGTCATACCTTGGCTAGTGAAATTCTTCACCTCATTCATCTTCCTAGGGATATACATTTTTAAAATGCTTTTTAGATCTAAGGAGTGGATGAAAAATCTGAGATGGGATGTTTAAAGATCCTGGACTTCCTTTCTGTAGTATAATCTGACTAATCTCTGTGAGGAAGCCTGGCATAGCAGATAGAACACTTGACTTGGAGTATGGAATACTTGGACTCATACCCATTTTTAGGCTCTTATCAGCTATATGACTCTATATAAGTTATGTAATCTTACTTTTAGCTTCTGCTTTTCTCTCTTAAATGGAAATATGAATAGTATCTCTTTTTCATAGCTTCTGTGAGACTCAGATAAGTCCAATTCAAGTTGTCAAGGTCAGTGTATCTATTTATCTATCTATCTATCTATCTATCTATCTGTCTGTCTGTCTGTCTGTCTGTCTGTCTGTCTGTCCATCGAAACACACACGCATGTATTTGCATATGTACATATAATTATATACACATATATGTATATTCTATATGTATAGAAAGTGAATCCTTATCTATATCTATGTGGGATCACAAATATTGTCACTACCTCAATTTGAAGTTCCTATCATCATCACCATCACATTAACTTCTGATACAGATTAGTTTTAGGACTTCAGTCAAGCCACTTCACTTCTAAGTATTTCAGGCATCTCTCTGGCTGCTAGTTGCGGAAGAGTTTGCTTATGTGTATCAATTGAAAGTGTTTCCTTTCCTAGCATAAATGTATTCCAAATGAACACAAGGTCAAGGGAGAGAGAGAGAGAGAGAGAGAGAGAGAGAGAGAGAGAGAGAGAGAGAGAGAGAGAGAGAGAGAGAGAGAGAGAATGAGTAATGGGAACTTCAGATTGTATTAAGAGAAGAGATAGATGTAGCATACAGGGCTAGCGAGGACATCATTCTTCTTTACTCTGACCCATTTCTAGAATATTATGTTGTCACATTGTGTAGCACATAGTAGGCATTTGAAATATGCTACATTTTAGGAAATATTTTAAAAGCTTATTCTATGTGTGTCTAGTACTCAGCTCAGCAACTAGAATACCATAATTAACTTCATTGGAAAATATCCAGAACAATGATGCCATATCTATGTTTCTAATTCATGGCACATGAGCATCTCTTAAAGCAACTAAGTATTCTGAAGAAGATAATATTTAGGGGCAACATCTTAACTATCTTTAATGACTAAATATTAATCCCAAGAAAGATGCATTACATTTAATCTAATAAAAACATACTTAAGCACAAAGAATAAAACTAGGAACAATAGGTAGAAATTGCAAAGAAATCCATTTTGTAAATGCATGGAAAACTAAATAATTTGATCTATCCCAGTGAGAAATGGTTTGTCCTGGTTCAGCCAGATGACCACTTGACACATAAAATGGAGAAGTATTTCTTATTCTACATGGCCTCGGAGGTCCCTTCCAACTCAGACCCTATGATTTATTTTTCTAAAGTCAAGACTAGCTAAAACCTAGCTAAAATACATACACTAATCACCACTACATTGGTCGCATATTGATGACTTATATGGTCATAACTAAGTATAAAATGAAGAAAAACAAAGTATCATCCATCCAATGCCTTTCTTCATGTGTCTACTTATGAATATATCATTTCTTTCGTGAGAATTTAAGCTTCTTGAAGGTAGTGACTCTTTTAGCTTTAACTATGCATCCTCAATGCAAAATCTAGCACTCAATAAATAATTAATGTATACTTGTTAATGGTGCCAGAATGATAGAAAATGGGATGGAAGACACTAAATAAATTGATGGTAGAAGAAGGGTTGTGATGTGAACTGGAAATACTAAAAAGTTCTTAGTATTTAAGCCAAATTTAATGGATACATGGTTTCATCTGTTTGAGTACTTGATCCATCGATGTAGATTAAATTTCTCTATATCTTCTCATTTTGCTCTATTCTTACCTACATCTTCATATGCAAAGAACTAGTGTGCCAAGGGCTAGAGGATGAGATTTGAAATCAGGAAGATTTCAATTTAAATCCCACCTCTAACACTGACTAGTTATGTGACCCTTCTCAGCTCATTCAACTTCTATGTTGCTCCACATAATTGTTTAGCGTCAATAGACTAAATTGTAGATGAAGTTTGATACGTATTTGTGAGTCAGTATTCCAAACAAGTAGTTTCCCATACTAATAAAATAGAAATCATAATGTAGTTGATATTCTTTTTATAAATGCAATATGTAAAATTCAATGTATAGGATGAAAGAAAGTCTAGTTACTTTAATATGGTATAATGCTAATTAGTACTGACTACTGCTTTTATCTCTCACTTTTTACTTACTACAGAAAAGTTCACCTCCATTTCTGAGAGTTTGTATTCTCACTCAGACTTGTACGTACAAGGTATTGAAGCAATGTATCTCAATCTAATTAAATCTGCCATAAGTTTTTCTTGTGTGCTTTACGTTATTTATAAGTCTTAGTCTTCTAAGTTTGTGGTGTTTCATGAGTGAAAATTACTTAGCATCAATATAACTGGTGTGTTGGAAAGAAAACTGGTTTTGCAATCACAAGACTTGGATTGAAAGCCTAACTCTGCTACTCTGTATTTATATGACTTTGGTAGAGTTGTTTCAAGTCTGTAAATTTTCATTTTCATTTTCATTATCTATAAAATGAGTAGGTTAGATTAGATGAGAAGTTCCTAATTTCTTCTGTCATGGACCCCATGGCAGTTCTGGGGAAGTCTATGGACCTATTTTCAGAATGGTATTTGTTACTTGCATTTCATAATTGAAAGCAATGCTAAATTTCTGTTTGAAACTTTATGAAAATAAAGATACTATTTCCCCCCACACACACTCAAGTTCATAAAATCCATGGTAAAAAATTCCTGGACTTGGTTATTTCTCAGGTGTTTTCAAACTCTAGATACACAATTATATATAAAAGTAAAATCATTTTATTGTCTATTCTTCTGTTTCATGATTATCATTGCTGCCACAGTGCAAGACATTGTACACACACATATATAAACACAGGTGTATATACACATTTATGTATGTGTGCCTACTCTCTCTGTATATATTCATATATATGCATACATACATTTCTGTGCATAAATAAATACATACATAATTGCTATTGATTCAAATTCTGTTTGGTTGCAAAAATCTGAGCTCCAAAATAATTATATGCAAATGTAAAAAAAAACTGGCCTGTATTGTGCTTTTCGAATAACAGAGCTCAATTTTTGTTGTTAGTTCTAAATGTCTACATAAATTACGATAATTTCCCCATGTTTTATTTGTAAATGCCTCCATAAACTGTGACTAATGTTTTTAACATGATGCTATAATGTTAGTACAAAAGAGTGTTGGTAGCAAATGCATACAAAAAGAAAGCAAATAATTGCCACTGCTGGTGGCAGGTTATTTTTTGGCACTGTTAGAATGACAGCTTAAATTCCCAGCAAGGCATCACTAAGTGGTCTGAAGTTACTATTTAATGCCTGTTGAAAATGTTTAGCATTCTTCAATTCATTTTTATTTGCTTTTTTTCTTTTTATTCTTTTATTGACTCTTCTGAGACCTGTCTCTTATCCTTACTCCCACACTACCCTCATCAAATTATTCTAGGAAATTCAAACTCTTCACACACACACACACACACACACACACACACACACAAAACATTACTGAAATTGTTTGGCTATCTTTATCTTCATTGAAATTAGGAATAAGTCCAGAGTAATGAGATGTAATTTAGAATCTAAGAGACCATAGAGGCTCTGAATGGAGGCACTGAATTAACTGTGATGAAACTAAGGTACAGTGTAAAGCAGAAATATGGGAGTTCAGAATTTTTTTTAGATAACATTATATTAGTACAGAAAGTATATCCTATTACCCTTTAACATGTTGCCCATTTTACAACTCAACCAAAGGGGCAAAGGAAACATCAACTAATCCTAAATATACATTACAAGGATGTGAGTTCTAATAGGCTACAGATTTTCCATGTAAGGCAATGGAAATATCTTTCTCTCCCTCCCTCCTCTCTCTCTCTCTCTCTCTC
Source organism: Notamacropus eugenii (assembly GCF_028372415.1). Taxonomy (NCBI): domain Eukaryota; kingdom Metazoa; phylum Chordata; class Mammalia; order Diprotodontia; family Macropodidae; genus Notamacropus; species Notamacropus eugenii. The sequence continues at coordinate 124,180,363 of NC_092877.1, read as the reverse complement.
TCTCTCTCTCTCTCTCTCTCTCTCTCTCTTTCTCTCCACTCATGCATTATATGTTTGGATTTGTATATTAATGCACATATATGATATATTTGGTGATGATCAAGAGGAGAAGGCACTAGCATTAAGGGAGTTCAGGTAACTCGTCTTGTGGAAAATTAGAGTTTCTCTGTGACTTGAAGGAAACCGGAGATTTTATGTCAAAGAGATAGAGTATTCCAGTTCTTCATGGGGCAATGAGTGAAAATTCTGAGAGTCTGTAGGTGGAATGGCCTGTGGGAGGAAGCATAAGGAGTCCAAAATCACCTAATTTTAGAGTATATGATTCTGGGGAGTCTCAGGAGAGTAATGTGTAAGAAAGCAAGAAGACTGGAATGGTAGGGGAGTAATGTGTAACAAACGGTAGGAGGTACCCTGGTTCTGAAGGGCTTAACAGAACAATCAGAAGATTTTATATTTAATATGTGAGAAAAGAGATATCAGGAAGGAGAAATCAACAGTACTGACAGCTAATTAGATATGGAGGATGAAACAGTGTAAGAGATTGAGGATGATGCCTAGGTTGCAAAATTGAGTGACTAGGATTCTGGAGATTGGCAGTGAGGGAAAAATGAAGGAAGAGAGAAGGCTTAGGAAAAAGATAATTTCTTTTTGGGATATAGTGAGTTTAAAATGTCCATAGGATATCCACTTTGAGATGTTCAAGAGACCAATCAGTCAACAACTTATTAAGTACTTCCTTTGTGCTAGATTGACATCGTGCTAAGTTTGTTGTTTTAAGTTCTTCCATGCATCTTATTCTTTGTAATTGGTCTCTGTGTTCTTTCACAAATTCGAAGTAGAGGCTATACCTAATGAACTCCAAATTCAGTGCTCTATGGACTGCTCTTCCTCCCACTTTAAAGAGTAGTGATATATTTTGATTATCATTCCCTAGAATGTTTAAGCATTTACACTTTGCCTTAATTAAGTATATATTAAATATTTGTGGAATTGAAATGAATTGATTTAACCAATGGACAGGTTGGTCAAAGTTAAAATGGAAAGTTATATCTGGAAATACACATTAAAGAGCTATGTAGCATACGGTTTATTGTGATGAAGTCTCTACTAATGTTTTCCTCCAGTTTCTTATTAAGGCATAGAAGTGACCCCAGTTTCTCAAAAGGAAAAACAATGGAGTTTAATCTCAGTCAGGTGATACCAAGTAGGAAAAGATTTACATTAAGTCCTAGGCATGAAATCATGACAGGCCTAATTATATGCCTGTCACCCAGTGGTACTTACCTTTATGGATAAGATGCCGTAATGGTATCAACAGCTCTTATTTATATAGCATAGCTAGTGTTGCAAATATCCACATCCACACAGCACACATCATATATGTATACATACATACACTTACACACATATATGTACTTGTTATGCTTGATATAGCATATTGAGGTAGGCACCATTCTTTCCTAATTTTGCAGATTAAAAAAAAGTGAGTGACCGTGATATTAAGTGACTTGCGTAGGAACATAGAGCTACCATTTGAAACTAAGTTTCTAACCAGGTCTTTCTGATTCCAAGTACAGGTTTGCATCCATCATTGTATACTTCTTTGCCAGGCCATGCATAGGCCATTCAATCCCAGGAGCCTAAAAAATAGCCTTAAGGAGATCAAAAAACATTAAAAGGAGAAGCATATATTAGGGGCTTACAAATCTCACTCAGTGGTATTTTAAAGATATATTATATGATACCCTATGAATCAAAGTTTAGACGAACAAAAATGTACAATAATAATTTTAACATAACACATTTATACCTTGATAATTTAATTTTATTGACACACAAAACAAGAAAGAAAGAGTAGTTATAAATAATTCTCCAGGAGGAGCCAAGATAGTGGAGTAAAGGTAAAGACTCTCCCGAGTTCTCCCCTAAACTCCTCAGAATACTTTTAATAATGGCTCAAAAAATTCTAGAGCAGCAGAACCCACAAAAAGACAGAGTGAAATAAATTTCCAGCCCAAGATAACCTGGAAGCTCAGCTTTAAAGGTTTTTTGAAAGGAGAAAGGAGGGCTGTCTAATGCACGGACTGGGTCCCAGCAAACCTAGAGCAGACCTCTGACTAACTGAATCAGTGACAGCAGTGGCAATTTTCAGACCTCTCAGTCCACAGAGTCTGAAGATAAATTCAAAGTTCATCAGGAAGGGTCTATCACACACAGATAAGAGTGCAGCTACAGTCCAGGTTGCACCAGCATAGCTTTGACCCCAGAAAAATCAGGAACAGGCCTTGGAAATGACTGAATCAGTAGCAGTGGCAGCAGGTATTGCCAGACTTCTCAGTAGTTTTCAGAGTTCTCAGCATCAGAAGGAGCTTACCTGGGGCTTTTTGCTGACACTGAGGCAGGAATCTGTTACCTTGCCAATACTGGGATCCAAATCTTAGTCCCTGGGGACAGTCTAAGGGTGAGGAGGAAGACTAGCATAGAACAGCTTATGGTGGAAAGGGGTAGGAGTTCTTTAGCATTCCAGGGCTGTAAAGAGTGCTTGTGGTCACTCCCCTATGAGACCATAGGCCAGGAGGACAATAATTACCTCTCCTCAGATCATCCCACCTTGGAAGAACTGAAAACTTACAAGTTCTTAGAAATATCTCTGAAAATAGCTGCATAAAACCTTGAAGCTTGGGATGGTACTCCCTCCACCCTGGAAGCAGAGCCCTACTTTAACAAAGAGGTAAAAATCAAGTAATAGGTTGGGGAAATTAGCAAGCAGGAAAAAAATCCTCTGACTATATAAAGTTATTATGGTGACAAGGAAAATGAAAACAGATGCTCAGAAGAAGAAAACACACTCAAAGCACCTGCATTCAAAGCCTCCCAGAAAAATATGAATTGGTATCAGGTCATGGGAGAGCTCAAAAAGCATTTTGAAAATCAAGTAAGAGAAGAAGATAAAAAAATGAGAAGGGAAATGAAAGTGATCTAACAAAATTGTGAAAAATGAGTCCACAGTTTGGTAAAAGAAAAACAATAATAAAGAAAATATTTTTTAAAAAGGACTAGGCCAAATGGTAAAAGAGGTGCAGAAAGTCAATGAAGAGGATAATGTCTTAAAAAGCAGAACTGAAGGGCAGAACAAAGATAGTGGGGTAGAAGCAGGGACCTGCTACTCTCCCCTCAAACACCTCAAAAACTGGAAAAATCAACTCTAAGCCAGTTCTAGGGCAGCAGAAGCCACAAAATGATGTCTGTTATTTTGCTTCAAATCATGAAGCAAATTTCCAGCCTAAGACAATCTGGAAGGAAAATGGGAAGGTTCTATCATACCATACTGGGAGCAGAGCACAGTTTGGCATGGGCCATCTCAGCATGGACTGAGTGAGAACAGTCCTTAGGGGACTGCTGTGGATTCCAGACTTCTCAACTCACAAACACTAAAGTTTGTTTTAAAGGTGAGTGGGAAGGGTCTCTCATATGGCCAAGAGGGGAGCATATTCAGACCCCAGTCCCAGACCTTGTCCCAGCCCCAACACCAACGTGGCTGCAGCCATTTCTGGAGCAGAGGCTGATTCTGGAGTCCTCCACATAAAAAAGAGCTCAAAAGCCAAGTAATTGTCTGGAAAAATGAGGAAATGGTGAAAAAGAAGTAGACTAGAGATTCTTACTTTCTTGGTGAAGAGGTTATATTCTTATATCAGTGGTGAAGAGGAAGATCAAAACATAGAGTCAGAAAAAGACAACAAAGCCAAAGCTCCTGCATCTAAGAAAAATATGAAAACAGGCCATGGAAGAGCTCAAAAAAGATTGTGAAAATCAAGTAAGAGAAGCAGAGGAAAAATTGGAAGGAGAAATGAGAGTAACATAAGAAAATTTTGAAAAACGAGTCAACGGCTTGCTAAAGTAAACTCAAAAAAATGCTGGAGAAAATAACACTTTAAAAATAAGGCAACCCAAATGATAAAAAAGATTCAAGAAACCAATGAGGAGAACAATGCCTTAAAAAACAGAATGAGTCAAATGCAAAGAGAGGTCCAAAAACTTACTGAAGAAAATAATTCTGTAAAAATTTGAATGGAACAAATGGAAGCTAATGACTTTATGAGAAACCAAGAAATTTAAAAAAAAAAAAAACAAAAGAATGAAAAAATAGAAGACAATGTGAAGTATCTCACTGGAAAAACAACTTGCCTGCAAATGAATCCAAGAGAGATAATTTAAAAATTATTTGATTACCTGAAAGCCATGATAAAGAAAGAAAAAGAGTTTAGACATTATCTTTCAAGCAATTATCAAGGAAAACTGCCCTCATATTCTAGAACTAGAGGGTAAAATAGAAATGGAAAGAATTCACCAATCACCTCCTGAAAGCAATTCCCAAAGGAAAACTCTTAGGAATATTGTAATCAAATATTGTAGTCAAAACCAGAGTTACCAGGTCAAGGAGAAAATATTGCAAGCAGCCAGAAAAAAGAAACAATTCAAATATTGTGGAAAGACAATCAGGATAACACAGGATTTAGTTGCTTCTATGTTATTGCATCAGATGGCTTGGAATATGATATTCCAGAAGTCAAAGGAGATAAGATTAAAACCAAGAATCACTTACCCAGAAAAACTGAGTAGGAGTAGAATACTTTAGAGGAAAAAAATTGTTATTCAGTGAAATAAAGGAATTTCAAGTATTCTTGTTGAAATGGTAAGAGCTGAATAGAAAATATATAGATAAATATGTGTGTGCATGTATATATGAATGTAAATCTATCTATCTATCTGTCTATCTATCTATTTCTGTATCTGTATTTATTTCTATCTATTCATATGTATATCTATCTATATCTATATGAGAGGGAATGTTTGCCTTCCTTTCATTGGATTTGGCTTCAGGAAAGAATAATATACACACTCATTTGCATATGGGAGTTTATGTTGCCCTACAGGAAAGCAGAGGGAAGGGGATAAGAGAGGGGTCATAATTGAAGGGACAGTATATTGGGGAAAGGGGTAATTGGAAGTAAACACTTTGGTAGAGGGACAGGTCAAAGGAGAGAATGAATATAGGGTGGAACAGGATAGAGAAAAATAGTTAATCTTTTACAACATCACTGTTATAGAAGTGTTTTACATAACCACATATTTGTAACCTTTATTGAATTGCTTACCTTCTCAATGATGATGGATCAGGAGGGCGAAGGGAAAGAACGTTTAACTGAAAGCTTTAAAAATGAATGTTAGAGTTTGTTTTTGCATGCAACTAGGAAATAAGATATACAAGCAATGGGGGTATAAAAATCTATCTTATCCTACAGGAAAATAAAATGGAAGGGGACAATAGAAGGGAGAATGGACTGGAGGAAATGGCAATCAGAATATATTTTGTCCTGGGCAGGGAAGAAGGGGAAGATTGGGAGAAAAGTTGAAATTCAAAATTTTGTGGAAGTGAATGTTGAAAACTGAAAATAAATGAATTTATATTTTAAAAAAAGCAGAACTAACCAAATGGGAAAGGAGATGCAAAAGCTTACTGAATAAAACAATTCCTTCAAAACTGCAATGGAGCAAACGGAGGCTTATGACTTCATGAGAAATCAAGAAGTCATAAATCAAAACCAAAAGAATGAAAAAAAAAAGAATACAATGTGAAATATCTCATTGGAAAAACAACTAACTTGGAAAATTGATACAGGAGAGACAATTTTAAAATTATTGGGCTACCTGAAAGTCACAGCTGAAAAAAGAGCCTAGATATATTCTTTCAAGAAATTATGAAGGAAAACTGCCCTGGTATCCCAGAAAGAGCAAGTAAAGTAGAAACTGAAAGAATCCATTGACCACTTCCTGAAAGAGATCACAAAATGAAAACTACCAGCAATATTATAGTCAAATTGCAGAGTTCCCAGGTCAAGGAGAAGATACTTGAAGTGAGCAGAAAGAAACAATTCAAACATGGCAGAGACACATTCAGAATAATACGAGATTTAGAAGCTTCTACATTAAAGGATCAGTGGTCTTGGAATATGATATTCTGGAGGGCAAAAGGAGATAGGATTACAACCAAGACATAGCTACCTAGCACAACTGAGTATTATTCTTCTAGCGGGAAATGAATCACTTGGTGTTTTGAAGTCAACGTCATGGTTGTCATCATCATCATCATCATCATCATCATCATCATCATCATCATAATCGCAGTTTCTATGTGGATGTCTTTGTAAAAATGGAGCTATTGGATCAGTATGAATTTAGAATTTTTTGTAGTCAACCTAGTATTTTCATACAGGTGTTATAGGCTACCTGTAGATATTATCCACTAGGAAGTAGCCTAACATGTCTTAAAATTATAAGACAGGACCTCTCTAAATAGATTAGAAGCTTTTCTTTCTCTTCTTATTTTATATTTGTTTAATATTTAAGATCACATTTCTTTTTCTTTTCTTATATATTTCTTCATTACAAATTATGTATTTATGTATTTAAGTTTGCATTTAAATATGTATTTAAGGGACTAAATAAGGAAAGAATGTTTACCTTTTATGTATGGAAAATGTAAAACCAGTATCTAACATTGTTAATAATTAGGTAGCTTGTAAGTAAGATTGGAGTAGACCTGAGCATGATGTGACTTTAAAAAGGAAAACTGTTCTAAAACAGTTCTATGTATTTAGGTTTAATATTTCTCTAAAATTAAAAATAGCTAAATCAATAAAATGCACAATGGAGGTCTTCCTCACACATATTTAACATTACTATCATTTCAGGTCAAGCCTCTCTTATTCCTTTGTCTCACTTAAATGACACATTTTTGTGTGTCATGGTGTGTAGATCAGGAGATGCCATTGGATCCAGGAAAAGTTGCTTTCTCGTTGTACCTCTGACACATATTTTGTAACCTTGGATAAGTGATTTAATCAGTAAATCTGGTAAGCAAATCTCTAAGACTCTTTAGTTGAAGAAAAAGTATTGACTTGTTCTTATAGGGGGAATTTTCTCATCTGAGAGTTCCCTTTAATCAATAATATTGCACTTTTTTTCCTTTGTTTTCTCCCCTTATCCGCATCATACATTTCTTGGTTCCTATATTTTATGCCAATTATTTTCTTCATGCCTTTCTTTATCCACTCTCACAATCGAACCTTCATTTGCCAACCTAGGATGTCGCTGATTTTTTAGAGCTCACTACATATAGTCAGCACCAAACACCCAAGCAGGATGTTTTCCTGTTATGCAACTATTTTCTTACATCTCTGCCACCCCTCAACTCATACCAATTCCACTTTTTACCTCTCACTGGGGAAAAAAATTATAGCCCTCATTGTTTCTGAAAAAGACACAATCTGTAGCACAATTCACCATTCCTGGCTTGTTGGTCAGACCTCTTAGATATCTGTCCAAGATATATGCATTATTGAACTACCTCAATAGGATTTCCAAACAGTTGCAATTCTGTGCAATTGTATGAACAAGAATAATTTTCCATCAATTTCCTAATTGTTTTGAACATTAATCATTAGATATCTCACAAGCACACAAAAGGATTATAAAGATTCCTTCGTTGGTTTGAGATCTTTATATTCAACGGACCTTAAAATATCAATACTATCCAAGCTATATTACAAAAAAAGTTGTTAGACACTGTTCCAGAGGACAGCTGATATCCATTAAGGAGTAGTAATTAAAAAGGGGTTCCCTGAAGATGATGAGATCCTTAGATTCTCTTGTTTTGGGTGAGATTAGGATGATTATATCAAGTACCAATAGACTACATCATTTCCTTAATATCACCATGGCTCAAAAATAATTCCATCTTCATTCAAGTCACAAAGATATTGCTGTCCTATTTTCCTTAAAAAAAAGTCTATGAATCAAAAAGCAGTCATACATAAAAGAAATAAAATGACATTAAAATATTATATTCTTTGCAATTTTGAAGTTCAGGATCTATAAGCATAATAAACTTCAAAGAAACTAAGGTTTTAATGATACCTCCCTTGTACTCTATAGCTGTTTTTTTTTTTTTAATTTTTACCAAGATCATAGATTTATACTTTCTAGTGTGGTATACCATTTATAGAATTCAACACATGACATCTTGGCATATAGACTTATGAAAAAAACAGATTATCACCCAACCTCCCCAAAAAACCAATCAATTTGATGAGTTGAAAACTGTCCTTACTTTTGTTCAAATCCTCATGAAGTGCAAATTGGTCATTCCACACAGATGTGCATATATTTTCCATGGCTGTCTGATCTGATGAAATACTCTGCTTTGGAAATGACTTTTTAATACCTCTCACTAATTCCAATGTCATTGTTACTTTTCCATGAACTTCCTACTTATGCCTGCCTGCACAGACCACAGGATTGTATGGAAAATGTGTCACATGGATTTTCAATCCTTTTCTATTCTGACCTTCTCTCTATTGTGACCAATAGTTTATGGTTATGAATGAAATGTTCAAATGATATTTTGCCTTGGTCCAAAGATACCTTAATTGAAATGTAAATTAACTTATGAAATCTATTTTAAAAGCCAGATGGCTCAACTTTGAGTAATCTCGAATTGCAATCTTTCTCTAAAGTGCTTCTTCACTATGCTCACAGGGATATAAAACTTTGACCTAGCAATGTCACTATCAGATCTGTACTCCAAAGAGATCAAAGAAAAAGAAAAAAGGACATATATGTACAAATGTGTTTGTAGCACCACTTTTTGAAGTGTCACAGAATTGGAAATTTAGGGGATGCTCATCAATTGGGGGATGGCTGAACAACTTTTGTAATATGATTATGATGTAGAACTATTGTACTATAATAAAAGACCATGGAAATAGTTAAAAAAAAAACATGTCAAGACTCGCATGATTTGAGGCAAAGTGAAGAGAAAGAACTAGGAGATTAGTGTATACAGAAATAGCAATATTGTATGGGTGATCAACTATGAAAGACTTGGCTATTCTGATCAATATAATAATCCAAGACAATGCCAAAGGATTCATAATGGGGCAAGATGCTATCCACCTCCAAAGTGAGAAATGAGGAACTTTGAATGTAAATTGATGTATCATTTTTTTCACTTTTTAAAAAATATGGCTGAAATAAAAATGTTTTGCATGATTTCATTTACATAACTAATTTTGTATTGCTTCCCTTCCCAGTGTGTGGTGGAAGGGTTGGAGGGAAGGAAGAAACTCAGAACACCCAACTTAAAAGGGAAGTTTAAAATAAATAAATATTATTCAAAGTAAAGTACTTCCTCATTTACATAAATTCTAGTAGGTGGCTTTCTTGCATTGTATGTGTAAGTTGTGCAAGTTTCATGAGAAAAGTAGGAAATTCCATCTTTCCATCCTATTTCTCCTTGTCAACTATGGTTTTCTCAGATACATAATCCATTAGCACTCATCAAATACAAACAGACACACATGATTAATTTGCTTCTGGCACAAAGTTTCTTACTTTTAAGAAAAGGACTCTTGTATATAAGTAGGTGGTCTTGACAAGGTATCATTAAATCTGGTCTCTAATACTACTCTGTCAAATTAACCTTGTGACCTTGGCCAAGCCATTTTGTATCTCCAGACTGCAGTTTCCTCTCTCCAAAATAGTTAAAATGGAGACTGCACATGGAGTATAACAGTTAATCCTGAATGTGATATTTTATGAAGAGCATTAACATTCAAGGAGGAATCAAGGTGGTGAGGGGAATGGATACTACTATATACAAAGATCAGTTGAAGGAACTAGTAATGTTGACTTTTGGGGAAAGGGAGGGCTTGGGCAGTCCTATGGCTTGAGGGAGAATTGGGAGGAGGATGACAGCTCTCTTCAATTTTTTGAAAGGTTTCATGTGGATGAGGATTTAGGTTAATTTTGACTGACTTAGAATGGAGAAATGGGAACAGCATGTGGGAGCTTCAAAGGAACAACTTTCAGTTCCATACAAGTAAAAAATTTTCACTAAATACGAGATGTTCAATAACAGAATGGGTAGCCTCAGGATATAGATGATTCTCCATCCCTGGAGTTATTCATACTGAAACGGGAAGATCAGTGTTATAGTTTTTAAAAAGGGAATTCATACTCAATTACAAAGTGGTTTCCAATTCTGGAAGTCTGTAATTCAGTAATATTGTTTATTAGCTATGATTTATTAGATTATTTACTTATTTCTCTGGAATGTATTTTTCAAGTAACTGAAGCTTAATCTTTTAACTTCCAAACATTTCTCAGTAAACTTTTTAAATAGGAATTAGGCTAAATTGCATTATATTCTTCAATGTCTTCTTAAGTCCACTTAAATCCAAATCAAGTGGATCAGAAATAATTTCTACCTCTCTTGACGATAGCTGAGAGATTGATCATTATGCATGTTAATTATTATATAATTGTTCAAGATAATTATTCAAAAAGTATGAAGCAGTATAATTCAATTTGCCCTTTTGCTAAATGACCCTGGACTCAAGTTTTTTTTAGTATGTACATTTACTTTCCACAAGTTCAACATCAGCTCTTGCTTCTTGCTTTTTTATTGTCCTGTTACATATAAACTCTTCTTTTCCTTTTCATGTGCTGCTTCTAACACATAGTATGTCAGAATACTATTAGAAGTACATCAAGCTAAGAGTCAGGCATTGAATTAATGCCTGAGGGACTGTCTTATGAAGAGTCCAAGACAATGCCAAAGACTACCATGAGTCTTGGTATAAGGATTTGGTAAGAAGAATAGATAGATAGATAGACAGACAGACAGACAGACAGACAGACAGACAGACAGACAGACAGATAGATAGATAGATAGATAGATAGATAGATAGATAGATAGATAGATAGATAGATATGGAGAGGGGGAGGGTGTCCCAAAGACAGTGCAATTTTAAGACTTAATATTTAAAAACTATACTAAAACTTTTGGGTAGTCTTGAGGCTTTTTATTCTTCCTTCCATTTTAGCTAAATTCCAGATAAATTTGGCAAATAAGTATCTCAAGTACATTTTAGGTAAATTGCAACTTTTCTGGGACTCTGTTTATAGATCGATATTTTTAGATTATATAATCTCTAAAATCTTTTGAATTTTCCAAATTCAACAAATCTGAGTGATATATTTTTCATTGAATCATAGAACTGAAAGAAACTTATGGAGATTATGTAATGAAACGCTATAGCATTTTTAGATAAAGCATAAAGATCTAAAAAGATTAAATGATTTCCCAAAGTTAAACAGTTAATATGTTAGAGAATCATGATTGAAAACTAAATTACCAACTCACAGACTCATAGAATTTCAAGTTTGAAAGTAGCCATCTGCAGTTACCATTCAATACAGTACAATTTCCTTAACATGAGAAATTGTTTTGTTTTTTTTTTCTTCCCTTCCTGATTTCCTTTGTCCTGATTTCCTTTTCTCTCCCTCCCCCTCTTCTTCTCTTCCTTCCTTTCTTTTTCTTTTGTTCTTCCATCTTCATATATCCAAAATTAAACATTTTCTGTCACATTATAGGTATTAAATATTTGTTGACTGAGTAATTGATTGATCCTCTAGTCTAATGCCTACATTACTAGAAATCCAGCAGTTGTTTTGTCCCTACTTTAATGTCTTTCAGCGAGAGAAATCCTGTTTCCTCCTTCAACAGCCTTTTCCACTATGAGGTATTTCTAATTGCTAACAAATATTTCTTTATATTAAGCCTTAATTGACCTCTCTGCAACTTCCACCTAATACCTCTAGTTTTATCCTCTGATAACTAATTTTGTTGTTGTTCAGTCATTTTCAGTAATATCTGATTCTTCTTGACCCTATTTGGGGTTTTCTTTGCAAAGATGCTGGAAGAGTTTGCAATTTCCTTCTCCAGTTCATTTTACAGATTGTGAACTGAGACAAACAAGGTTAAGTGACTTGCCCAGGTCACACAACTAGTAAGTGTATGAGATCAGATCCAGACTGAGGAAGATAAGTCTTCCTGACTTCATGCCTGGTACTGTATCCACTGTGCTACCGGCCTGGAGGATTAATAGAGTGGGTCTAAAGGCTTTTGTTTTGGTTACCTCACTTTCAGGTTACCATCATGTCATACATAATGACAATCGTCATATCTTATAAACTCTAAATTCTCTTCTTTCTCTAAATCTATGATATGTCCCTAAAAGTCTTCATCAAAATATATAGTTACAGCCAACCAATAATCATATGATCATCTTCAGAGGCTCTTCACCATCTTGTATATTCTGCCTGGATTGTCTTCAACTCAGTGATTTCTCTCTTACTGCCAACACAAAGACTCTTTCCACTATTCCGTGTGCCGTCCTTCAGCTTCTCTGCTTTTTTAAAGGTAGGAATAAAAAAATTCAGATCTTAGCATCTGTACTACAAATGTTAGTGGTATACTTACACTGAAATGATGTTAGTCCCTTTCAGCCAATGTCAGCTAGTAGTCTTTCACACTGCTGCCAAGAACAGCAATTCTCTGCCTTTAAAAGATTATCTATAGTATGTGATAAATTTAATTTGTACTTGAGACATTATTTATTCCTAGGAGGACTAAACTAACAATGTTTGATCCACCATATTGGACCTAGAGATTGACATCATACTTTAAGACATTCTGAGGATCTTACAATATTCACAATGGAAGTTGTATGTGAAGGCAAAATTACTGATGGGATGGATAATAAAACTTAATGCAAACATGGCATCTAATAGATAAGAAACCAGTTGTGTAAATGTTGAGTACTCAAATATTATGTTAGAAAAGAAATGTCCTAGCAGTAGCAATAACCTGTAATATAGCTCAATTATGTGATATGATATATTGAGGTGAATTAGAGTGGTAAGAGCTGCAAATGTCAGGGTGAGACACTTCGGAAATGAGAACATCTTTAGCTTTATTAAGTTTATACCATTACCGCAAGACTGCAAAGTGACACCCTTATCAGCTATCTTTTGTTTAAACCTTAATCATGCAAAATTACTGGTAGTAGGAGCTCTTGTTACTGACATTCACAGAGTCATTTATTTTGTGGGTAAAACTGGAAAGGACTTTGCCATTTTCATAATTGATGTTCACAAGCTGGGTTACATTCATATCTATCAGTGTCATTACATTGTCACCCCAGAATCAAATAGAAACTGGGTATTTTAAATAGCATTACATTATAGAGCATCCCCTCTTTTGGAGCAAAGGACCAAATGCAAGTATAGATTTATGCCGTGTTGTGATACTTAACCTACTTGCTTAGAGTCTCTGAATGTGTTTAGAGAACCATAGAGGAATATACTGGAAAAAAACAAGATGATAGACAAAGAAGGGATCCGCAGTGCCTGAAAAAGAAATGCTCTGTTTACATCCTAATAACTAAGTGAGTAAGCCTAGCTACCAGCAGTAGAACTGCTCAGCATTGTGTCAAACATATATGCAAAATGTAAAATCATAGTAATTTCATGTAATTCCATGAAAAGATAAATTCCCTAATATCCAAAGAAAAAATCAGTAATCAGAAATATTAGTCACAACTGCTGCAGATTGTCTATAACATTTATATTATAATTACTTTATTACATTATTTTATTTGATTTTTCTTTATTAAATTTTTCTCATTAAATTTTCATTTATTATACATTTTAATTATTTCTTTTCCTTTGTCATTTAATTTCCTTTATGCCATTTTCTTATTTGACTTTCACATAGATCATAGACTATAGATTTTGAGCTGGAAGGGCCAACAGTGGCCATTAAGTTTGACCTCCTCATTTTACAGATGAGGAAACTGAGACCCAGAGAACTTGACACACTCATGGTCCCACACCTAGTAAATATTTGAGATGGTAGATGACTTTATGTGTTCCTCATTCCATCTAACACAGTCCATTCACTATACCTCACCCCTTGAATTTGCCTGTCTATTTCTAAACTGCTTTCTATCCTCCCAATTTACCAATTTCATTCGATGTTTCTCTTACTCTGTCTTAACAAATATTGACCCTCTAGATGACCCTCCCAACAATACCCTCTCCTCCATCCACCCTCATTCCCCTTACCTCTTTGGCCTTAAATTATTTCTGTCCTCATAACCATAAATCCCAGGTAGCTACCAATAAAGGAATTAAATAATTAATGAAAAAAGTATTTAAGTATGTGTTATGTGCAAAGCACTTTTCTATATACAAACAAAAAAATCAAGACAATGCCTGCTTTCTAGGAACTTAAATTATAATGAGGGAAAACATCACATATAGGTTGCAACTACAAGTCATCTAGAAAGATCAAATGGTCCTGAGGATTCAGTGGCAAAGGAGATGATTTTGTTTTATTTCTTTTGATAATCATAACCATTTCTGACACTGAACCATGTGACAGTGTGATTTTTTATGTAAGAATCTTATTTTCACAGTCTCCAATAACTGTGACTGCTGAAGAGTTAGAGACTGTAGCACTTTCAGAAGTAGTTGCTAGGCCACATCTCCCTGAGTGTTGTTATGGACCATAATGGTTGTGAAGTCTGGGCTATAGCAAGAGCTAGTTTGGTCTGGGTTATGCAGCCAAACCCAAGGCTCTTGAATTTACTTTCCCATTAGAGGAATTAGCTAATATTTGGGGTTAGTGGCAGCATATTTCTATCCCTCAGAATTTGTGTCTCTGTCTCAATTTCTATTTCTTTGCACATCTCTGTCTCTGCCATTGTCTGTCTCTATTTCTCTCTGCATGGGTCTCTCGGCTTCTCTATGCCTGTTTCTTCTCGCTGTCTCTTTCTCTGCTTTCTATCTACATGGATAGATATTCTATTGATGGATACATAGGTATTTATCTATTCATCTATCAATATAAGGTATATATCTATATCTACACATATATGATCTCTGTCTCTCTGTCCCTGTCTCTCTTTCTCTTTTTCTTTCTGTCCTCTTTCCACTTTTCTTCCCTTCTAGATAGATATGACAGCTCAATCTGGCTTGTGGGAGCCATGGTTCAATTTTCCATTGTGATCTCTTACACCATGGAAATCAGCAAATACTAAAAATTAAGGCTTGCTCTTCCTGTTCCACCTGATTTGCAAGTTCCTCTCACCATAAGCTCCATGTGACTCAGACTTCCATGTGACTCAGGTGTGACAACAAGCAAAATAAGATCTTTTGCAGTTTCTGTTTTATTATAATCAAGTGTATGAGATTGAATATTGTCTTTATCAATCAAGAGTCTTTACTAGGGCTCAAAGGATGGTAGAGTAGGAAGATACACAGATGCTTAGCTCTTACCCCACAATCCATAAAATATCTGTAAAGAAGAACTCTCAACAAATTCTAGAGCAGCAGAAGCCACAGAAGAACAGAGCGGAGGAGATTTCTGTTCCAGAGAGACCTGAAAAACCAACAGGAAAGGCCTGTCATGCACCGGACCTGGAGCAGAGCCGAGCCCTGCCTTGACCGTGCAGCATCGAGAGGAGCAGGTCTGAGCAGGTTCAGGGACAGAATCTCCAGCAGCAACACAGGTTCCTCAACCCACAGATGCCAAAGGTCAGTGAGAGGGTTTTTTAAGCTGACTGAGAGGGGAGCGGGGTGTCCTCATAACTCAAGCCCCCTTGGGAGGCAGCAGTGGACAGGGGCTCCCAAAGCAGGCAGGAGCCCAGATCTATTATTGAAGGTCTCTGCATAAACCCCCTGGGGGAACTAAGCCCTGTGTGGTGGCCCTGCCCTACCTGAGCACCTGAACTTAATCTCACACTGAATAGCAGCCCCACCCCCACCAAAAAGCCCTGAGGCTTGGGAGCAGCACATTTGAATCTCGGCCCCCAAGCACTAGCTGGGCAGATCTGGAGGAGAGATGGGTGTGGAGAGGAAACTCAGAAGTTAAGTAACTGGCTGGGAAAACACCCAGAAAAAGGAAAAAAATAAGACCATAGAAAGTTACTTTCTAGGGGAACAGGTGTCTCCCCCCATCCTTTCAGATGGGGAAGAACAAGGCATACTGTCAGAGGAAGTCAAGACCTCTGCCTCCAAAGGGAATGTAAAATGGGCTCAGGAAATAGAAGACCTTAAAAAACAAGTTAGCAGCTTACTAAAGGAGAACCAAAAAATGCTGAGGAAAATAACAGCTTTAAAAAAGAGGCTAACTCAATTGGAAAAAGAGATCCAAAAAGCCAATGAGGAGAAGGAGGTTTTAAAAGGTAGAATTAGCCAAATGCAGGAGAAGGCACAAAAGGTCACTGAACAAAATAATTCGTTGAAAGAGAGAATTGAGTCCAGGGAAACAAATGACTATGAGTTAAACCAAAAAGTTAGTAAACAAAACCAAAAATTTGAAAAAAAAAATAGAAAATAAGGTGAAACAACTCATTGGAAAAACAACTGACTTCCAAAATAGATCCAGGAGAAAAAATTTAAAAATTATTAGACTACCTGAAAGCCATGATCAAAAAAAGAGCTTAAACATTATCTTCCATGAAATTATCAAGGAAAACTATCTTTATGTCATAGAATCAGAGAGCAAAATGGATATTAAAAGAATTCATCAATCACCTCCTGAAAGAAACCCAATCAGAGAAACTCCTAGGAATATTGTGACCAAATTTCAGTTCCCAGATCAAGGAGAAAATATTACAAGCAGCTAGAAAGAGACAATTTAAGTACTGTGGAAATACAATCAGGATAACACAGGATCTGGCAGCTTCAACATTAAGCAATCGAAGGGCTTGGAGTGGGATATTTCAGAAGTCAAAAGAACTGGGACTGAAACCAAGAATCACTTACCCAGCAAATCTGAAAATAATACTTCAAGGGAAAAAATGGTCATTCGGTGATACAGACAACTTTCAAGATTTCATGTTGAAGAAAAGATCAGATATGTATTTAAAATTTTGACTTCCCAAGACAAGAATCAAGAGAAGCATGAAAAGGTAAACAGAAAAAAAAAATCATAAAAGACTCTCTAAAGCTGAACTGTTTACATTACTACATGGAAAGAAAATATTTTTAACTTTTGAATCTTTTCTCAGTATTTGGGTAGTTGGAGAGATTGTACATACACACTTACACACAAACACATACACATAAATAGATAGAGAGTATAGGGTGTGTTATATCAGAAGAGATGATATCCACATACACACACAAAGGAAAGATAAAATAAAATAAAAATTAAGGGCTGAAGGGGAAAATTCCACGAAGAGAAAGGGAGTAATGGAATAGGGCAGGCTATAACTCATAAAAGAGATGAGAAAAATTTTATTCAATGGAGGAGAT
Organism: Notamacropus eugenii; assembly: GCF_028372415.1. Lineage (NCBI taxonomy): Eukaryota > Metazoa > Chordata > Mammalia > Diprotodontia > Macropodidae > Notamacropus > Notamacropus eugenii. The sequence goes on along the minus strand of NC_092877.1, from coordinate 124,163,134 downwards.
AAGGGAGAAGGAGGGGAGAAATAAAGCTACTCTCCCCATATGTGGCTGAAGGAGGGAATAACATGCTCACTAAATTTGATATGAAAATTTATATACACCACAGGAAAGTAGGAGAGGAGGTGACAAATGGAGCAAGGGGAATGTTAGCAGGAAGGGCAAATGGGAGAAGGGAGTTACTAGAAATAAACACTTTTTAGAAGTGGCAAGGTCAATTGTAGGGGGGAATATAAGGGAGCATAAGGTAGGTCAGAGGGCAATATAATTAGTATTACACAACTTGATTACTATGGAAGTCTTTTGCAAAACAACACATATTTAGTCTGTACTGAATTGCTTCCCTTCTCAGTGGGGTTGGGGAGGGAGAGGGGGAGGGAGAGAAGTTGGAATTCAAAGAATTAGAAATGAATGTTGAGAATTTTTATTGCATATAATCAGGAAATAAGAACTACAGGGATATTTATCTTGCCCTGCAAGAAAAGAGAGAAGATGGGGATAGGAGAGGGGTGGGGTGTAATGGAGAGGAGGGTACATTGAGGGAAGGAGTAATCATAATGCAAGGTATTAGGAAGGGGGGAGGGGAGTGATGGGAAGAAAAATTGGACATGTTACAAAGTGAAATAAAGAAATTAGTATTAAAACAATAGACTGAACTAATTACTGAGAATAAATCAATGACATCTTTAGTTTGGAGAAAAGAATTTCAGTCTAAATTTCCAAGAGGAAGGTAACCTCGGGTAAAGTTGGCATTGATGGAAAAGTCAAGCTTTTAATGGTACATTTGACTTTATGATTGCCATTTAATCAAGAACTAGAACATGTATAGAAAGGCATGTAAGTCTCTTAAGACTTGCCTCAAAAGATGTTCCTCAGCCAAAGTGAAACTATAATCATATTTGAAACCTCATTATTGGAACTTGCCATTTTTAGATGCTATGGGACTATTAAGTGACTGTTCTTCTGAGTCTAACTGCAGGTATGAGTAGCAAGAAAGGCGATCTGAGCCTCCAATCCATGATGGCAGTAAGCTGATGAGATACTGTTATGAACTGCATAGGTGATCTCAAAGGAAGGGTGGGAGAGCAGCTGTTCAGTATGGGCTGAGGTGGGATTCTCCTGACTCAGATTCCCCACTGACACCTGGTAGACTTTAAGCCTGACTGAATGCAAGTGGATAGTCTAATCCTGCCTGGGGTTGACATGAAGTTGGGGAGATATTTTATCCCGCAATGTCCTTACTGTTGGTGACAATTTTCTATAGTCCAAAGGTTTGTAAGCTTAATACCAGATCTATTCAATTATAGATTATCGGTAGGGGAACATCCGAGGTTGTCTAAAATTAAGCTATTAGGCTTAGGACTTTAGACCAACAACAATAAGTCAGGGTGCTTTAATTCTTAGTAATACTGTGGAGACAATTAGGTCAAGAGCTTGTGAAGTTAGCAACATAAATATTTTCTGTGTCTCAGTTGGTTAATGTTTTAAAAAAAATTCTTTTGCAGTCCATATTGTAAATGCTTTAAAAAGATGTATCACCTAACCAAAAGTCTGAATTGCTTTATCTATTATAAACTGTGTTAAAAATAAATTTTAAAAAGAGTCTTTACTAGGAGTAAAGTACAGAAATAAAAGTTTCTTTAACTAGAAACAGTAAAAAAAAATCAGGGCTTGATTTATTGTTTTATTGGTTGTCTAGAAAACACAAAAGAAAGTTTCATGTTAACTTTATTATGTGTTTAAAAAGAATATCAAGTTGTACATAATAAATTTGTAGTTTCATGTGCCATCAATCCCTCCCCCATTCTGTTATGGTACTTAAATATTTACCAACTGACCAGCAGACCACTGGATATGATTTATCTGTATGTAGTCATTTCAACTTCATGGCAAAAAAAGAAATGAAGTGTTTTTTCTTTTTGTTTCTTGTGTATATAATCTCTATTGCTTTAAACACTAAAAAATGTACTAGAATTTTTTTTAATGTTCTTCTATTGAGTAAATTAAATGTCAGTAAGTGGGTAACCATTCATATCGTACAAACAGTCCACAATATTATCCCCAATGAAGGGATTTTTGAATAATTCATTTGTCTCTATAGTATAGAAAAGGAACCAAGCCTCACAAAGAGGATTAGAGAGAAATTGATCTCTAGATTTATTGTTTCCTCATATGCCCCATTATGTCATCACTGAGGACAATGAAGGACAAATAAGGACCAATGAAAGCTATATTCGTATCATTACTGATTTATCCAGATTTGAAATTTTGACAAATATTTTAAACAGAATACCTTTCCACTTTAAAAAGAAAAACAAATTAGTTTTAATTTTTTTATCTATATTCAAATAGGCATTTTGTGTCAATTTACAGATGAACATATTTATTCTAAATGAGTTGATTTCTGCAATATGATTCCGATATCTATTGCTGACATACACATTTCATTCCCATTTGTATAGTGCATCTGCTTTGATGGGATATATGAGACAAAGTGTTTGCCTTGTGCTTAACTCCTACAGGACATATAGAATGTAAAAAGTAATAAAATTTTTAAAAGATTCTCTAAACTATGACTTACATGCCCAACCATTCCCTTAGAAAGTTGTTTCCAAAATTAAATGAAACTGTCTTATTGACAGTTTTTCATTTACTATATTTCACCCTATTACTCAGAGCTCTGCAGCACAATGAATAGTAGGCTCAAAGACTTGGTTCTTTTACCTGTTTCAGAAAGAAGGCAAAATATTATTATAAACGGCAAAGTTACATAGCAACTGAGGAAATGTTTGTAAATAAAAAACATCATTTTATTTTAGGTTGCACAACCACGCATTGCACCAATAAAATATCATGACATTTCTGAGGCAGAAGGGACTTCAGAGGCATTCATCATGGGCATCCCATATATTTTGTTTTGTTTTGTTTTGTCTTCCTTTTAGAAAGTTTAGTTGTTAAATATTTACTAACACACCACGAGAAGTGATTTATTTACATGTATGCATATAGTTATTAAAACGTTCATTGTTTAAAGAAAAAGCTGCGTTTTTTATCTTGTAAAAATAATCAATACCTCTATTTTTTCCTTCCTCACCCCTCTCCACTATCACTTATGAAAGTAGTCATCCAGGCTGTCTTGAAAAATCACTAGTGAAAGAGAATCCACTCGGTGTATTTATTTGTCTATCTGTGTGTTTGTCTCTTTAAACTCAAATTGTGATTTCATTAGTATAGAAACTCCTATCAGTGATTCAAATGCATAACTCATCCGCAACTTGTTGTCCGAGAGAGTTCCATGACGTCACTGAGGAGTTAATGTATTTGTGGTTGTAAAACCATTAATTCAGTACTAGAAACAGTCTTGGTGGTCATCTAATATAACTCTTTAGTTTTACTGATGAGGAAACTGTAATCTATGAGCTGTCAAAGATCACAAAGATTGTAAATGACAAATTTGGAATTCAAACCCAGATTCTCTAAATCTGAATCCTGAGCTAAAGTATTTTCTAAGGAATAGTCTGTAGTTTCTGGAGGTATTCTTGGGGAGTGTACCATCCAAATAAAATTAAACCTGCCTACCTACCTTCTGACATCAGAAGAGATTTGGCACATATTGCAATCAAGACTTGAGTGCAGTTCTTCCTCACTCGAGTAGATACCTGTATTATTCCACTACAGACTCTTCAGATATGGAAATATAAATGGGAGTTTCCACCTAAAAAGGCAAACTGTCATGCATTAAAGAGTCTAACTTGGGATAAATTTTCCTGTAGTTATTCAAGAAAATAATTAACTTTTGAGCTCATGCTATTATGTCTAGAATAAAAGGTTAAGTCTTCTCTTTGATATTGAAAGCCCTTCATAATGTGGCCCCTTCTCACCTTCCAGTCTTCTTACACTTTTTGCCCTTCCACATGCTCTATGATCCAGTTATTACTGTACCTTGCACATGACATTCTATTTCTTATTCCTTTACCAGCTTTTCTAGATCCCTGAATTGTTCTTCTTCCTCACTTCCAATGCCTTGCTTGACAAGATTCTTTCAAACAATTATGGGTGAAAAATGAAATAAGCTGAACCAATAGAACACTAAGACAGTAACAGCAATATTGCTTTTAAAATGGCTTTGAGTGACTAAATCCACAAATTTAAAATAGAGGATATATATGAAGAAGGGTGTTCTCTACGTTAAGAGAAAGAACTGATAAACAGAAGTATGTATAAAATATTTCACACATACATATGTGTATATGTATATAAACATACATGTATGTACATGCACGTATGCATATGTATGTATATGCATGTATGCATTCCCATATACATAGACATGTGGGTATGTATGTATATATATGTGTGTGTGTGCATTTATATATGTGTTCACGTTTTGTGTGTGTTTGTACCTAATGGTAGCCATCTTTAGGATGGAGGGAGGGGAAAAAAAGAAATTTACATTTTAACTTTATAGCATATTTAAAAGGAATAATAATTTTACATAATAGATTTGTGGTTTCATATACAGTCTTCTTTTTATTACACTGTGTGATAGAAATGATTATTTTATCCCATAAGTTAAAAATGTATTTAAAAAGCACAAATTATAGGAAGAGGAAGAAAGAAGGGGGAGAGAGAGAGAGAAACAGAGAGAGAGAGAGAGAGAGAGACAGAGAGACAGAGAGACAGGAGGGAAATAGGATGATGAAAAATACATGGTTGGTAAGTGAGAAAAATCTCACCTGCCAGAGAGGCATTTCTCAGTCTCCCTTCCTCCCAACCCAGTCTCTTCCATCTTCTATGACTTTTCACATGCAAATATATATCTTGCATGTACATAGTTATTTACATGTTGCATTTTCCATTAGGAAATTAATTCCTTAGATCAGAATACGTTTTTTTCTTCATTGTATATCTAGTAGTTATCAATGTCTGGCATGTAAAAATTCCTTAAAAAATATTTGTTAACTGACTGGCTGCCCTTTCACAATGGACCTTTAGTTGTAAGTTCTTTCATATGTACCAGATAACTGCAAATAAACTATATACACTTCACCCATCCCTCAATGCAAAAGGATATATATATATATATATATATATATATATATATATACAAAAACATAATTGACACATGGGTAGGCACCTGTAGTTGATTGCATGTGAAGGCTGGCATAGAGTTAGATCCTAATGCCCTTGGACACTCAATTACTGATGAGAAGAGCCTTTCCTTGTTCCCTTCTCATGATGATCTTCTTGGTCTCTTTTCCCTTCCCCAGTCTTCCTTTTCCTGAGTCACCGGAATTTGTAGTTCCAGCTCTGAGTTTCTTTTTTTTCATTATAATTAGGATAAATCTCCAAGGGACTTGGAAATATATTAAAGTCTTGAATAACAGGCTGCATACATGTAAACATATATGCGTCCTATGTATGGGCTAATGGCTGCTTTTCTGAAAGAGTGTATGAGAAATAGGAAGTTTGGGCGAGAGGCAGTGTTTTATATTGGAAGAGTTGAGGGATTTAGAGTCAACTTCATCACATTTTAGTTTGAAACCTTAGTCAAGTCAGTTGACCACTCTGAATCTTGATCTCCCCACATACAAAAGGGAAATGTGAATATAGGTTGCCTTTAACTTTTGTTGGAAGGATTAAGTGAGAAAAGTCATCTAAAGCTTGAAACATAAAGTGAAAACCTAGGCTAGCTAGACTTTGCAAGTGTTACCCAGAGTTAATGGTGGAAGATAAACACAAAGGCACACATAAAAATAATCACAATATAAATTATTTCATTTGATCAACTACTTTTTTTTCAAATACATTTCTGTCAGAAGTAATATTTTTTCCTGTAAAAATACAGTCATGTCCACCTAAATGACAGTATAGAGTAATGGAGAGACCAGTGAACCTGGAGTCTGCAAAATACAGGTTTGAATTCTGCTTCTGACACTTCATGTTGCTACCTTGGACAAATGACTTCCTAAGAATTGTTTCCTCATATGGACAATTGAGGGAATAAGACTTTTAGTAGCTATCTCACAAATAATTTGTAAAGCTCACATGAAGTAATATATGTAAACTCATAAAATGTCAAATATTTTCAATTTATCAAACATTTATTAAGCACAGCTAATGTGTCAAGTACTGGGGTAGAAAGACAAAAACAAAGCAATTCTTGACCTCAACAAACTTACTTTCTTGCTGCAAGGAATTTGGTTAACTAGAGTGAAACACCATGTAGAATAACAAGTAAACACCAACTAAATATTAAATAACTGAAAATAAGTATCAAGTGCTTTCCTGAAGAACAGATCACCTAACAATGGGAGGGAACAGGAAAGGCTCCATGTAGAAGCGGGCAATTGATCTGATACTTGAAAGAGACTAGAAAATAATTGCTCATGGGTAGGCCAAGCCAATACAATAAAAATGACAATTCTGCCTAAATTAATTTACTTGTGCAGAGCTATACCAATCAAATTACCAACAATTATTTTATAGAACTAAAAAATAATAACATCACTCACCTGGAAGAACAAAAGTTGAAGAGTATCAAGGAAATCATTGAAAACAAATGTAAAGGAAGGTGTTTTAGCAGTATCAGATCTCATACTCTATTACATTGTGGAAATCAGATAATCTGGTACTGGTCAAGAAGTAGAGGGGTGGATCAGTGTAATAGATTAGGTACATAATTCATAATGGCAAATGACCATCATCATTTAGTGTTAGATAAATTCAAAGATTTTGGAACAAGAGCTTACTAAATGACAGAAATTGCCGGGAAAACTGGAAAGCAGCTTGGTAGAAACTTTTTCACTGATAAAGGCCTCATTTCTCAAATATACATACATACATACATATACATGTATATGTCAAATTTCTAAAAATATGAGTCATTCTTCAACTGATAAATGGCCAAGGATATGAACAGACAATTTTCAGAAGAAAAAGTTAAAGCTATCTATAGTTGTATAAAAATCACTCTAAACTTCTATTGATTAGAGAAATGCTAATTAAAACAAATCTGAGGTACCACCTCACACCTCTAAGATTGGCTACTACGACAGAAAAGGACAATCATAAATACTGAAGGGGGTATGTGAAAATTGGGAAACTAATGCATAGTTGGTGGAGTTATGAACTAATTCAAGCAGTCTGGAGAACAGTGTGAAATTATGTCTAAAAATATATATTATTATACATACCCTTTGTTGCAACAATATAACTAGTAGGTCTGGATCCCAAAGAGACCAAAGAAAAAGGAAAAGAACCTATATGCACAAAAATATTTATAGCACCTCTTTTAGTAGTGGCAAAGAATTGATAATTGAGGGAATGCCCAGTGATTGTGGAATGGCTGAACAGGTTGGGGTATATGATTGTGACAGAATACTATTAAGCTATAATAAATGACAAGTAAGAGGGTTTCAGAAAACACCTGGGAGACTCATGTGAACTGATGCAAAGTTAAGTGAGCAGAGCCAAGAGAAAATTGTACATAGTAACACCAATATTGTAAAGGTGATCGCTTTCATAGCTAATGACTTAGTTATTCTCAGCAATAGAATGAGCCAAGATAAATCCAAAGAACTTATGAAAAATGCTATTCACCTTTGGGAAAAAAGAACTGACAGAATCTGAATGTAAATCAAAGCATACATTTTATATCATTTTTGGAGGGTTTTTGCTGTTTTATTTTGTAGCATGAATAATATGGAAATACATTTTGAATGACTATGAATTTATAATCTATAGCAAATTGCTTCCCTCTCAAAAAAAAGAGTGAAAGACATAAGGGAGAGAAAGAATTTGGAACTGAATTTTTTTTAAAGGAATGTTAAAAAATTTACATACAAGTGGGAAACATAGAGTTAACACAAAATGCAAAACATTGAAAAATATAAGGGCATGTATATACACACACTAATTCATATAAAGAGAAGTCATGTCAGTATGATACGGTTAACTCACATAAATAAATGAGGGTTTTAATCTTCTTCCCGAAGCTCTTGGTTGTGAATTAATACAAAGGGGCTCTGGATCACTCTGAAGGATGAGCTACTTCATTTTTCTCTTCATAAAGTGCCCCATATGTCACATCATCAAGTCTGAATTGTAGAATCATGGCAAGGATAAGCCTCACCCCAGTTCGATCGATTCAGGGAGATAAACTGTATATGCTGTTTTAGCTAAAAAGGTTAAATGAAATGTCATCGGTTATTAGGAAACTTCAGTCCTTGGTTGACTTTGAATGCTCCAATTCTGTAAATAGCACAAGATCTGAACTTTCTGAATATCAGCATTTTGCAGTTCATAAATTAAGCTTTTTCTAATGGTTCTGCAAAGTTTAATGGCAATACTGTTGCCTGACACGTGATCACATTTCCCTGAATTGGCAAGATGACTTTGCTTTCAGGGAAGCAGAGATGTTTTCCAGAAAACAAAGTCATCATCTTTTGAGTGAATCACTTATAATAGTTATTAGTCATGTTAGTATTCAAAATTGTTAATATTCTAAAGAATCATATATGCTATTCAATAATTTATGTTATTTTGAAAAAAAAAAAAGAGGAAGTAATAAGATTAAGTTAATAGGGAATTGACTTCATAGCCAAAAGATCTTGGTTCAGATCTTATCTTTTACAAACACTGGCTTCGTGGTCTGGAACAACTCACAACGAAGTAAAGAACGCAAAGTCGTAGGGCCATAAGTGGAGTCAGGAAGACCTGGATCCAAATCTTGCCTTGGATACTCACTAGTTACATCACCTGGGGAAAGTCATGTAATATCCATCTGCCTTTGTTTCATCATCTGCAAAAGAGGGTTAATAACATTTACCTTGAGGGTTGGTATGAGGATAAAATGAGTGAATGTCGGTAAAGCATTTTACAAATCTTACAATGTATATCATTTCTAAGGAATATAGAGTCTCTAAGACTATAAATTGCATTGGTAAAGGAGGTTTCTTCAATTGGGAGTTCCTCATATCATTGAAATAACAGACACTCTTACCTCTCCCTTCTTAAAAATATGAAATCAAGCATTTTAAAGAGAAAATAACTCACTTATAACCTGCTTCTCCTCCTCTTCATCTTCATATATGTTATATATAATATATACATTTATTATATGTGTATGTATATGTATGAATGTCCATACATGTGTGTATAATTTATGTTGCCTGCTTTCAGCTAACATTTGTGTAGTGTTTGATGTTTTGCAAAGTTCTTTACAAATATTATCTTATTTTTCCTTACAACATCCCTGATAGGCAGGTAGTCATATTTTAAAAGGGTGATATTATAATAAAATAGCTAGTACTTATACTATACTTTATGTTTGAAAAACACATTACAAATATTCCCATTCTAGTTTCATAGCAAACCTGTGAGATAAGTGATATTATTATTCTTATTTTAGAGAGAAGGAAACTGAAGCAGACAGAGAATGACTTATCCACAGTCACTTATCAAGTTAGTCCTGAGGCGGGATTTGAATTCAAGTCTTCTTGATTCCAGACCTAGCATTCTGTCCACTGCAATATCTAGTTACCAGAGTTGTAGAAAGGATTCCAAGACCAGTGCTTTAGAAAAATCAATTTTGCTACTAAATGGAGACCAGAATAGAGTGGGGAGACAATTTTCTAGTAAAACAACCAGCAGGCTATTACAGTAATCTAGATAAAAGGTGGTGATGACCTATACAAATGTGGTGGTAGTATTAGAAAAGAGAAGAAGGTATTTTGGAAAGCTGTTGCAAAACTAAAATTAACAGTTGGATATAGGAGGCTTATCAAGTCTTGGCAACAAATTGGATATGGGAGAGGGAAAAGATATTTAAAAGTCAAGGATGACAACTTGTTGTAAGCCAGGGCAACTGGGAAAATGTCCTGAACACCTAGAGAGAAGAGGGTATCAAAGAGAACACAAAAAATTCTTAAGCAAAAGAAATGGTTGAGTTTTAACAGTACGTGCATAAGGACAACTGAACAGAGAACCTTGGACCAATACATATATTCAGTGAATCAGTTGATCAGTAAACATATATTAAGCTCCTACTGAATAACTGCAATTCTGCTGAGCATGAGAAACATACATCGTCATTGTATGGAACAACTGCTAGACTGTAATCTGATGACCAGTCTGGAGAGGATCAGAAAGCTTCATTACTTGTTTAATCACAGTGTGATGAATTGTTCTGCCCCAGCAATTCACAAAGACAATCAGCTGAGGTGTGAAGGATCTTCAATCTTCTCTGGTTGGTGGAGAAAGCATCCATGCAAACAAAATCCCATACCACTGAAGCAGTGAAGTTACCTCTGTATGTGTACAGAACATTGTTAAGTGTCCCTTTCCTTGCTACATATGTTATCAGGGATAAGGTGATGCCTGAGGAGTATAAAATTTTTTGATGAGTTCCTAGTCACATCTGGGGTCTGAAGGAAAGGCAGAGTTTTCCTCCTATTTGCTTACACGTGTTATCTTCTAGCCACTGATTTCTACTTTTTCTAAGACTAGGCTTGACATAGAAGTGACTAAAGGATAACCTTCCTCTACTTCTACTTTTTATAAAGAATTTATGATCTAATGCAAGAACTCTTGAAACAGTCAGGGGTTAGGGTTGGATACAAGTGGAAGGACATGAGAAAGAAAGGCAGAGAAAGGAAAGGAGCCGTCTGTAAGCTAAGCACAGTTCTTCTTAGCAAAATTCAAAGGTCAAAGAGTAGCTGGTATGTGGGTCTAAGATTCCTGGATGGAACCTTGAACATAGACTGGGCTGGGAACTATTGCTATGTCTCTGGCTTTTCTGGGTCAAGAAGAATCAGGAATTTCTCTGAGCAAAAACAGCAATTACTCAGGCCCAGCATGTGGGGTGTGGTTGTTTGTCCAGGAGCCTTCCTGCTTATTCAAGGGGCCTTGCTCTTCTGTTGGGTGGGCACCTGAGTCTTACAAGAGGTTTAAGAAGCTATTATAGAAGCTATTAAGAAGCTGTTTTATCTGTTGCATAGATGTCCTTTACACATAGTAAGAGTTTAGTTTTTCTTGAATTTTATTGATCAAAATATGCCTGGAATATGTCATCTGTCTGTCTGCCTATCTTTTTCTCTTTTGTTAATAGTATTTCTCCTTTTAGGGACAAGAATGTTCTTTTTTTTAATGGTACAAAGTTTAATATGTGGTCTTCTCATGTAATCATAAATTCATTAGAGGACATTCACTTTGGTTGTTCTTAGGACACATAATATAGTTATATGATAAATGTTCTGGTTATGGTTAGAAGATCCATCACTTTATATAAGGATTATATTTTCCTTGGTTCAGTAAGTGGAAAGTTTTATTAAAATATGGAAAATTTTTGAGATATCCAGAATATTCATACATAGAATACTAAACTAGGATTTCTCTTTTCCTCAGGCAAAAATATGAAATCACTAGCAATAGATGGTCACATGAAAAAGTAAGGTCCCATGTGTTTGGTTACCTCCATAGCTTCGTATACATGCCACATGATAGAAATAATATTTTTGGCAAGATCCGATTAAATTAAGTACTTATTAAGCATCTATCTGCTAAATCAATGTAGTATGTGCTTTTTCTTTATAAGAACTTTTTGGTCAAACATTAAATGATTCCAAAAGAAGCTCATGAATACATATTTATATTCAAATCAGATATCTAAATCATTTATTGGTTGCCCATAAGAACATAACTTTTACTCTCATCTGTTGTGTATCATAAGGTGCAGTGGTGACTTCCATCGAAAGTTATCAGTGTCAGAAGCCAGCTCTTTCTTCTTTCATAACCAGACCAAAAATAGAACTTCTTGAGTCCAGATTCAGATTTGAATATTCAGTAGCCATGTGTGCATGTGTTATTTGACCTCTTTCAGTTACAGCATCCTAATTCGTAAAATAGGCATATTAGTAGTCTCTACCTCATGGATAAATGAGGTAGAATATGTAGGGTGTTTTTTTTCAAATCTTACTTCACTATATAAATAATATTATTAATATTAGAATGAAGAAAAATTCTATTCACTCATAACTTCTTCCTTTATATGAATTTTTGCCATGATTTGCGCACAAATCTCCCACAGGGAATATATCCCACATTTTAAAGACTGACATTCTGCAAATATCAGTGATGTATTGAGGCTGTCCATCTGTTATCTCATGCTCTTTCTGCTTGACAGACAGACCTCTCTTTCTCATAATATATTTCATGGATGATATATTTTGCAGCGCTTCTTGTATGCAAATTATTACAGCATTCTGCCGTCACTTACTACACATACCTCCATTGCCCTTGGGGTCACCCACAATTTGTATTCTTCAGAGGCAGATGTTTTCCAAGATTTGCATCATGTAGAATCATTTGGAGAATACTGATGATAAAAAAGTCAGGTTTCTGTTTTAGGGAGCAGCTTGGGGTCAGGGAAACCAACAACTTCCAAAATGCAATCCAACTCAATCTTTCCTTTTCATTCAATTTTGGGTCCAGTTTATTATCCATCTGCAGTGCCTGTTCAAGATATATATACTGACTTCCAGCTTTTGAAATATATTATAAAATGTTTATCATCAAAGCTGTCTGATACTGGTGGAAAAAGAAAAGAAATAAAAATAGAACAGAATGTAATACCAGACATCCAACCAAATATGTTAAAAATGATTACTGTTTGAGAAGCCTAGAGAAAATTAAAACTGTGAAAGGGATTCATTATTTTAAAAATATACGTAGGAAAACATCTTAGCTATTTAGGGAGGAGAGGACAGATTTCTACCTACATCTCATACAACTCTGTGAGCTCAAGATTATAGACAAATTTCTTTTTTTAAGGAAACTATAAAATATTGGAAAAAATTCATTGAAAATAATCTCAAAATGTCAATGAAAAATCAGAATTGTTTTTCCTATTTAAATGGTTTAATCCCAAGTGCTTCCCATTGAAGTGAATGTCATAATTTCATTATTGAGAACTTTTCAGGAGTTTATTTCTTTCGTAGAATTTCAACCATGTGAATTCACTTTTCAAACCTCTTCTCCTAAATTCTAAGATGATTATCAGACTAGTGTCATCTTTCCATTTCTCCGATATGTCATAGTATCTGAAAACAAAGTAATTGTGTCCTACCTTAAATTACTATCATTTTCCACCTGGCCAATGAGTTCCTTTTTACAAGTAAAAATCAATATTTAAGTGGCAATCTCCTTCTCAGAGGTACCCATCTTTGTGGCTTTTTTTACTTTTTGAGTAATTAGATTGTCATTAAAACAAGCCAAGAAACTACAAGAAGCTATGATTTTTGGTAAGAATTAGAGACCTCCAGCAAAAGAAGAGATAATTGAAGTCCTCATTAAGTATTATATCATGTGCTTGTCAGGCTTGTAATATATTTTCCAAACTCTTCATCTTTTCCTTCTTTTTTTACAAATGACATATGTTATACTTTGATGACACCACCTCAGTTTGTATCTACTCATCTTTACTCTTTTATATTTATTTCCACCTTGGCCTCTTAAATTTGCTCACATGTAGTTTCTTTTATATCCAACATGCTTGGTAGGGATGTTCATTCCTTGGAGAGCATATTATAGGCATGTATGATTTCATTATTTAAATTTTTAAGAATAAGCAGAAATATCAACTAACTATTCATAAGAATATGATATTTATTTAATGTTGAGGAGCCTAACTGGGTTACCACAGGAGCAAAAGTTACTTTACTCATTCTCTGTATTGTACCATGGTATGAAATTTGGGTCATGTTCAGTTCTGAAAGAGAAAGGCCTTAAATAAAAGTAATTCTTACATTCATTGGCTCTTTAATCCCTCATCCTCATTTCCTTAGAAACATTTTTATATATAGCTCATACCCAGGGCCTCCTAAAAAGGGAAGTTACTAAGATATTCAATGTATAATATGAATCTTACATGAAACAGACAATTCATTCCGTACTCAAAAGAAATGATAAGACACAGGAGATTCACAATGAATGTTAAGAGAAGATTGTATGACAACTTATAACTACTACAATAATTTTAAAACTTCATCACAATATAAAACAGTTTGTGTGATTGCTGATTAAGGATTTTACATTTAACCTCATCTTTGTATTGTCATAGTACTCCAATCCTCTTTTGAACTTATTCTTTAGTTGCTTTCATAGTAGGCTACTTCTACATCTTGCTGTAACTACCCACTCTTCTCACTGGACAAAGTAGCTCTGGATTATTTTGACTCACAATATTTTCTCTAAGTTGGGACTTATCTACTTCAAGAATAGTTTTCAAGTATCAATTATAAAAAAAAAATAGAAAAGGCATCTGGGGCCCCACACACCAGTTTATCCACCTAATTGCATCAAAATTACATTGTGACAGAATGGGAGCATTGATAACCCTCTCTAACCACCTTTCAAGGAAGTATAGACAAAAGTTCCCTACTCACTAAATGCAAGTGTCATAATGAAAAGCTAGAAGATATCTGTTCTTTTGATTGACAGAATTCCGACCTCACTGCTGTTGCCACATGGTAGGAGTTTGGAAAATAGATCATTCAGGATTCGCAGTCGTGTTAAGATTGAGTCCACTTGCCTCTAGAACACTAAATGGCTGAAAAACAAGTCCAGCATATCTAAATCATTGACCAGGACCGAGAAGGGGAAATTTGTACAAGGCTCCCATTACCATCCCTTCCCCAAAGCATTTGTTATTAATGGAGCTAAAGTGAGAGCAACTATATGGGGAGAGTAGTGAAAGATCTTCCATATTTACTCTACAAGCAAATATGGGCCATCTCCTGTAGACTCAAGAAGAGAGGATGAGGCTGATGACTTTGCACAATTCTGCCACATTTAAATACACTTCACATGCAAATCAAAACATCATACAGGATGTCATTGGTCCTCTGCTAGAATGAAAGATGAAGATGAACAAATAATAAAAATAGATATACAGTTACTGACTAATAACTTCCTAATTATTTCAGGTAGACAATAAATAAGTAAATAAGATAAGTAAATAAATCTGTGTCAATTTCACAATGTCATTTCTGCAATTTAATTCAGATTTAAATAATAGTTTAAACACTTGAAAAGATTGCAATCAGTACTCCAGATCTTCATCTCCGAAGCTTTCCAATGACACAAGAGTGAACTGAACTAAAATGATAAATCCTACACTTTGGAGACCTGGGTACAAATCAGCAGCTCAAAAGATAGTTAATAAGGTTAGTAACATCCTTTCAGTTCCCAGAGTAATGTAATCCTCTAAATATATTCAAGTTTCTTACCACACTGTGCCTCCCTATTTCTTTTCTGCTAAGTAAAAAAATTCATGAAATCAAGGATACCCACATCTAAAACTCTTTCTTGTGGTGTTTATTTTTGGGTGTCAGTGAAGTTAGAGTAATATCAAGATGATGAGTACAAAATAAAAGCACTGTCCGACAAGAGAATGTTTTATAGTTGACTTGATTAATTTTCTCTCGCATTTCTAGCTTTACACATTCATGGACGAAAGTAAACCAAACTGTATGTAGAAAAATTGCTAGTTCACATCTTTCTAGATATTTTTCTTTCTCTCATTTCAGTCAGCATTCAAAAGCTGTTTTTATGTTTTAATTTGTATGTTATTGTTGCTGTTTTCATTTGGGGAACTTGGTAATGGCTAGGAAGTGCAGGTTAAAAAATGCTATGTGTATATGTGAGAAAGTGGGGGTGAAAGAAAGAATGAGAGAGGGATCAGTTTTTTGTTAAATTTTTGTGTTTCCCCATACAACCTAATGACCTGATAATATGATGCAAGATGATGAGATTACGGATCATTGAAGTTTTTCTGAAGGCATCTGAGGATTACCTCCTCATTGTATCATGGAATGCATGAATGCTCACTGGGACATTGCTGATAGGGAACTCCAAATGATTTATTTACTTAAGACTTAGAGGGACAGATTCTCATTAAGGCAGTCCCTCTTCATCATGTATAAAAACAAGGCAATTCTCTCTTCCCATACTCTCCTATTTCCACTTCCTCCCATAGTAGTTGATGGGAATTTTTAGCAAGAGTGTATGGTCGAGGCACACAAATGGTTCCTTGTAATTTTAGAGATTAATTGATAGATTCTAATCCTCCCTTCTTAAAGAGGAAAGATTTTGAATTTTCTAGGCAATATGATCACAGAACACATTCTTCTAACCATAGAAGAGATAATTCTTAGTCAAGTTGAACTTTTGAAACTGACATATGGTAGCTTCACTTTTGAGAATTTCCAAGGTTGGAACTTCTGGAGAGAAGTGATTTCCTAATTTGTTCTTGTCATGGGGAAGAAAGAAGATGGTTGCCTTCATAGTTCCTGCCCACCATTTCATTTGCTCAGCAAAGTTAATGAGTAACTTTAACAGTGGAGTCTTAATAGGAATATTGCTATTACCTCCAATGTATGTTTTTATTTTTCTGACCTCTGGGGGATTTTGAGCCATGAGATAATATTTTGTCTCAAGCTTTGGTAAGGTTGCTATTAAGGACTTCACTGAAAAGAAGTACTTATCAAAATGACAAAAATTATCCTGAAAACATGCCTTCCATGGTAAGTCAGCCTAAAGACTATGTGATAGTATTGTATTGAAGGCCCTCGGTCACTAACAATATCAACATATTTAAATATTTTGAAAACATAACACCTCTTCCGTGGCTAAATTTATGCCCTTCCCTATCTACTTGGCTTTATGCATCTACGTTTTTAATAGGTTAGTTACTACTGAATTTCCTTTGACTTCAAAATAGAAAACTTCTAAAATTAGAATTTGCTTTGTCCCATTTTTATGTTCAAAGCTGAATAAAGGAGAGGATGCACACAAAAGAGAGTCAGATTTCCCCATCAGAAAATGGTGAATGGCTGCTTTGCAGGACTTCTTTGTTGGCTCACTTCAAGTTTCCTGCAATTGCAGCTGGATTCCAACTAGCAATTTCCCTCAAGAAGAGAACACACTTTAATATAGCTGGAATTTTTTTTAGGTCAGATCTGAACTCTTCTGAAAGGGAAACTGAAACTACACTTGGGAAATTTCCTTTTTTTTAAGTATGCATTTGAAACTAGCTTCCTTATTGCCCTATTTGGTATCAGTGTAATGTTGAATTTTTTTTTTTGAATCCCTAAATCACAGAATATCAGAGTGGGAAGGGGCATGTGAGTCCATTTAGTCCAGACGTGAATCTGAACAAAAATTTAATCTACAAAATAACAAACAAATGCTTGTGTGACCTTTGCTTAAAGACTTCCAGTGAGGGGGAACTGACTACCTCCCAAGGAAAGTCTATTGCACTTTTGATAATTTTCATTGTTAGAAAGGTTTCTTTTCATCAAATCTAAAAATGATTCTCTTAAAAAAAGCATCTCTTTCTGCTGCTTCTGTCCTCTGGGTACAAGCAAAATAAGCCCAGCCCTTCTTCCGTGAGATCAGTCTGAAAATACTTGGAAACATCTATTATATTGCTTCCCAAGTCTTCTCGTCTTCAGGTTAACTCATTACCAGTTCCTCTAATTGTTGATCCACAATTATAAAGCTTTTCATCAGCATTCTTCAGATTATTGGTATCTTTCTTAGAATGTGGCTGCAAGAACTGGACACACTAATTAAAAGTTCATTGGCCAGAACACTCTACAAAATGTATATTTCCATTCATGTTCTGAATCTAGTCATCTTTTAATGTAACTAAGATTTCAACAGATGATTTTCACATCACATCATTAATTTAAATCAGACAGTTTATTAATACTCATTATCTTTTGACTTTAAGATGAACTGAATAGCTATTTTATATCTTCTATTTGAAATTGAAATGCCACATCTATTAAATTCCATCTTATTCCATTTACAATATCTTGGTCCTTCAAATGCTACTGGAATTTTTAATTGTAATTTTCTGTTATCTATTACTACTTAGTGTCGTAGCAAATTTGACGAGCATGCCACGTAAGCTTTCTCCTATTTGTATAACTTATGCTTCTCAGTCTCCTTTGCTGAATCATCATACATGATCCCCATCCCAATGAACAGGAATATCTTAGAGTATTCGTCTTTTCTATTTTTACATTTTGTCACTGAATTTAGTTTCCATGAGTTCAAATATCATCTGGATGTAGATGATTCCCAGCTCTACATATGTAGCTATCATCTCTCTATTAAGCTCTATTTCAGTATTTTAATCTGCTTTATGGAAATGGCCATTACTATGGACAATTCAAATTCAAAATGTCAAAAACATAATATTTCCTTCATCAGAAAGCTATATCTTTTCCAAATTTTCCTGTATCTGTTGAGGTAACCAAAATTCTTCCAATCACTCACGTTGCTACCTAGAACTCACATTGGACTCATCACTATGATTCATCCTACCCTGTATCCAATTAGCTTACAACCTTTTTCAATTGTTTTTAAACAGAAAATTTCTCATAAGTTTTCTTTACTCAAAATCACACTATAACTATATTTATTCAGAGCTATATGACTTCCTGAGGGCATTAACGAAAAAGCTTCCCCACTGGCCCCTCCTATCACCCAACTGCCAAAAAGATACTCCTAAAGCCAAAGTCTCTTCATATTATACCACTTCTAAATTTGATGTGAAGAATGCATTAGCAACCTGGATATGTCCCATAATCAGTGACATGTCTTCAACTTTTCTCATAATTTCCTATCATGTTATACTACAAATTGGCTTTACTATGTCATTTCCTAGTCAGGCTGTATGATTCCTAGTACACAAGTTTATACATCACTCTGATTTTTATCCTTGTCTTTTGATATATCCAATGGCAATGATATGGTTGAATTATTATTGACTTTTTAAGTCTAGGTTTATAATTTTATTTGGTACAGGTAATTCTTGATATGAGAAAACTCTCATCTCATGCAGATTGGCAACTTATCTGTCATTTGTGGTCTTCGAGTATATTTGGGTGGGATGAGTGGAAGTTTTGAGAAGTCAAACTACTTGCCCATGATTACATAGCTAGCATCTATAGGAGACAAAACTTTAATACAGATCTTTCTGACTCTGGAGCCAAATGACTATTGCGATGCATCACCTCATGTGGCTGATTTTCTTTTCTTTTCTTTTTTCTATTTTTTTTTTGAGGGGAGGTATCTAAGATATCTTACATACCAGTGGAAATGGGGAAATTACTCTAATATAAATTAAAATTTTAGAATTAACTGTGACTAAACACATTAACTAATCAGTCTTACCACTTCTACAGCCACATTCAAAGATGCTCATTCAGTCCATGTTCTCCTAAGGCAGCCTACTCCTCTCTTCCCTCTGTTTAACATCCCATATTCAGTTAACAAGTCTTTTCAATTCAAATTTCACATTTACTGCTATTGCCATAAAATAGGTCCTGATTAATATTTGCTTGGTCTATGCTACAAGGAAAGAGGCCTTTCAGTAAGCATAAAAGGAAAGACAGTCCATTTACAAGGATCTCCTAACTACCTGACTCTACTTTATCATTATCCAGTTCATACTTCATACTTGCAAACTTACAGAATCCTCTTTCCACTTGAATCTCATTGAGTCAGAATTCCATTAAAAAAGATCTTTGCTACATAATGAGTCAGATACAAATTATTTTGTCTACCATTCAAGAACCTCTACAATGTAAGAGCATATGCCTGACTGGTAAAAAGGCATTGAGTTTGGAGCCAGAGGGCCTGAGTTCAATTTCTTTGCTGTATACCTAGCATGTGACTTTAAGTAAGTTATTTCACTTGATGTGGTAATAGTTTTCACAACTTTAAGAACAAAGCCTTGGACTCAATGAGTTCAATGGTTCCTTCAATTTCAAAATATGTGATTTTATATTTCCACATATTTATGTTACTGATGTCCAACAATGCTATACTGCAGCCAAACTAGACTACTCTCATGTCCCCTGAATAATTCTGTCTCAAATCTGGGTCCATCTTTGTCTCCATGTGTAGAATAGCTATATTTATACCTACTCTATCTACATCTAGATATCTATATATCTACTCATGCACACACACACACACACACACACACACACACACACACATATTCACATCCATCCTTTTTCCTATTGAAATGCCTCTTTTCTCATCTAATCATTGTTAATGATTCTTCTATACACTCAGACCTCACATAAAACTTTATTATGTAATTTCCTAACAAACTTCTCAGGTATTTTTGTACACTATATTTGAGTTGGAATTTATTGTTTTCATAATAGAATCTATAAAGAAATAAGAGAAGATACTAAAATTTACCTAAATTTCTCTCTTATTAAATAGTAAGGAAGAGAAGAGTATTTGAATATATATGTGTGTGCACATGTATATGTATATACACACATGCGCACATACACACATGCACATATACACGTACATGTATGTACATGTGTGCACATACACACATATGTGCATGAATACATATTTGTATATGTGTACACAAATATATATGTGTTAATAACTATATGTGGAGCCAAAATGAAGTAGAAAGTTTTCCCTAGGTTGAGCCAAAATCTTCACATTTGTGTCTGTTGAATCACTCTGCTTGAAAGGATCTTAAAGATCATGTCTTCTAACTTTCTTAATGTGTAGAGGGGAAAATGAGACCAGAGAGGTATAAAAGACTTTCTTAAGATCATGTAGCTGATAAGTGCCTGCATTCTTCATTCTAGTTTAGACTGCTGGGAAGAATACCACAAGGCTGCACCCTCTTCTACATGACAACTCTTCAAGTATATTGCCCTTTTAATATTCTCCTCCCTGGGCTGTGTGTGTGTATGACATGAGTATATATGTGTATATGAACATATTTATGCACATATGTATCTATGTATATGTATTATCTATGCATATATATGTTTATATGTATATATGGAGAGAGAGAGAGAGAGAGTTTCCTTCAACAGATTCTCTCATTGGTTCTAATTACCAAATGTTTCACCATTCTGTTTACTTCTTTTGGATATAATTCAATTTGTCATTGTCTCTCTTAAAACTTGGCACCTTCAAATGGATTACTTGTTCCTGATGTGGTTGGAGAAGCACAAAATACACTGAAATGATGGTTTTCCATGATCTGAAAACTATTTCTAAATTGTGCTTCAGCGGTACAGTCCAGAGAGAGGGGAAAAAAACCTAGGAGATATTCTCTGTTTGTACAAAGAAATTAAATTAATTATACAATTTAACTTCTTATTATAAAGAAACCAGTTATTACTGCCATATTTTTGTTCTCTGAATAATGTTAGCTGTATGCATTCTAAATTCTTGTATTCACTCTTCTATTAGGTATGTTTTAAGTAATGAACCCTATTTTAATGAGAATGGAAAACCCTGCTTTGCTGTGAATAGAAGAAGTAACTTGGATGATTTGGGGAAGAGAACTAGGAAAAAAGAAGAATCATCAAGAAAATATTGCATCATTGTCTTCAAGTCTGTCACTTTATTATCAGTGCCATGATAAGCAGAGATGGAAACAAATAGCTATCCTATTCCAATAGTTTCCTTGAAGGCAGGAATGCTTGATGCACATTTTCTTTTACTTCCAGGATTGAATGAAAGTTATGTCTCTTTAATGTTGCTGGATATTAGTATCTCATAAGGAAATAGCTGTATTTCATAATTGATGTAAATCGATATATTTTACAAAGGGGAAGGATTTCACCTCGGTTGTGTTCATGGGACACTAAGGCATCCAGCTAAAATGTAAGTATAGCACTGAAACTAACCAATTATCTGAATGTTCTGGTCCTCACTGAAAATACCTAAAAGACTGGTTGAAAATATTCATTTTATCCTAATTCAAGACAGAGTTAAAATTAAGTTTTGGCTCCTAGGACACATAATATAAAGTGGTCCCTCTAATCAAGTTTGTAATTTTGATATGAAAATAGTACAAAAGTAATTAAGATGAATTCATTTGTACTGGAGGAGGAAGTAGTGACTTACTATAGTTGTTTACAAGTACCACTGGTAGCTTCCTGTTTTTACTAATTCATGCTAAGTAGACATTGAGTTCAGTTATTTCCCTTGCTAAAGGGACATGTAATCTAGATTCTGGTGCCCTGAGCAAAACCACAGTCACTCTGCCCTAGAGATGTTTCTGGTTTAAAATGAGTCCTAGGAAAACCTGCTCCTCTTCTATACTCTAATGGTATACCTGTACTGTCATAGCACAATGCCAGGCTTTCATAGCTATGAAAATCCAAATTCCAGGGTCCCACTGACATAACCTCATACTCCTCTCAGTTCTTATACCATCTTGTTGTCATTCAGTTGTTAACAATGAGATACTTCATTCTCCTGCTATATCTCCTAAGAAATCCTACTAAGCCTCCTTTGAGACCTATTAGTGCTGCATCTCATGTCCTCAAAGAGATCAACTGACAAACTAGTTGAAGTAAATAAGAGAAACCATCTCTTTCCCAAGGTAAGATATGCATTTAAACAATATGCTAATTGTTCAAATATGCATATCTTATGTCAAATATGAAATCCAAATTCCTCTCCAAGCTCCACTGCAGACTCTTTAGGCTTTTTTTTCCCCTACAATATCACAGCAGTCTTCTCATCCTGGAACCTCTATTTGCCCCTGTAGCCATCTCATTCTGGAAGTTTACATCTCCCTTGACTTTCTCATAATGGAAGTACAATCTGCCCTGTGGCCCGCTCCCATGACAAATTGACTCCTCCTAGGCCCTCCATTTTAAGAAAAGTGACCAGGCCAGCCATGCCTTCGTTACTCTTTAGACCTACTCTCAAATGGTCAGACTTTCTCCACATTCCCCTCCGTTGGCATCTTTCCCCTCCCCAACTCCCTCTCCTTTATTTTCAGCTTCTTTTATGTGCTTTTTTCCAATAAAATATAAGCTCCCTGAGGGTAGGAGTCTACTTTTCTTTGAACATTTGTATTCCCAGCTCTTAGCTCAGTGTCTAGCACATAAAAGTGCTTAAGAAATGTTACCGATAATAAATAATGCTGACTTTAACAAGGGCTTTCTGGAGCCAATCTACTTAACACAAAATTCTACTTAACACAAAGAAGTAACTGACTAAACTACAAACTATATTATAGACTAGCTCACAGGGCTAGGGCCTCTTCGGAGAATGATAGGGCTTTGAGTCATCCTATATATTACTGCGTTTATTTATAAGATGTATAGCCATCCCCATTCTATCTTGGGGAATTGTGTCCTCCACAGGGCTCTTTATTTTGAAAGAAATATAGGAAAAATCAACAAAGAACAAGACTTGGGGCGAGGACAGGAGTTAGGGAAAATGTCAGGAATACATAAACTTTCCTAAAGTGACCTTGGTTGCTATACCAACCTCCCGTTATGTCTGCCTTAATTTTATATTGCTTCTATGTCGTCCTAGTGAAGACACAGTTATCATTCAGGAACAGTGATCATCTCAGCTCCCACCATAGATTTGTGGATGATGAAGGAGAGTTGTTCATTTCAATGTTCTTGATTTCCTCAGATAAACTGTTTCAATTAAATAGATTTTATTAATGATTTCATATGTCAAATTAGTCTGATAGAGAATATACTTGATGGGGCCTTAAGTCATCAATTTAAGTGTCTGGTAACCCCAAACAGTCCTTTAAATATAGAAAAGGCACATACAAAATAAGACCTTGGAAAATAGCTGGTCATGCAGTATGAGGGTTTTTCTTTTCTCTGTGACAGAAGTGATGAGCAGCTAGGCGGTTAGCTGAGTCCATCCGAGTCTTCTCAAGGAATTTGTGGAACGGTATTTTACAACCTACTGATAAGATCATTCAGTTAGTATTACACCTTTTCCCCCTTGCTTTTATACCTAGAAATACAAACTATGCTAGTAACCTCATACAACATGTGAGTTATAAATGAAAAGAATTTGTTGGAAAGGAACAATTGTATTTGTCCAGGCTTTAACTGTTTCCAAAACTGATACAATTATGTGTAGCCAACTGTAGGAACAAAATTGAAATTTAAACTTAGAAATGGAAGAGTTGGATAAGTAACGAGCTCATTTGGGGTGTTAGAGTATAGAGTAGCTATTTTGGCATAAGCAGGACCATTAACTAAATAATTAAAGAGCCACTGGCCAGAGAATTGCCAAAATTAAAAAAAAAAACCCAACAACAACAGCTTGCTTAATTATATACTCCTGCAATTTGAACTAGACATGAAGTTCTCATTCATCATCTGTCCAAATAAATTTCTTGGGGAATGC
The DNA here is from genome assembly GCF_028372415.1 of Notamacropus eugenii. Classification (NCBI taxonomy): domain Eukaryota; kingdom Metazoa; phylum Chordata; class Mammalia; order Diprotodontia; family Macropodidae; genus Notamacropus; species Notamacropus eugenii. The sequence goes on along the minus strand of NC_092877.1, from coordinate 124,138,894 downwards.
TCTATTTTTCGTTGCTCTACAGGTTGAAGTGCATGCCTTAATTCTCATGAAATTTTCCCTGTAGATTTTTTTTTCTTTTCTGTCAATGAAATCATGCAAACCAAACCTGATCAGATGAAAAACAAAAATGTGGTGGCTAATAGTTTGCGAAAAAAATGATCCATCCAACTGTTATCTGGATGCCAGAACATGTTGTGAGATGGCTTAACAATTAACACAGTGAAATCTAACCTGCAGAAAGGATTAACTATGGTGCAGAATGCCTGTTTGTGGATTAACATAGACGACCACATCAATCCAATATACACTTTGAAAGCTGTGTCAGGGGCATCATGCTTACTGACAAAGGCTGTTTTTCCCTATTTTGTTGATGTTCCTTTTTCTTTCCCTTTTAGGTGGGAAAAAACAGTATTGGTAAGCTTCCTCTTTTCAATCCCTATTAAACAAGAATATCTACTTGTTGTGATATAGTAGGGACTAAATTCAGCCATATATTTCCATTTATCTATTTTTCTCCCAGATATTTTACATATTTCCATTTGATAGATGTAGTTTTGTGTTTTGAATTATGTACCAGTACTTAATTGTCTTAATCTAATGGCACTTTACCTGTTTAATGTGAACAGTAAAATGGAGGGCAACATCATAATGCACTGAAGGAGCACTGGACTTGCAATTAGGAAGAGTTGGTTTTAAATCCCACCTCTCGCACTAACAAGTTGTTTGACCTTGGGCAAGACACCTAAGTTGTCAAAATCAAGGTCATATCCAAAAATAAAAAAATATAAAATAAATATATAAAAATACAATAATATAAAATTAAAAAATATAAATTAAAGTAAAAAAGTATTGGAGATACATCTTTTAATCCTATCGGTAATATTTCAATTTATTTCAGTTAGGTGTATTTTCATTCAGTGCTTATATTCAGATCACGGTGCAGACAGAGTGACAAGGGGAAATGAGGTGTGTTCCCTGTCTCAGATGGGATTATTTATTACTGAGATACTTTGAATGACATTCAATGCCTTCTGCTTTCTGACTTCACTTGATCATTCAAGTTGTATCTCAAAGTTTCATCTCAAGTTTTATCACTGCTCTTCAAAATTACTGGAAACTCACCAATATAATGCTAGTAATAATATAATAACAGCATGATTATAGTATAATAATACTAATGATAGTAATACTAATTATGCTAATAATAATACTGAAAATACTAAAAATATGCTAAATATTAGTATTAATATTATATAAATAACACTAAAGTGCTAAAAAACAAAACAAAAATAAAAAATAAAAATGCTAATAATAATATAATAACAATGATTTTATCATGGATTAATGTTTGAAAAGTACTGCAAATGTCTCATTTGAGCCACATGACAATCTTAGGATGTATATTCTATTATTACTTCATTTTGCAGATGAGGAAACAAAAACAGAGACTGAGTAACTTGCCCTGGATTACACAACTAGTACAAATATGAGACTAGATTTGAACTCGTTTCCCCGTCTCTAAGAACAGAGGCCTATATGCCTCAGTACCTACCTTGCTGTTGAAGCAAGCCATGTATGTCTGTTCCGGCTTTTGTGCTGCCATGCATGCCTAGAATTTTCACCATCCACATTTTCACCTAGAAATTCCTACCCTTTCTTTAAAGCCAAATTTATATCACCTATTCCACAAAGCCTTCCATGTTCTCCTAATAAACAATTGTCATGAAGGATAATAGTTGCAACTAATACTGATATATACTTTAAGTTTTGCAAGGCATTTTAATTCTTGTTCTCATGTAGTACTTCATTTTTCACTTCTCTAAGTCACTTATCATGGGATACCATGCTTATTATTTATCATCATAGTTATGAACAACTTTTTCTTTTGAGAAGTTCAATTGAGGGAGAACAATACCCAAATATATGTCCCCCAAGATACTGCCAAAATGGACGAAGACTCTAGGACACCAGAGGTTACTACCCTGTAGTGAATGGTCTTTCTAATTCAAAGACAACCTATGCTGTTGTAGGACTACATATGTTGTTAATGCCCTTAGAATTTTGAGAACATGGTGCAAAGTATGTTTGACTCATTCTAATTATGACTCCAGTAGACATTCTGCCTCTTTTAAGTTTTGTACTTCCTGACCCTCAGAACTGTGCCTTTCTCATGCTTATTTATATGTTTTTGAATAAACAAATAGAAAATAACTTTCATTGTAAGATATAAAATATTATATGTAGGCAGACAAAATGAATCTCTTAGTCTGAGCTTACCTCTACTGTAATCTATGGAAGTAGTAACTTTTAGAATGCCTTAGCAATATATTCTATAGATATGAAATTTCTTTGTTTCCTTATAAAAGTTGCTCTTTGTAATAAAATTTCCTAGCATCTTTAATCGCTATTGAATATCACAGAAAGAAATAAAACAAGAGTGCCAACATCTTAATATTTTGGATATGGTCTCTTTGGACAGTTCCAGTTTAAGACCTTTTTAAAAATGCATGGTCAGCATTGTAGTGTTAACACTACAATGTAAAATGAAGCTTTTAAAGTCAAGCTCCCACTGTGTAGTCTGCCAGGGGGATGGATGCAGATGGTTTAGAAATGAAAGGGAGGGCAGGAGGAAGTCAAGAGCAAAAACAGGACTGAAAGACTTAAAAAAAATAAACTCACATATATTGGTGGCTTTCATTTATTTTTTTTTCCTAAGACTTTTGAAGGCAGGGGTATGAGAAGTATGAAGGATTTGAAGTGAGATATATAAAGGGTATGAATGGTCATCAGAAGCTGATAAGTGCACTGAAAAAAAACATGACCAAGAAAGATAGACCTAATATCCAGCCTACTGTTCTGGATTTTCAAGCTTGTAATAAAGTCTGTGTGTATCCTTTGCTAATTTCTTTCAACAAAGAAATTCAATATACTAATGTGAAAACATGTGAAGACAATGGGAATGCATAGTTTCATTAGCGTGGGAACTCCCTTACCAAGGCAGAAAGCAACTTGGTGGTAACCTAGTAAATAGTCCTGAAGAATTACATGGGATGCTGAGAAGTTAAAAACAAAAACTGACCAGGCTTACGCAGTTAGTACCTGAGTATCAAAAGCAGAGTTGAAATGGGGTCTTTATGACAAGGAGGAAGAATGATATAATAGATAAAGTGTTAGCCTTATTGGCAGGAAACACCGAGTTCCTGTAACATCTTTTGACACGTTAGCTATTTAGCCCTAACAAATCAATTATTTCTCAGTGCCCTGGGCAATTCTTTAAAATAAATAGTATTTTACTGTCCCCAATTATATGTAAAAACAATTGTTAACACTTATTTTTAAAACTTTGAGTTCCAACTGTTCTCACTTTCTTCCCTCCCCATCTTTCTCTCTTCACTGAGAAAACAAGCAATTTGATATGGGTTATATATGTATAGTCATGAAAAACATTTCTGAATTTATTATGCTGTGAAACAGACTATAGACAAAAAAACCCAAGAAAAATGAGGAAAGCAAAAAACAAAGGATGCTTCTATCTGTATTTGGACAGCATCAATTCTTTCTCTAGGAATGGATGACATTTTTCAAGATAATTCCTTCAGAACTGTCTTAGATCATTATATTGTTGAGAAAGCTACAATATTATTATTACTTTGTATAATAATATATATTTATATATTGCAAATATATAAATTTATATTATTATAAATAGTATAATTATGTATTTCTTTCCAGGTTTTTCTGAGAGCATCCTGTTCATCATTTCTTATAGAAAAGAAAAAAGTATTCCATCATATTTCTTGGCAAAAGAAAAGCACTGTTATGAATATTTTTGTACACATAGGTCCTTTTCCTCTGTTTTTTATCTCTTCTTGTATACAGACCTAGTAGTGGTATTGCTGGGTCCAAGGATATGCTGGGTTTAATAATTCTTTGGACATAATTCCAAATTGCTCTACATGAAATTGTTGAATCAGTCCAGTACTTCACTAACAATACATTAGTGTATCATTTCTCCCACAACCCCTCCAAACATTGGTCATTTTCCATTTTTATCCTGTTAGCCAATCTAATAGATATGAGGAAGTACCTCAGACATGTCTCAATTTACATTTCTCATATCAATATTAAATTACAGAATTTTTTAAAACATTATTATAGATTACTTTGATTACTTTATCTGAAAAGTGTCATATTTTTTGATCATTTATTATTATTATAAATTTCCTCATTTTTTAAATATATGAATAACTGAGTGAGATTTATAGGAATACAAGTCATTTGCCAATCAGTAAATGGTCAAAGGATAGGAACAGGAAGTTTTGGTTTGCAATCCTACTTTGGTCGTATTCTTGGCCTCCTTCACATTCCATTGTCATTCCTCTTTTTAAACCAGTTTTGATGAGAGTAAGGATCACTAACTCCCTCTTACTCCCCCCTCTTCACTTCCACTGTAAAAGTTTTTCATGTCTCTTTTATGTAAGATAATTTACCCCATTCTACCTCTCCTTTTCTTTCTCCCAGCATATTCCCATCACACTCCATAATTTCATTTTTTTAAGATATCATCCCCTCATATTCAACTAACACATGTGTCCTCTATCTATATAGAATCCTTCTAACTACGCTAATATGAGATATAAGTTATAAATATCATCTTTCCATGTAGGAATAGGCTACACTTATGAAGCCCTTGAAATTTCCCTTTCCAGTTTACTTTGTTACCCTTCTCTTGAGTCTTGTATTTGAAAGACAAATTTTCTCTTCAGCTCTGGTCTTTTCATCAAGAATATTAGAAAGTCCTCTATCTCACTGAATATCTATTTCATACCCCCCAAAGGATTATACGTAGTTTTGTTGGTTAGGTGATTGTTGGTTATAATTCTAGCTCCTTTACCCTCCAAAATATCATATTTGAAGCCTTCTGATTAATTAATTTAGTAGCTGCTAAATCTTTTATTATCTGAATGTGGCTCCACAATACTTGAAGTTTTTCTTTCTGGCCACTTGCACTATTTTCTCCTTGATCTGGGAGCTCTACAATTTGATTATAATATTCCTGGGAGTTTTCATTTTGGGATCTCTTTCAGGAGATGATCAGTGGATTCTTTCAATTTGTATTTTATTCTCTGGTTCTAGAATATTGGGGCAGTTTTCCTTGATAATTTCTTGAAAGATGATATCCAAGCCCTTTTGATCATGCTGTTCAGATATTCCACTAATTTTTAAGTTCCCTCTCCTGGATTAATTTTCTAACTCAGTTGCTTTTCCAGAGAGATTTTTCACATTGTCTTCTATCTTTTTCCTACTTTTGGCTTTCTTTTATCGTTTCTTGATTTCTCATAGAGTCATTAGTTTCCATTTGCTCCATTCTAATTTTTAAGGAATTATTTTCTTCAGTGAGCTTTTGGACCTTCTTTTGCATTTGTCCAATTCTACTTTTTAAGGATTTTTTTTCCTTCAGTGAATTTTTGTGCCTGTTTTTTTCCATTTTGCTAGTTCTGCTTTTTAAAGCATTCTTCTTCTCATTTCTTTTTTTTAACCTCTTTCACCTTTTGGCCTACTCTGGTTTTTAAGGTGTTATTTCCCTCAGTATTTTTTGTTTCTCTTTTATCAAGCTATTGACTCACTTTTCATGATTTTCTTGCATCACTCTCATTTCTCTTCCTTTTTTTCTCTACCTCTCTTTTCAAATTCAGAGGAATGGATTATGTAGCAGAGAAGACAAATGGATAATGATGAGATCAACAGACCATGAATATGACTAAGGTGGGGCAAAGGTGATGAAGTAAAGATTTTCAAAATGCTTTTTGAGCTATTCCATGGTCTGAGACCAATTTATATTTTTCTTGGAGGTTTTGTATGTAGGAGCTTTGACTTTATTTTGTTCTTCTGGGTATGTTTTGATTTTCCTTGTCACCATAGTAACTTTCTGTGGTCAGAATTCTTCTCTGCAATTTGCTCAATTCTCTCCCCTATTTTTTGACTTTGAATTTTTGTTAGAGTAGAAGTCTACTTCCAGGGTTATCAGCACATTGTCCTATGCTCCAGAGGTTTTGTGTAGCTGTTTACAGAGATACTTCTAGGGACCCCTAAGCTTTCAGTTCTTTTAAGGTATTATGACTTAAGGAAAGGTGTGTTTACTATTGTTCTGGCTTGTGTTCTGGTCTGTGAGTGACCCCAAGCACTCTTTTCTGCCCTGAAACTGAGACAATAGTCCCTTCTTCACTATGGTCACAACTCTGATTTGCTAGTACTACTCCTTACCATGTAACTGCTACCCAGGCCTGTGACCTGGATCCTAGTATGAGCAAAGCAACAGCATCCTACACCAGTGCTAGCAAAGAAGACCCTTGCAATTTCCTTCAAACCAGCTGTTTGTCCCCCTTATTCTCTGGTTGTTATTTTCTTGACATACTGTACCTTATTCATGCTCCTCCTACAGTAATATAGAATGCACACACATATAGGAGTGGGTGTGGGTGTATGTATATATACATATATGTATATGGTTTTGTACTATGCATAGTTACATGCAGGCATGTGTTTATGTATTTGTCATCTTAGTACTTAATACAGTATTTGCTTGTATTAATGAGTTTTAAAAAGGAACTTTCCAACTTGGTTTTCTCTTGACATACAAGCAAGTACAAAGCATTTATTGTACTCTCACTTTGTATCAGGCATTGTATTATGATATTGCATGCTTTTGAACGTATGACTGGAGAAAAGCAGAAGAATGAATCCTCATCTACAGTGTAGGCTTAGGACCAATACTATAACATGTCAGAGGTTCTGTGATCTTGGAGCATTGACTATAGTCTTAGTCCAATAGAATTTCTGCCCTTGAATTCATGACTGTATCAGTTATATCATACTCTGAGGGAGAAAATAAAAGGTCAGTCATAAATACATCTTCCATAAATACATCTTTTCTCCTACTAAATTATGTCTGGAGATGATCTCTCCAGTCATAGTAAAAAGAATTTCCTAACTGATTATCCCTAATTGACACTTCTAGGCCCTTCCCTTACCACTATTGCTCAGCAAACTCTTTTTTAGTTTCACCTCCTCCAGATCCTGGTTACTTTTATTTACTGGTGCCCACGTAAGTCTCTATTCTTTCTCAAAGAATTCAGTACCTGACTAAGAGTCTGCCTTTCCATGTCAATTCCTGTCCTTATAACTGAGGACTTAGTTTGTATGGTGATGTTACTTCAAATACCCTTGTTGTCAAGTTCAACAAAATCTTCACCTCATCACCTTTATCTCACCTTAGTAGGGTCTGTTGATCTCATCTTTATCCATTTGTCTTCCCTCTTACATAATCCATTCCTCTGAAATGTTGTTTTTGATCATAAACTCCTTTCCCATGTGTTTCACTCTCCGACTTCTTTTTCCAATGTGCTTTACCCCCATTCTGTGTCCTCATAACAATCTTGGGTGACTTTATCCTTCTCTTCTTTCCAAAGTCACTACCCCTTTTCTGCATTTATTTTTCTGTCTTCAAAATCTTGATGTGGTATAGTTAACTACCTTCAGGTTATACGGTCTTCTACCTTTTGTATCTACCAGGCAATATTCACAGCACTGAGGACAGCTATGAATATGCTGATGTAGTTCCAAATCACAAAGTATGAAAAACTGTCCATATAGAATGCAGAAGAAAAACATTTACTCAGACATCATAAAGCAGAATCCCAATATCAGAAAACCAAATCCATCATAGTAGTAAAGAAGTAAATACACATTAGCACTTCTGGGGACAAAGCCATTTCCAAACCTTCCCCCACCACTCCTGCCAGCACCTTCCCACAAGCAAACACTCACAAGCTTTGTTATGTCTGCTGGCCTGTGTCCTCTCTCCTCTGCTCCAACAGCTCTCACTAACTCCATCCAGGTTCTGCTCCTTTCTTCCTGTTCCACCCACTCAGCAAGCTCCTCCCACCACATGGCTTCCAGGTGATTTAAGCAGGTCACATGGGCCTATAAATGAATGAGAAAGATCTTCCCATCTAAATTACCATTACACCTTTAAATTATTTTTCTCACATACACACACTAAATCTGTGACAGTCTTTCCTTCCAAAACCAAATTGTGAATTCCATCTCCTTCTGTTTTTACTTCTGTTTCCTTATTCTTATTGGTCACTAGACAAAGTTTCATAGCCTTGATGGCTTGGTTCATTACAAATTTATATTACCCAAACTTGAGTAGTGTTCCACTGTTGTGTGACAAAAAATTTTCTTCTGTGATTTGCTTTCATATTTTCCATGACAAATTTTCTGAAACATCTCTTCTCTCCTCATAGTCCTTGCTACCCTGTACTGTTCCCTCTCTGAGTCTTTGACTCATATTTAACTGAAAATAATATTTAAAAGAGACCTCAATAACATCTTTTAAAAAATACAAGACCAAATGGCAAAAGAACTCCAAAAATCTAATGAGGAGAAAAATATCTTAAAAAATAGAATCACCGAAGAAAGGTCACTGAAGAAGGGTCACTGAAGAAAATAGATCACTGAAGAAAAAAAGTCACTGAAGAAAATAATGTCTTAAAATGATAATGGAGCAATTGGAAGATAATGACACCACAAGGAATCAAGAAATTGTAAACAAAACCAAAAGAATGAAAAATTAGAAGACAATGTGAAATATCTCATTGGAAAAACAACTGATCTGGAAGATAGATTCAGTAGAGATCATTTAAAAATTATTGAACTATCAGAAAACTATGATCAAACAACAGAAAAAAAGATTGTAGACATCATCTTTCAAGAAATTTTCAAGGAAAACTTCACAGATATTCTAGAACCAGAGGGGGAAAACAGAAATTGAAAGAATCCGTCACTTATCTCCTGAGAGAGATCCCAAAAGGAAAACTGCTGGGAATATTGTAACCAAATTTCAGAGTTCCTAAGTCAAGGAAAAATATTGCAAGCAACAGAAGGAAACAGTTAAAGTATTGTGGGAACACAATGAGAATAACACAAGATTTAGCAGCTTCTACATTAAGGGATCAGAGCACCTGGAATATTATATTCCAGAGACCAAAAGAGCTAGGATTAAAACCAAGAGTCACCTACCCAGAAAAAATGAGTATAATGCTTCAGGCAAAAGTGGACATTCAAGGAATACAGGAATTTCAAGCATTCTTGATGAAAAGACTAAAGTTGAATAGAAAACGACTTTGAAATAAAAAACATGAAAAGGTAAGCAGGAAAGAAAAATCATAAGGGACTTTCAATTAAAGTTGAACTGTTTACATTCCTACATGGAAAGATACTTGTCACTCATAAGACCTTTCTCACTATATATAAATATAATTTACATATAATTACATATACATGCACACAATATATACATACATAAATATATGTGTATATATATATATATATATATATATATACAAACACACATGCATATATACATATATGCATATACATGCAGAGAGAGAGAGCAGAGTGAGTTGAATAGGAAGGGATGATATCTAAAAATATAAAATTAGTAGGTGAGAGAGAGGAATGTACTGGGAGAGGGAGAATGGGAAAGGTAGAATGGGATAGATTATCTCACATGAAAGAGACAATGTAAGGCTTTTACGGTGGAAGGGAAGACCAGAGAGATGAGAGGGAATGAGTGAACCTTAGTCTTGGCAGAGTTGGCTTTTAAGCAGAGAATAACAGAAAGGTTATAAGGGGTGAGGGGGAATAGAAGGGAGGGTAGATTAGGGGAGGGGGTAATCAGAAGCAGACATATAAGAATGGACAGGGTCAAAGGAGAGAGTATAATAAATGAGGGTGTGAGATAGGATGAAGGGAAATATTGTTAGTCTTTTACTACATGACTATTATGGAAGTGTTTTGCATAACTACACATGTATAACCTACATCAAATTTCTTGTCTTCTCAATGAGGGTAGGTGAGGAGGGAGAAAAGGAGATAATTTGGAACTAAAAGTTATAAAAAAAACGTGAAAAATTATTTTTACATGAAACATTGGAACTCAAGCTATTGGAACTCAAAATCTTATGGAACTGAATTTTGAAAACTAAAATAATTTTTAAATGAGAAAAAAGATGAATAGATTTACATATTCTTATAAACCTTTAATTTGATCATAAAAACCCCTCCAACAAAATTCCTATACATCTTCTCTATTTTTCAAAGTATTATCTCCTTTGGTCTAGACACTATCCTTTCATACTTCACTCTGGATCTCATTGATTGGAAAACAGTGAGTCCCTGCCCTAACCAAGTATTAACTACTGGTTGCTTTGGGGGACCATGCTGGCTCAGAGTGAACGTAAATAGTAACTTTTTTTGGACTGCATTCGTTAGGGTTTTCCCTTCCAGTTTGTTCATTTATTTATTTGTTGCGTCCTTCCTTTATTCATTCAGTTGGTTGTTTGTTGATTAAAGGGGCATCCTTGACACACTTCTTAAAGAGTCCTATTTAAGGTTGCTGCTTCACTCAAAAGGCAAACTTAAAAAAACCTTAGCTTAAGAGGCCAAGGTCTCCCAGTTCATCCTGGGTCATCTCCAATTTTCTTGATCGATATCTGGCCACTGGACCCAGATGGCTGTGCAGGAGAAAATGAGACAGGTGACTGTACAACTTTCCCTCTACTCAAATCAAATTAAATTGAAAATCATGTCATCATCTCCCTGATGTCATGGTCATCTTTGAGAATGAAAGACAAATGACAGTCACAGTTTTTTTATCATCTTGAATTGTTTTTATGGGAATTGTTATCTAGAAATACCTCCTTCTATCCTATAGAAGTGAAATTGATTTTTTGAAGGAATTTTTATATTTAATTTAATTAAATTCCATTCTATTGTTTGGTTTGGTTTTTCTCCCATTGTTCTAACCTGGTGAAGTCTTTATCTAAAGTGTTAGCTTTCCCTTCTAACTTCATGCTATTTAAAATTTAGATAAACATATTTCCTTTGCTCCATCCAAGGCATTAGAAAATATGGAACAGCAAAAACTTCACGAGAATTCTTGGGGTTTGGTGGCATTAAAGACAATCTCTAAGTTGAGAATAAGCCATCAGGGCCTTTTCCTGTGGTCTCATCATTAAACCATTTCTGAAATCATTAAACTATATTATTATATACTCTAGAGTATATCTGTCTATGTTGTTCAAAATGAGAACATGGGTGATCATCAAATGCTCTGAAGAGATCTAGACTATCTATGTTTATTTCATGATTACTCTGCTTATGAAAAAAAGTTTTTTTTTTTAATTTTGGAAGTACCTGTTCACAATAAACTTATGTTTTTTTTTTATTATTAGTTCTTCTATCTTCACTTTCACGCATTTTAGAATTTTGCCTCAAATAAAACACAAGCTCCTTGGCCCATATAAAGTATGAAAACTCTGTCCCTTTTCTTTTTGAAAATCATGGCATTTTCTCCCTCTAATTTTGGCGTTCTCCTCTCTTCGTATGTGGTCTTTCAAAAATCATAGACAATAGTAATTCCCAGTTATGTTTGCTTAGCATGGCTCTGAGGTGTCTACAAATTGGAGCCCCTTTTCATTCTATCCTTTCCAGTCATTCTCCATGGAAGAAAAAGCATAAGAAAAATGAATTAAGTAACACATCAAATTCGCTGTCATCTATTCTCATCATCCCATCCCCTTGGAGAAACTGTCCTATCACTTGTACGATGCTCCTATTTTATTCAACCATGGAAAACAAAAACAAAAACCTCACTGAAATATTTTTGTTGTCTTTAAGTGTTCATTGTCAGGCCCAACTCATTTAAGGCTTTAGTGCTACTGACATTATTATAAAAGTATGCTTGTCTGTATTCATTCCATGCTATTTGTCTTTGATTCCACCATGTATACGTCTTAAAAATTTCAGTTGTCAGATTCAACATGCAGTCACATCAGTCTTTTTAGGGAGATCTCTCCTTTCCTGCAAGTTCAACAGTACAAACTCTATTTACTCCTTATTAAACTATTAATTTTTTTAATCTCTTCATCCAAACAGGTTCACAAATATGTGTCCCTAAAAATCAGGTTTTTTTTTCTCCACAATAAAATATATATTTATATATTTAAATCATTTATACATCTATTTCAAACATATTTGTAATATAAATCATAAAATCATAGAACTGACTAGAAAGGAAGCTGTAGGTTATTATGTGAAACCTCCTCACATTTTAATTGAGAAAACTGAGGCATAGAGAAGTTAAATGACTTGTTCAATGCCACACAACAAGGAAGTACTTGAAGTCAGATTTTAATTCTTATGTTCCTAGTTCCTGGCTCTAAGTCCAGTATTTTGTACTTTAAACTCTCTCTGATATTACAACTTTTTTCTCTAAATTCTTTATTATAATTAAATTAATAACTTTAAGAGAATACTAAATTTCAAAGTATTGATTCATGCCAATACTTCAATAAGACAATTAATATGTATTTATTAAGTTCCTATTAGGTGGCAAGCATTATGCTAGGCGTGAGGGATACAAAGGCAAAAATAATGCATTCCTTGCCTTCAGAATACTAATATTCTCTTAAGGTATACAGTGATGAAATCAATGTAAATACTTCCTGAGTTGTATATTTCACAACTCATTGGTGTTTTCTCACCCTGTACTAATTTGATCCCTGTCCTCTCATAAGTTAGCCATAAACAATTCACTCAATGGATGTAGACTTTTTCTAGGTATTTTACCATTACTTAGGTAGTATTAAAATACTAAACCTGCTTAGCTTTTATCCTTCTTTTTATCACATTGTCACTCACCACTCTAATCCATCCTCCATTCAGACATTAAAGTGATTTTCTTAAAGGGTAGTTTGAAACATGTTACCCCTCCCCCTACTCAATAAACTTCTGTGGCTCCCTAATCCCTCCCAGATCCAATATAAAATGCTCTGTTTGGAATTCAAAGCCCTTTATGCCCTAGGATCCTCCTATATTTCCAGTCTTCTTGGACCTTACTGACAAATTTTACTCTTCCTTGCAGTGACTTGGACCTGCCTCCTATAACATATAAGATACTCTGTCTCTTGTCTCTAGGCATTTTCTATGACTTTCCCTCATGTCTATAGTCCCTTTCTCTTCTCAGCTCCATCTATTGACTCCCCTGGATTCCTTTGTATCTCAGCTAAAATCCAATTCTTTACTGGAAGTCTTACCCAGCCTTGTAATTCTGCTGCCTTACATCTGTTAATTTTTACCTGTTGCACATTTTGTGGATTTTCTATTTTATACAACTTCTCAAACCTAAGTTACTATTAATATTGAAGCCTATATACAAATTATGCAGTTCTCTAGTGATCGATCATCTCAATTTATATGATTCATAAAACTATAGCTCTTAAGCCAGTTTCTCTCTTAAATTATAGTCATGAGTAATGCAGAGTCTTTTAAACATTACATACTAGATGTCTGGTAAACATCTCAAATTTAACGTATTCAAACAAGGACATTATGTTTCCCTCAAAACCATGCCTACATTTGAATTCCCTGTAACTATAAAGGTCACCACTATGAAACTTAACTCTTATTCACCCAAATGGGAATACAAAAAAAATGTAATGTTTCCAAGTTTTGTTTTTTTCTGTCTTCCCAACTGTATGTGTGTGTGTCTTGTGTGTGTATGTATATGTATGTGTATGTGTGTATGTGGATATGGATATACACACATGTGTACATATATGTATGTATGTGTATATATTTGTGTATATGTATGTATATATACAGAGAGAGAGAGAGCTCCATTCTGTTGACTCACACAGATACTTACTTAGCTCGTTCTGTAATGATTATTAAACGTTTAACTATCAGAATAGTCACCCTATTGGTCTCCCTATCACAGGTTCCTCTTAACTTCCATACATTGTCCACCCAGCTACCAAAGTATGTTTCCCTGGAGCACAGTTTGACTTTATCATTATTCCATGCAATAAAATCCAAGAGCTTCCTATTACCTCCAAGATAAAATATCAACTCCTCTGTTGGTCATATAAACCTTTATTACAATATGATCCTTTCTTACCTGTCCTGTCTTTTTATACTTTACTCCCCCAAATACTCTAGGATGCAGCAATACCAGCCTGCTTCCTTTTTCTCACACGTGATACTCCATCTTCCATCTCTGTGCTTTCATTCCCCTCCTGGCTTGCTTTATTCCTGACCTTCTGGTCTTCAAAATCATGAAACTGCCTCCTTCTTATCCCCGATGAGTGACTCATTCTACAATTACTTTCTATGGCTCCTTTCTTACTTTGGGAAAGCCTACTACAACTCTGATCCACTGGTGAAATATTACTTCATAAACCCTTTGCCCTATTCCTCCCAAAGAAGAAGTCCCTGTAGTCTCCATTTTGTGGGAGGATAAAGGCTAGCCCACCTTCATTTTCCTGCTTACTCTTTTCTTGTCTTTTTCTGGCCTTCAAAACTGTAACCCTGTGGGAAAATTTTTCAAATTTCTCCTCTGCTACACCTTCCTTTTCATTCATCACTTATCAACTTTTATGTGTTGTCTTCTCCTAATAGAATGTAAGCTCCTTGAGAGTAAGAATTGTCTTTTTTTTCTGGTATATTCAGTATTTAATATAGTGGTGGGCATATTGAAAATACTTAATAAAGATCCAATAATAAATAACATACTATAATAAACTCTTAATAAATGTTTATTTCCTTCCTTCTTTCCTTACGTTTTGATTATTGCCTTCCATATCTGTAATACTGTCCTTCTTTACCGACATTGCTTATTTTCCTTTCCTTTCTTAAAAATTCAGTTCAAATTCTAACTTCTATGAGACATTTTCTATAGATTACATTTATCAGAAGAAAATTGAAGTCTTCCCAATTATCATTTTTTTCTGTAGCAAAATCATCTGGGATTCTTTTCCCCATAATACTGTGTCTTTTCTTCTTCCAGGTATCTTTAAAATTTATCTTGAAATGCTTTTGAAATGATGTGACTTTCAGCACTGATTTCCCTTTTGTATACAAGTTCTGGGACAACTACTCTTCTCATCATCATTTTATTTCATTTCACTTTGACTTCTTCATGCAACATACTGGAAACTGAGATAGTAGATTTCACATAAAGCTATTTGACTGTCAGAGGAGATGGGGAAAAAAAAAAAACATGGTAAGGAAATTTCTGGTGGAGAGAGCACTAGACTTAGAGGAAAAAAGAATTTCATTAGAACCCTGTCCCAGACAGTTACTAGCTGCATAAGTCTGAGCAATCATCTTACCTCTCTGGAGATCTGTTTCCCCATCTGTAAAATGAGAAGGGACGTGTACCTGAAAACCTCTGAGGTCCCTTTTGGCTCTAATTCTACCCATTCCTTAATTCATCAATTTCTTATTCTATTTCTCATTGTATCTTTAAAGGTTATTGACATCATAAATTCATAGATTTGTTAGGGAAGAAAGAGTTTTTAGAGATAATATAGTCCGGTGATATCAGACTCAAAGACAACACATAACTCAAACTCAGAGTAATTAATCTGTACATAAGAATCCTTACAGGCTGCATATTAACTTAATTTTAAGTGTATGTGATTTATGTTTTATTTCTTTTCATATTTTTATTTATTATGTCTAATATTCACCAATTCTGTTTTAATGTAGTTTACCAATTACCAATTTTAATCTGGTTTAGACTGAATTGGAGAATCATAACCACATATTTAACAACTCTAATCTTACACATTTTTTTAGACGAAGAACTGAGACAAAGAAGTGTGGCTTGCTGTTGGTAAGTGATAGAGCTGGTTCCGGAATAATGTTAATTTTTCTAATAACTTCTTTAATAATCTGACTTAAGAAAGTCTGACATATTTCTGCAAATTCATTTCTTTTCTTTCCACCAATTATCACTGCTTTACCAGTTCATATTGTTTATGTTCTTCCACCAACCTTCTTTTCAAGGTTTTACTCATGTACTTATAGTCTAAACCTCCTGTCCCTCTCCTTTAAGAGGAATTTGCATATTTGCTATTAGAGATTTCTACACTCATTTAGATTTATCATTTGTGCTAATTAGGTAACACTGGCTAAACTTTAGTATGAAATACTCATAATGTCTTTTTTACTTTTTAAAACCAGTTTCCATTTTTTTAGTGTTAAGAGCTTGCATGAATAGGTTGAGTTGGAATTGTTTCCGCTACATACCATATCTACTCATATTTTTTGTCTTTTGTTTATTTTTTTATCAGTACCTTTGGTTTATTTTATGTTCCCTTTCTGAAACTCCATGATTCCTCATCCCTGGAAAGTCTTAAACTATAATGTTCTCTGGGCTTTCATTTCTATCTCTGAGATGAGGGAGGTCACTAGGTGAACTCAACGGCCTACGCTAGTTCAAAATCCTATGATCTCAACATCAAGGCATAGCATAGTGGACCTCCACAGCATTTTCTACTTGGGAAAGAAAGTGTTTGGATTATATCTGCCATTAAGGGACTTCTACTGATGAAACTCCTATCAATACAAATGTACACTTTTTGCAATGCACAAACCAAACAATTGCCTGGAGGCATTTAGAAGTTTTATTACTCAGAAAATAATATGGAAAGACTTGCACAAAATAATGAAGAGCAAAAAAGAGAAAAACCAAGAGAATGCCATATATAGTAATAACAATTCTGTTTTAAGAGCAACTTTGAATAAGTCATTTTGGCCATCATAAATACCCCAGATTAACTACAAGGAACATAGGAAAGAAGACACTGTTTGTATCCAAAAAAGAACTGATACACAGAAGAATATGTAGAATGGTTTTAAATATATGTATATGTGTGTGTGTGTGTGTGTATACATATATATTTGGGCCTAATGGTAGCCATTTCTGGGGGGGGGGGAGAGGGAAAAGTTACATGCTAGTTGTATATTTAAATAGAATAGTAAGATTTGCATAGTAGATTTACAGTTTCATGTCCAATCTTCTTTTTTTTTTCTATTCTACCATGTTATGGATATGCTGGTTTTATTTCTCACGTTCAAAATAAAATAAATAAAAAATTGAAAAAGAAGTTATCCAACTTGCTCAGGGGTACAGAACAGTACACATCAGAGGTAGAACTTGAACCCAGATCTTCCTAATTCTGAGGTTACCTCCCAATCCACCTGACTGTATTGCCTCTACCATCATTTCACAAATGGACAAAATGCATAGAACTTTCATGTTTTATATTCTGGTAGAGACAATCATGTCTCTCCTTTTGGAATGTGGACTTCTTATGGACAGCTATTGCCTTAACCTTTCTCTGTATACCCAGCTCATAGCAAACTCAAAGAGTAAGTACTTTATAAATGCTTTTTTGATTGATACATTGTTTATGTACCAAAAAGAAATATTTAGAAGTTGATGTCTTATAATAATGAAAGCCATCAATAAAATTTATTTAGAAAGAAAAAAAGAATTATATCTTTTTCTAAATGTTTCTAGAGAATAGATTCACTTAAAAAAGAAAGCCTTATTAAAGAATTCAATGATTATAACCTCAGATTGCTTGTTTTAAAAAGATTGAAAAGTTTCTCCCTTTAACCATTTTATAACTCCACTAAAAAATTTTCTCAAACACAATGAAATCTAGACCACACCAGAAATGAAGCAGAACAAGAAGAGCAAAAGAATTTCTACTTTTGGTCTAATGTGGATTTTGATATTTTTGACACATCTATCCATCCCCTTTCAAAAATATATTCTGTTTCAAATCAGTATACTGATACAGTACTAGAAGAACCAAAGTCATTTGTGATACAAATTTTCCAGGGAGTATAAGAAATGAATACTCAGGAATCAAGAAAGGAAGAGAAAGAATCTCTGAAGATGGAAACATTTTACCCTTAAGGATAAACTTGGCATCAGCTTAGTAGCCCCACCATGGATTTTGAAATATTTGAGCACTGCCTAAGAGCCTAGAGTAAGATGCTTTGGTAAGTGTTCAATTGTATAAAAGTGAAAGCAGAATGCACTGGAAAAAAGCCCCATTTATCTAAATCATGGAAGGCATTGCCTGCTGCAGTAACCTTCGTTGCATCATGAGGAGGACAACTTCACTGCAAACATTTCTTAAAAAAAAAATCCCCTGAAGGATGTACTTTTATCTGGTTCCCCCCGACCCTATCGCCTATGATCAAGCGCAGTAGAAATCATTATACAGATTTCATATATTGAAAGTTACTATATATTTCTCTCTACCACCATGAGCTAATCTTACACTTTATAGCAACAATGAAATTTGCCCAGAAATGGCATATCTCTTTTCTTGATAATCATCACTCAAAACAATAGCTTTTTAAAAACTCATTGTGCTGACATCTCCTGAAAGGAATATTCTTCAGATGCCTAGAATCAATCAACATAATGGAAAACCTAAAATGTTTAACATCTGTATAAATAGTCAGATGTAGGACAAAGAAAAGAGCCTGAATAAACTAATTTCTCTCTTTTCCTTTTTTTCCTGAGAAAGACATTGGAGGGGAATTTTTAATTCCATCATTTATTATAGGCTATAAAATAATAGACAAAACCCTCAGGATAGATTTACATGTGTCTGATGTCATTTCCAAGAAATGTTGCAAGACTTTACAATTTTAATACAAATCATGATGTCCTCTCTCTCCTTCACTTGCTTCTTTTTTAAGCTACTACTGCCTAAGAAATTCTATTTGTAAAGTAAACAAAATTCTAACCCACCAGGACTTATTCAATTTAGAAAGAAAGTTAAACATATGCACTGATAATGAGGAATAAGGAGCTTGAATACCTGGGTCCTATTTCTAACTGGCTGATTTAATTTTCCTGGGTGCTTTATCATCATTTGGCATTTATTTAAGCTATAGCTCCTTGAATTTAAGACTTCATTTCAGTTAAATTCTACAAGTATTTATTATGCATCTGTTATTTTCCAGAAACCATGTTTTGCTTGGGATAAGAGGATAAAAAAGAAGCTTCCCTTACCCTCAAGAACCCTGCATCCTTTTGGTGGTTAGTGGTAATGGTGATGACTACATTACGCATCCGAATTAGTAAATGCAAAAGAGGTCATTACAAATTTATTTAGAAGTGTTGGGAGAGAGTACTAAGTAAAAGAAATGGGGTTGGAATCAGCAATACCTTTTGTAAATTTTAATTAATTTATTTATTTTCAGTTTTCAACAAACACTTTCATAAGTCTTAAATTTTCTTCCCTTTCCTCTCTTCCTTCCCTCTCCCTACCTCCCTCTCCCCTTCCTCCCTGTGATGTCTTGCAATCTTATGAAGATTCTACACATACATTCTTATTGAACACATTTTCATAATCGTCATGAGCAATACCTTTTATAAGAGACTTTTGAACTGAGCCTGGAAACAAATTTGGGAGTCCAGCAGCTAGAGATAAGGAAAGAGAGCATCTCAAGAAAAAGTTACGGATTATGCAAAGGCATAGTATGAAGGAATTTACATGTTGTATTGCTACAGTTTCTTAGAATTGGTGTTCATTGAATTAAACAGCTCATTTTGATGTATCATACAAAAGTCTTATTTATTCAAGAATTTTTTTCCCTGTGTCTGTGAGGTGTGTTTTGTGGGATACTGCTGAAAGGACCTCCTGCACAAATAATATTTACATCAAATTACATTTTTCTTGTACTTTATTTTTCATAGCACAAAAAGGATTTATGAAGAACCTATGTGCCAAGTACTACACTAGGCAGAGAGGATAAAAAGCCAAAACTCAAAACAGGCTCCACCCTCATGGAACTTACATTCTGTTAAGGTCTCTAGTGTCCTGGTATGTAAAATACACATAATACAAGTACCTACCTACCTAACTAAGCTGTTATGAGAAAGAAATGAAATAATTTCTGTAAAATACTTCATAAAATACAAAACAGAAGAGAAATACAAATTATTATTAATAAAATAGCATGGATACAGAGTAAATGTATTCCGAGAGAGAGAGAGAGAGAGAGAGAGAGAGAGAGAGAGAGAGAGAGAGAGAGAGAGAGAGAGAGAGAGAGAGAGAGAGATTATAAGCCAAGTCTGTAAAGTTTAGGAAAGCCTTAACTGTATGCTTTTGCCAGGCAAACAAGATAAAAGGATGGATTTTTACTTTTTCACCTCTACTAAAATAAACAAACAAAATAGGAAACTACCACAGAAATAAAATGAGAATTGATCTGAATTAAGAGGACTTCATTCTCAAGATGTAATACCTATATAATTTTGTCTAAATCATTAAACTTCTTTTGTTCACTATATGTAAAATGAGGAGACTGAACTATGTATACCCCAGGATGATGAAAAAAAAGATGAAAAGGGCCCATATGAACAGAAAATATTTATATCAGCTTTTTTTGAAGTTGAAGGGAAAAAAACTGGAAATTAAGAGAATGTTTACCTATTGGGCAATAGCTAAACAAATTATATGTTTATAACTCAGTGTTATTATGTTTTAAGTAATGAAAAAATAATTGACAGAAAGCAAAGAAGATCACTATGAACTAATACAATGTGAAGTAAACAGAACTAGGAGAACTATTTGTACAATGAAAAAACATTATTTAAAAAATGGGAAGTCTTTAGAATTCTTCACAAAAGTACTGGAAATCTACTACTCCAGAGGAAGAAAGGAGAAAGAAAATTCCTCCATTTCCAAAACCACAGAGAGGTGAAGAATTTGAAATACAGTTTTTGATCTGGTGTGGCTAGGCAACCTTCCTTCACAGATTTTCATTGATGGCATGATATACTCGAGATGTTCTTGACCTTGTTTTCCATAAAATATTTTTTGCTAGTTTGATTGTTATGGCAAAAAGAGAAGTGAATTTTCTTTTTATTGGTTCAGACTACTTTTTAGCAATTAATACTTCTCCAATTGTTTAGATATGTTATTTGTGTGAACAGTTCTTTGTAATTGTGTACTTATGGCTCCTGGTATTGTCTTAGCAGGTAGATTCTCAAGGATTCTTAATTTTCATTACATTTTTAATTTTAATTTATTTAAAATTTTAATTTATTTTAATGGAATTTCTTTTTCTATGTCTTACTGTTGGACTTTGAAGGTAATTTTAAAATGCTGATATTTATGTTGGTTTATTTTATATTTTTCAGTCTTACTTAAGTTGATAATTATTTCAATTAGTTTTTTAGTTGTTTTTGAGGATTTTCCAAGTATCACATCATCTCACTGGCAAAGTGTTGCCTATTCTAATTCTTTAAATTTTGTTTTCTTGTCTCCTTGCCATAGCTAGCATTTCTAGTACAATATTGATAATAATGGTGATAATGGGCAACCTTGATTCACCCCTCACCTTAGTGGGAAGACTTCTAGCTTATTCCCATTACAGATAATGTGTGCTGATATTTTTAGCCGGAAAACGCTTGAAATTTTAAGTAAAGTTCCACTTATTCCTAAACTTTCAAGTGTCTTAATAAGATAAGTTTTGTATTCTGTTAAAAGCTTTTTATAGATCTATTGAGATAATCATGATTTTTGTGTGTTTTAATGATATAGTCACTTAGGCTGATAGTTGTCCTAATCTTGAACTAGCCTTGTATTACTGGTACAAATTTCACCTGTTCATAGTATATAATCTTTATATTCTCTTTACTAGGATTTCAGTTAAAGAGCTGCATCGATATTCATTTATGAAATGTCAGTACTCTTTTTCTTTTTCTTTTCTCTCCCTGGTTTAGGTATCAGAACTACATTTGTGTCATAAAAGGAATTTGGTAAACCTCCTTCTTTTCCTATTCTTTCAAGTAGGTTGTTAATGTTTGAAATAATTTTTCTTCAACTGTTTGGTAGAATTCATTTGTGAATTCATGTGGTCCCAGTGATATTTTCCTATGGAACTCATTGGTGACTTGTTCAGTTTCTTTTGCTAAGCTAGAGTTATGCAAATATTCTATTTCATTTTCTGTTCATCTGAGCAATTTATATTTTTAATAAATATTCATCCATTTCACTTAGATTATTAGATTTATTGGCATATAATTGGGAGAAGTATTTTTTAAGATTGCTTAAATTTAATTTGCATTAATGGTGAATTCACCCTCTTCATTTTTGATACCATTAATTTGGTTTTCTTCTTTCTTTTTTTAATCAAATTAACCAAAGGTTTATCAATTATATCATTATTTTTCATAAAATCAGCTCATAATTGTATTTATTAGTTCAAATGCTCTCCTTACCTCCAATTTTAGTAATCTTTCCTTTGATTTTCAGGATTTCCAATCTGGTATTTAATTGAGTATTTTTAATTTGTTCTTTTTTACAGTTTCTTTAGTTGCCTGCTCAATTCATTGATCTTCTCTTTCTCTATTTTATTGATATAAGAATTTAGTGATAGGAATTTTCTCGTAAGTACTGCATTGGCTGCATCCTATAAAATTTGGTATGTTATCTCATTGTTGTCATTCTATTTAATGCAGGTATTGATTGTTTCTATGATTGTTCTTCTAACCACTCATTCTTTAGGATTAATTACTTTTCATTAATTTTAATCTACTTCCATAACACTCTGTTGAATGCAATTTTAATACATTATGATCTGAAAATGATGCATTTAATATTTCTTCATTTCTCCATTTGCTCATGTTTTTTATGCCCTAATACATGCTAATTTTTTTTCCTGTGGAAGTCATGAATTGCTGAGAAAAAAATATATATCCATTTCTATACCAATTCAGTTTTCTCTAGAGGTCTTTTTTATCTAACTTTTCTAAAATTCTAAAATTCATCTCCTTAAATTATTTCTTATATTTTGTTAGATTTATCTAGTTCTGGAAGAGAAATTTAAGGTTTCCCACTAGTATAGTTTTAGTGCCTCCTGTAACTCATTTAACTTTTCCTTCAAGAATTTGTATGTTAGATCATTTGATACGTATACATTAAGTATTGATATTACTATATGTGCTTTGATCTTTGTCACCACAATAACTTTCTATGGTCAAGATCTCTTTTATTTGTTGGTTGCTTATTTTTCAAGCCCATTTCTTGACTTTTATGTTAAAATTGGACTCTGCTCCTGGGGTGGAAGGGCTACTGTGTCATAAGGCTTTTTGTGCTGCTCTTCTCAGAGTTATTTCTGGGAAGTCTTTAAAGTTTTCAGTTCTTCTAAGGTAGTATGATCTAAGAATAGGTGTTGTCACTGTATTCTTGGCTTGAGTTAGGGTCTGGGAGCAACCACAATCCCTCTTTTGTGCACTGAAACTGTGGCCAGGATCCACACTTCTGCCAGTGTTCCTCATCACCCTAGGATTTTGGCCAGGAACTGTGCATGGGAAACATAACAGAATCTTGCACCAAGTACCAGCAAATGTAATTGCCTTCCAATCCCCTTATTGTCCATGAGAGGAGAGCTCCTGAAGGCACCACTGATGATTCAGTTACCTCCATAGTCTGCTGCTAGCTTTCATAGACATGACACTAGATGGTAATGCCAATCTTAGATTTTGAGCTACTCTCACCCTAATGAGACAAAATTTTCCTGGTGATCTTCTAAGGTATCTTGGGCTGGAAAATTGTTTCACTTCATCTTTTTCTTAGTTTTGCCACTCCAGAATTTGTTTTAAGGTGTTATTTTAATGTTGTTTTAAGGGGAATTTTGGTGACCTCAGGGAAGTTCTTGTCTTTCCTCCACCATCTTGCTTTTGACTTTTGAAAATTTCTACTTGTCATCTTTACCTGAATATCCTATTGACTTTTCAAACTCAATATGTCTCAAATGAAATCATTCATTGTCCCCATTTCCTCCTTGTAAAATTTAGGAAACTCTTACTCATTAGAACTATATTAATTGTCTAAGATCACAGTGTTAGTGAGTAACAAAGATGGGGATTCTAATAAAGTACAAGTGTTTGGATGAATGCAAGTGTTTTTGGTGACCTGAACAATCATTTCAATTGAAGTTTTTTCATCATTTTTCAAATGCTTATTCTGTCATAAGCACTGTGCTAGGGATTCAAATAACAAAACAAAACAAAATAAGGAGTTTCCATTCTATTGGAATATTATTTTCTTTCTTCAGTCTTACCTTCTTCTTCCAGTCCTAGTGAACCAAGAAGGAAAGTAGGCTTACATATCTGCCTTAATGTCAAATTGAAGTAAATGCACCCACTGTCCTCGGTACTTGTTTCTTTGCTGTCCTTTTCCCTATCTAGTATTTTAGACATGTAAAAGATGTGTAAAAGAGAATAGTAAATATCTAGAGTTATAGTCATTAAGCGCCTACTATGTGTCAAGCACTAATCTAAGTGCTGAAAATACAAATGGAAAAAAAATAAAAGGAAAACAAAGAAAGTCCCTGCCCTCAGAGGGTTTACAGTATGAAGGAGAAGAAAAAACACCAAAGAAGCTGGTAAGTGGTCATAAAGGTAACAAAGATAACTACAAATAAGGTAGCAAAGATGTCTCAGAGTAAAGCAGTCAAATGAGAAAAGAGAAGAAATCTGAGTTGAGCTCCATAAATGGAGGCTTTGGAGATCATAGGTCCACCCTCCAATAAGAGAAGCAGATGGTAATGATGAGATAGAGTACCAAAGTTGATGGGATCTTGCTGGATAAAAAAGTAAATGTAGTAGAAAGGTGATAGGAAATATAAAAGAGGACAATAAAATGAGATAAAATTGTTTAATTGCATTTTAAAATTCACTTTTTAAGAATGTTTGTCATTTTCAGGTTCACCAATCATTTAGAGATTTTCTATGGAAAAGTAAAATTTACATTATCTTACCGTGTAGTTTAAAATTGTATTACAATTTAATTTTCTGTTTTTAAATGCCAAATTGTCGATTGCTCCCCAACCGTGCTTATTTTCAAGGACCACTAGAGAATGTTTGCTCCATTCTTCTTGGGAGATAAATTTAAGAGAGTAACAGTCATCACTTACAAAAGAACGAAGGCTCCTTCTTGACCTGTGGAATACAGGAAGGACAGGTAACACTCCTGCTTAATGAAGTTCCAAACAATAACCTGTTTAGATATATATGAATAATGGGCTTTCTTATCAAAACAAAGAAAATGAGTCATGGCCATTCAAATAGTATAACGAGGCACCTGTGTAACCAGGAAAAAAATGAGCATTTGTAGAACTGAAGTAGAAAATGAGGTTAATGGCAAAACCATCCTAAATGAAACATCCCTTTGGTGAGGAACTTACTCAACAACTTTGCAAAATTTTGTTTTAATTAAACTTTTGATATGAAGTCAATAAGCATCTAAGGAAGTTTCTAATCTTACCTCTGATGTATTCTAATAAAACACGTTAAGTCTTGGACCCTCAATTGCCCCATCTGGTTAAAATGATGTTAAGAACTTTTCCCTTACCTAAATGGTAGTGAGAGGGAAGTATTATGTTACATCAACCTTAAAAGTGTAGTGAAAGTCAAGGTGTCATTGGGGAGAATGCCAGTTGAACAAGTTAGAATCACGGCTGACTCACAGCCTAAATGCATTTTTCTCACTGTCCTTTACTCTTGGATAAAGTGGTGGACAAGGAGAGAGGTAGAATCAGATTACAATCCTTACCTGTTGTTGTTCAGTCATTTCAGTAGGGTTGATTCTTCATGACCCTACATGGGATATTTTTAACAAAGATACTGGAGTGATTCGAAGTTTTTTTTTTCCTCTTGCTCATTTTATAGATGCTGAAAGGGAGACAAACAGCAGGGTCATATAGATAGTAAGTTTCTGAGACCAGATTTGAACTCACGAAAATGAGTCTTTCTCACTTAAGGCCCAGAACTCTATCTGCTGTGCCACCTAGCTGCCCCAAAAATCCTTTCTTAGAGGCTTAATAATTGTATGATCCTGTGAAATCACATTATCATTATCCACCTCAGTTTTCTCATCTATAAAATGGGGGTTATGCACTTCTTAAGAGCAGAGACCATCTTGCTTTCTTTATATGAATCCACAGCACTTACCACAGTTCATGGCACAAAGTAAGTACTTGATAAATGCATTTTAATTCATTCAATAGATTATGCATTTGTTAATGTCACCAAATTCAAGGGGTTTTATTTATTTGAAAGATGGAAGACATTTTTCAAACCATGGAGTACTACATAATTAACATTTTCAGTAAAAATGATGATGATACACTACCTAATTGGAATGAGTTTTGACTGATCATTTTTCTATTGCTTTGTCTACTGAGTCATTCTGTCACCAGTTCCTCAGCCACTAGACATAAGATCATGGACTTAGAGATGCATGGGACTTCAGAAGTTATTCATTCCACCACCACCACCCACATACACATTTTGTGGGCGTCCCAGAGAAATTATGTAACTTTCCAAAAGTCACACAGACAGTCCATGGTTGATGTGGGATTCAAACTGGGAAACACAGACTTCAAATCCAGCCAGCCTTCCACTTCACTGGTTCCCTTCAGTCTGCACGATATTTCTATCTTTCAAAAGCTACGTGCCTACTTTTCCAGGTTAAACATTTCCTTCATCCCCTTTGCCTTCTCTGGCTTAAGTGAATGGTTCATATGCCCAGAGAAAGGGCCACTGTTTTGTCATGTGTTGTGTGGAAGACAGAGTAAGGGATGGAAGATATAGGTTGAGAATCAGAGATTGTGGACAGAAAAATACAAGTTTGGAAGTGAGATGAAAGAAGTGACAAGGAGATGTATTGGGTTATAGAGATACCAATGAAAAAACAAAACAAAGTTTGGAAGAGAAATAAGTTCTTAAAGAGTAAGGATTATTTTTTTTTTTTTTTGGTTTTCTTTTTCTGGTTCTAGTACAGTCAGATGTATGCATGTGTGTGTGTGTGTGTGTGTGTGTGTGTGTACACATCTACATACCCACATACAAATGCATATATGTACAGGAGTGGGTGTGGGTGTATGTAGATGCACATATAAATATATGCATGCGTTTGTGCCGTTTATGCATACATGCAGGTACATATGTAAGTATTTGTCATCTTAGTACTTAAGGCAGCACCTGATGTAGAGACAGTGTATAATAAATGCTTTTTATTTGCTTGTATTAATGAGTTTTTAAAAGATACTTTACAATTTGGTTGTGTTTCTCTTGATATACTCTACCTTGTTGATGCTGCACCTAAAATATGGTTGACAGAATTGAATACATCTCTCCAGATCCTATCTAACAAGTAAATCCAATTAACAATCAAGTTGAAACATCATCACTTGGTGATATGGGTCCTTTATGAGACCAAAAAATCAATAACAATGACAAAAATCAGAGTACAATACAACAAGAGAATCACCTTCTCAGTCTGGGAGTTATATCTCTCTTCCCATAACCCAAGATTCTGTTACCTTTCTTGTTTACAGTATTCTACTATTGACTCATATTAAACTTTTGCTCTTCTAAAACTCCCACTTGTTTGTCAGGGATTTCTATTCTGTGGGATCTGTAACTTACAAAATTTCATTCTGAAGAAAAGAAGTGAAGAACCAGTGTATGGAGACCTCTGATCAATCCAGCATCTTTCAGATTGAAGGAACATCTTGATCTATATGAAATCAACAAATCAAATCTAACACATCAATACTTAATGTATTATGATAGTGTACCCTTTGCAACATATGACTAAATAAAAGAAGAAGGATCAATCCTCACTGAGACTGTGGTCTTAGAGCCAGTACTCTAGGTCAGAGGTTCTTAGTGACTATGATCTATGGACCACTAAGGATTCCATGAAAAAAAATTGGGGATCTATGTCACTTGGATAGGTAAAAATACATCTTTATTTACATTAACCTCTAACTAAAATTTAGTATTTCCTTCAATTACAGATTTAAAAATTATTCTGAGAGTCTATATGTTTCACTATACTGCCAATGGTCCAAGACATATATCAAAATTTTAAGAACTCCTGTTCTGTTACTTTATTCAGTAGAGCTATAATACATATTGGGACAATCTTGTGCAAAGTCAAAATAGGTTGCTATTTGATATTTCCAATGATGTTTTTGAAGTTTTACAACAATGTCTCTCGAGCATTTTTTTTTTATCTACTGAGTAGATTGTGTTAAAACTCAACCATGGTACTGAACATGACTTTATTTGCTTAGGAATTTGACTCTATTTCCATTGACAAGTTCAAAAGTTGAGCTTGTACCAAGTCCCATGGATATCTTAGATATCTTATTATTAAATTCAATTGCACCATTAGGACCCCAATCTCAGAAACAGCAGGCTTCTAGAATCCCTGTAGTATGCAGTGTGGTGGGAAAGTATGAATTTTTGCCCAGAAAGTATTGGTGTGAATTTATTTTTGTTTTTCATGTGGCAGTGAATATGGAGAGTGTGACCTTTTATATTTATGATAATCTATCAGCAATTCCAAAGGTGGAGTCTGACAATTCTTCAATAGCTTCAAACATAGGTAGAGTTAACATTTTTTTTTTTGCTCAAAGAAAGAGAATTTCCAAAGCAACTAGAATTTTTCCTGTAGAACGTGTCTCAGTATCTGTACTAACTTAAAATAATCTGTTTCACTATCACGAAATAGGTACCTACAATGCATAGTTTCTATAAATAAAATATAGCAGAACGTTTAGGATCAGATTACTGTGGCATACATAAAATGTTCTTTACACAAAACATGGAATCTTAAATTAATTCCAGTGCTCTGTATTTAAAAAAGATTTTGGATGAATAAAATATTAAATATTATAAAACACTTATGGATAAAGATAATATGTGTAATGTTGTTCTAAGCAGCATCTTTTCTTGATAACATTAATGACATAAGTAATACAAACCACAAATTTCATTGTGAGGTCACAAAATTCTGATGTATCATTTTCTATAATTATCTATCAATCATATTTCTCCCTCTATCATATCCATTTAGTAGAATTTCATACTGTATTTCCATTAATCTTATATTGTTAGGAAATTGTGAATCTCTGCAAATGAGCATAAATATCTACTGAGAGTTCCTTTTGACTTTCATGAAATGTCCAAGAATTGTATTTCATTAAATAATAACAGTCACCTATATAAAATAATATATGACCCATTAAGGAAGAAGAAGTATACCAGTGTAGTGGATGGAGAGCTGGGTTTACAGTCAGGTAGCTCGGGTTCAATTCACCCTCCAACATATGCTACTTTCATGGCCTGGGAAAGTTGTTTAGGATCTAAGAGTTCTAGCCAGTTCACTAAGATAAGGATTTGCAGAAAAGGTCCTAATCTCTATTTGTAGAGGGGGTTTCTCACTTTAAATCACAAACACACACACACACACACACACACACACACACACACACACACCACTGAAATCAGAAGATTCCTAATATCCCTGTATTGTATAGGATTTTGTGAAAGTAAATTTCTTCACAAAGTCCAGTCCTGTCAACTCTCTCTCTGAATTTATCTCTCTGCCTCTCTATTCATCTCTTTTTACAAATACTAATATACAGATAAGGATAGTGATACATACAGCGATATAAACACGGATATAAGTACATACAGATAAAGATAACTTAGATGTAGATCTTGGCAATGTCCTCAGCTCCCTTGGCGTTAGGGAATGATTCTGAAATATTGTTATCCCACGATAATCTCTCTACTGACCTTCAATCAATAATATCCAATAGATATCTAAAACTGAATATATCCAAAACATAACCACTATTTTCCCCTAAGCTCTCTCCTATGCCTGACTTCTTTATTACTATTAAGGGTAACACCATCCTCCTAGTCCCCTCAGATCATAGCCTAGGTGCCATCCTGGGTTTTTTCCCCTCTTCATGTCCCATATTCAATCTGTTGCCAAGATCTGTCAACATTATCTTTACAATATTTCTCTAATTCTTTTCTCCCTTTCTCTCCTCTGACTTTGCCAATACTCTGGCAAACACTCTCTCACAACCAGACTATTTCAACAGACTGGGTCGGGTTGCTTGGTTGCTTCAAGTCTCTTCCCACTCCAATTCGTCCTTCTTTCAGCTGCCAAAGTGATTTTCCTAAAGCACAAATCCAACCATGTCACTGTACTGAATAAAATCCAGTGGTTTCCTCTCACCTACACAATCAAATACAAAATCCTCTGGCATTCAAAGCCCTTCAAAAACTAATCCTCTTCCCCAACTTTCAGTTTTTTAAAAAAATTTTTATTCATCTTGCTCTTTGCCATGAAGTCTTTGTTTTAGGGACACTGTCCTCCTTGCTGTTCCACAAACAACAGACTCCATCTCTCTGCTTCAGATATTTTCTCTAGATGTTCCCCAAGCCTGGAACACTCTCCCATCTCATCTTGACTTGTTAGTTTACCTAGATTTAAGTCACAACTTAAAATCTCATGTTCCACCTAAGGTCTTTCCCAATCCCTCTTAATTCTAGTGCTTTCCTCCTTTTCATTTTTCCCTACATAATTTGTTTGTACATATTTGTTTGCTTGTTGTATCCCCTATTAGATTGTGGCAAGAGACAATGTTTTGATGATTTTTGTATCCTCAATGCTTAGCACAATGGCTAACACATATTTGTTAAATGCATGCTTGTAGACTCACTGAATAGACTGATAGAGAGAAACACATTTACATATATATATGGACATGAATGGATATATCCCTATGTATTTCCATATAAATATGTGCATTTTGTATAGCTATATTAAATATTATATGATACTACATAGTATATTATATGATTACATAGTATGTTATATATGTAATTATATATTATACTATACAATTATATATGTATATTATACATAATTACACCTAACATCATGACTGTAATTGGCATTAATATATTATATTTATTATACCACATGATCCTTATAGAATTCTGAAATATAGGTACTATAGATATTATTATAGTCATTTTACCAATTAAGAAACTGAGACTTAGCAAAGGTAACTGACTTTCCAGGGTCATGTGACCTAATAATGTCAGAGTTGGACTTTCTGATCCCAAATCCTTGATATTATGCAGCAAAATATTCAATCCAATTAAATAAACAAATATTAAACATCACCTACATAAAAAGCACTATTCTAGGGTTAGAAAATAACCAAACAATAAGAGGAA
This sequence comes from Notamacropus eugenii, assembly GCF_028372415.1. Classification (NCBI taxonomy): domain Eukaryota; kingdom Metazoa; phylum Chordata; class Mammalia; order Diprotodontia; family Macropodidae; genus Notamacropus; species Notamacropus eugenii. The sequence goes on along the minus strand of NC_092877.1, from coordinate 124,107,882 downwards.
ATGTCCCTTTCCCTCAAGGAGCTTACATTCTATTGATTTGGATAAACTATGTATACAGATCAGTAAATAAAAAGTTCATTTTGGGAGGAAGAATGCACAAATAACTGATTTCCAATAGCAGGTGGTACCTGAGGCTTTCTTTTATTGAAGAAAGCTAAGGATTCTAAGAGATGAAAAAGGACCTTGTAATCCATAGGGAACAGTTGGTTTTGTGTTTTCTTGGAGTTAGCAGGATCTGCATAATTGGGTTCAAGTCCTGTGTCTGGTACACACTGGTCATGTGACTATCGGAAAGGTATTTAACTTCTCAAGGCCCTGATAACTTTGCAGATTTTAAATTGTAGAGAAAGTATGACCCACTCCAAAGCTATCAAAAAATGTGAGAATCAGCCTTATGGGATCATAATCACATATTCTTATAGTTGGAGAGACCTTCAGCAGCTAGCTAGCACAACATGTACATGAGCATGGATCTTCTTTATAATATACCCTACAAGTGGGTATTCATTCTTTGCTGGAATATCTTCAGTGAGAGGAAGATCAAAATGGCCTGTGGTGGCTTGCTTCACATTGGGGACTAATCATTAGAAAGTTTTGCCTTGAATCTTCCTCTTTGTAGTTTGCACCAACTGTTCTTATTTTTGACTTCTAAGGTGAAGCTAATCCCTTTTTCCTAAGACCTTTTCAAATACTTGAAGATGGCTATCATGTTCCTACTAAGTTTATTCTTCTTGAGGTGTAGTGCTCCTAGATTCTTCAATTGATCATTATAAAACATGGATTCAAGGCTTTTCACTATTCTAGTTTCCTTCTTCTGGAAGTTTTTTAAAGTTATCTATATCTGTCCTAAAGTAATGTGCTCACAAAAAGAAACAATCCTCTGGATGTGATTTGACCAGAGCAAGGGATATTGGGAACATCCCATCTCTAGTCCTGATCTCTTAATGTAGCCCATATTTACATTAGTTTTCTTGGCTACTCATCTATCTACTTGGTTCAAACATATCTAACTTGGAGCCTCCTGAAATCCCCTGATCTTCTTTAAATGAACTGCCAGATGGCTCACAAGAAGAAAGTGAGGCTGGTGACCTTGCACAGCTCTCCCTCCCTCAAATCAAAGTCAACTGCAAGTCATGTCATCATCTTGGTGTCATGGTCCTCTTCAAGAATGAAGGACAAAACACAACATCAGCAACAATCTATTCGTGCCTTCCCATCTTCTCTCTATGAAGTTCATAGTATGAAAATCCTGTTCATAAAAGAATGCTATGTGGATCTTTTCCTCTAACAGCAGCAAGGTTTTAGAGATACAAGACAAAATTTGATATTTTATCAAGATTACTTTTTTCAATGATGACTGATCTAAAATGTATGCTAAAAAATATAATCATGCTTTTTGATTTGAGTTTAGGATAGCATGGCAAAGGGAATATCGTATATATATAAGAATGGCCATGATATTTTTCCATGTCTACAGGTGAAACAAGATTTCTCAGCCACCACCATGAACCCAACAGCTAATTAACCAAGTTTCCACTGTATGCTGAGCGCAACCCACACATCTGAAAAATATTTTATGTTTGCCAAGCATCCTATGAGTGGGTGCAAATTAAAAAAACATAGAGTGTGAAAACACCAAGGGAAAGCAAGCTACCAAGATCCAGTGAATTTTTTGGCAAAAGTTGTGCGTTTTGTTTATTTTTCTTTAGTTAAGAGGAAAATAAAAAAACTAGAAAAACCTCCCTTCCAGATATTCTGTCATCAAGGGAAGCCACAGTAAACTCTATCTCACTTACTTTTTATTCTTCCTCACTCCTTTAGCACCATGATGTAAAATAATAAATGACAAAAGCAACAAAAGCAGTAATCATTTACATAGAGATTTTTATGTGCCAAGTATTATGCCCAGCACTTTAAAAAGATTTTCTAATTTATCTTTACAACTAGGAGGCAGGTGCTATTATCTTTACTTTAAAAATGAGAAAATTGAGGCAAACAAGTTTGAAACTTGCCCAGAGTCATACAGCTAGTTAAGCATCTGAGAAAAGATTTGAATTCATATCTTCCTGGATTCAGAACCAGAGCTCTATCCACTAATTTTTTTCTTAATGTGTATTCTTTGATTTTTGAGTCACAAGATTTTAGGGCAGGAAGAAATCTTAGAGATCTTCTTTTCTAAGTCATTTATTTTACAGAGGATGAGACTTGGGGTACAGAGAGCTGAAGTGATTTGCTCAGTCATCAAGCAAGTACATAAGATAGAAGCCAGGCTTCCTGAGTCCAATGCTGTTTAGTTGATATCAGCTCATTCTCCCCTCTTACATAGAGACAGCCCAGTATAGTGAGTAGAATGCTGTATCAGGAAGACTTGGTTTTAAATTCCATGTCTAGCTTTAGTAAATGTGTCATCATGGTCAAGTCATTATCTAGACCTCTTTTTCCTCATCTATGAATTAAAGCTGAAAATGTGTACAATATGCATGCCAGAGTATCATGAGGATCAAGTGGTAGAAAAAATATTTAAAATTTTAGAAAGTCTAAACATAAGCTTCTATTATCATCTGGATTCTTAACAGTGAGATTCAAATATTCAAATAGCAGTTTCACTCCTTATTAAGCTTTATATCTTGAAAAGGAGAAGATTTGAAAGAAATAGATGATCTCCACCACCTTTCATCTCTAAATCTGATGATTCTAATTTTGTGTGTTTTTATGAAATGTGTTTTGTTTCCTAAAAGTCATAAGGTATCTAGTTAGTCAGAATCAATAAAAGACAGGTATCATATTGGATTAGGTAAATGCTTTTAAACAAGGCTAACTTTGTGGAAGAAAGCAATACTTGATTTCAATGTGGACAAGAAGAAATAAATTCTGTTGAAGAATTGTACATCTCTAACTCTATGAATATAGTGGTCACGATATTGTACTCTAGCATCTCATTTTTTGTCTCATGTTCTTCATCAGATGGGGCCAGGTAACTTAATTGGATGTTTTTGTGCTAATAATAAGTAAATAATATATTTGATCTCTATGAACCAGGGAGCTTTGCTCTATTACAAGATCTCAAACTGTATGATCAAATTGTCATATATGATAGTGGGGAGGGGCAGATGGCAGCGTGAAAGAGTTTCTATAGATTAGCACAAAGTTATCATTTGTCTTTCAAAACTACCCAAGCTGAATGTAGTATAAAATAGAGGGTATTGTAGAAAACAGTTCAAGCCAAGAGTTATTACAGTTTCCCTGGTATTGCACATATGAAACAAGCCCTGTGAATGTGTCTGGCACTTGATCCCAGGGTGAAGAAAACACTCTGCAGAGTATATGTCAATTGGATCAGAATGAGCTCAAGCTCATGGTTATAAATTATCCACTACTCCATTCTGCCTTTCTAAAGGTAGCCTAGAATCCCAATTTAAAGCACATCCCTCAACCATAATCACCACAAAGGGACCCAGTTCCTCACCATTAAGAGAAATTCTTGTTGCTGCAAGGCAGACTCTTAGTAATGTTCAGCGCTGGGTTATTCGAACTCACACAGCAAATTAGAAAGGAGTTTATGTAGAAAGTGACATTTGAGATGATTTCTGAAGGAAAGAAAGGATTCTAAGAGGCAGAGGTGAGGATGGATTATATCCCACATGGGGAGTATAGCTTGTGCAAGGACAATAAGATGGAAAATGTAATGAACTAGGTGATGAAGAGGAAGAAAGGCACTTTGAATCAGAGATTATATGATAAGGGATATGTGTTGGATGCATAATAGAATAAGGCTCAAAAGGAATCAAAATGCCTAACAAAAGTTTACATTTGCTTCTATAGCTGATAGGTAGACACTGAAGTTTACTGAGCAGAGGAATTTTACGGTCATCCCTGTGCTTTAGGAAAATTTTTTTGGCCTTTATGTGGAGGTTGGATTAGAAAGGCAAGAGATCCTAGGCATGAATATCACTTAGGAGTCTTTTGCAATAGTCTAGGCAAGTGGTGATGAGGATTTGATCTATGTCTCAGCACTAGAATAGAAGCAGTGTGAGTGTAGAAGAGAGGTGAGAGATGTGGTGGAGGTATAAATGGAAAGACATGACAAATGAGTGGATATACATATATTTTATATATATATACATATATTTTATATATATATATATAGGATATATATTGGAAATATATATTGGATATGTATAGGATATCTATTGGATGTATATATTGGATATATATATATTGGATATATATGGATATATAATATTATATATATATATATATCCACTCATTTGTCATGTCTTTCCATTTACACCTCCACCACATCTCACTTCTCTTCTACACTCACACTGCTTCTATTCTAGTGCTGAGACATAGATCAAATCTTCATCACCACTCACCTAGATTATTGCAATAGATGCAATATATATACTTAAAGCAGAGCATGGAGCATAGTAAGCACTTAATGAAGGCTTGTTACTTGTTGAGTAATTGACTAATTGGTTGTTTTAAATAAAATAAATAAGTTTGGAAGAGGGTAAAATTTAGAGCTATAGAAAATTAGTTCTGCTTTGGAGATGGAATGTTTGTAATGCTTATAAAACCTCCACTGTAAAATTCCCAATAGCCAGTTGGGAATGTAAGATATGGAGTCAGGAGAGACATTGAAGTTGGATATATAGCTCTATGAGTCATCTGCAAAACTGATTGTAAAAGAGATTGTAAAGAGAAGAGGGCACAAGAAGGAGCTTCTGGGACATACCAAGAGTTAAACATTGGACAGTGAGATGAAGAGAAACCAAGAAAGCCCAGTCCTGAGAAATGAGAGAAAAGAGAGTATCCAAAGGAGAGAATGGTCACCAGAATCATAATGCAAAGATGTCAAGAAGAGGATTAAAAAAATAACACTGAATTTTGAGAGAGCCATTTCAGCTGAATTATGAGGTACAGAAACTAGTTAGAAAAGCATTTTAAAATGATTGAAAAAAGATGAAGTGCAGAAACCAATAATGAACAACTTACTCTAGAAAATTATCTGTGAAAGGGAGAAGAGATATAAGATGGTAGTATGAAGGAAGAGAAAAAGATAAGATTTTTTAATCTTCATCTTCTTATGACAAGGGAGAGATGGGTTTTTATAGATATCAGGGAAGGAACCAAAATATTAGGAGAAATTGAATATTAGAAAAGACAGGTGATCATGGGGGCAAGGGACAGGAGGTGAAAGAAGTGGAAGTGATCAAAGGTATATGTAGAAAGGATTGGTCTTAGTGAAGAGATAAGAGACCTTTTCTTCAAAAATTAGAGTAAAGAAAAGGAGGAAGTTAGGGTGATATCAAAAGCCTTTGAGATGTACAGTTAATATCCAAAAACATAAAAAGAATGAGGCAATTTTGACATAATTAGTTCTTTATAAGTTCAAGTAGCTGCATTTCTTTTTATCATTCCTTCACATATCTGCTTGAAATTCCAATATGTAGCTTCACTTCATGACTACTAAGATGTATAAAAAAAGATCATGTACTTGCAAATTGGAGATAATCAGATATGTGTGGGGGAAATCTCCATTTTTTACAGGGAATGAGAAAAGAGCAATGATGTCTGGATTCTTAGAAATTCTGCCACAGAGCCTGGCATCAAAAATATTTCCCAGGATATTGAGGCGGGGTAGATTGCATTGTGAAATCATCAGTTCTGTCATTATTTGGAGGAACTCTGCATAGAGAAAAGAGTCTAGTAGGACCCAATAATTGTATTCAAAGGAATTGAATTTATTCTCTTTCTCTAGGGGGAAGAATTAGTCCTGATTTAATAAGTTAAAGAGGGACAAATTTTGATTAAAATAAGAACTTTCTAATGATTAGAATCAGGTAGCACAATGGATAGAATAATGTATCTGGAGACAGGAAGAAACAGATCCAAATTCAGCCTCAGACACTTACTCAGTGAGTGATCCTCAGCAAGTCACTTGCTTTTCTTCCTGCCTCAGCTTCTCCTTCTGTAAAAAGGAGATAATAACAGTATCTACCCCAGGGTTATTGTGAAGATCACATGAGATAATAATTGTAAAGTGTTTAGCACAGTGCCTGGCACATAGTAAGCACTGTATAAATGTTTGCCACTATTAGCTAATATTACTAAAGCTGTCTAGTAAGAAAATGAGCTACATCATTAAGTTGTGAGCGACCTATCCCTGCAAAAATTTACTTACAGAGTCGCTTCATCACAGTTTTTCAAAGCTTTTTTTATATTAATTTTTAGAAAAGATGCTTACATTGTAAAAAGATTTGAATAGGTGAATTTCAAAGCACCCTTCAACCCTGATTTTTGATATTTTATTTTTATATTCCAAGCCTCTTAAGAAAAATATTAGATGTTATTGGACACAGGGAAGATTGAACTATGTCACAAAACATAAATTAAAGGTTAATGACTAGTTTCTAACAGTGGATTCATTTTGTAATTAGTTGGTCTGCATCTTATTGGATTGTTGACTGGTTAGATCAAAGGCTAAAGCAAACAAATTATTATGTGAAAGGCTCAAGATCAAAAGTAAGTATTCCCTATGATTACAATCACTTTGATCTGTAATTCATTTATTTGAATAAGCTGAATGTACCAAAACATTCAAAAATGGACACATTTATTCTAACATTATTTTCTTCACTGTATGTATCATTTATATCTATATAGATACATGGGTGTATACATATACACATATAGGTATTTGCATGTTGATGTCCCCATTATGAGTATTTTGAGGGCAGTTGCAGTCTTTTTACTACCCTTTATATCCACAGAACTTAGTACAGTGCTTGACATTTTTAAGTTCGTAATAAACGCATGTTAATCGAATGGCCAAGTAGAGAAATTTAAATCTTATAGCTAAAAAAATTGCTCATGTTAAATCAACAAAAGTGTGCAGACACTGTAGTATCAAACAAATGCTTGATATTCTTGCAATGGTGAGGCATGAAAGGCAAAAGAAAACTGGTTCAGTGTATAAACTCAGTTACTAATATTACCTCAAAAAAAGCAAAACAAAATTGTAGCAGAGAATAAACTCATAGAGAGAATTAAATGACAAATTCCCCTGAGATCATTTATAGATTAAAACTGAAGCACGACAAATAGAAGTGAAAAAGAACAGACCCAAAGGGTTTTATAATGATTTATAACATCATTGCATTTGGATTCGATCATGCCAGGACCCAACTACCTCACTAAATGTGTCAGAGAAACTTAAGAGTTACTAAATGATTTTTAAATGATCAACTGCATGTACCAAATATTCTGAAGGAGATGTTTAAAAATACATAAACAGAACAGGAACTGTTTTTCAAGACATATAAAAAAGAGGGCAATTCTACTGAAAAAACCATTATACTTATTCCATTCCTTTTAACCCCAAAAGACAAACTGAAGAGACACATGAAGGGTTCTATGCAACTCAGAATGTGTCACAGCTGTGAACTGAGCTAATGTTCAAAGGAGCAAGACATCCATTATTGAAATACCTGTGGACCTTTAGACATGGGAACCTGGCTCTTGTTCCGAGGAAGAAAGGAACACATAACAGTCATGTAGGCCTATGAATGGATAAGAAAGGTCTTATGTTCCATTAACCCTACTCCTGGTGGTATAAAGTTTCTACAAACATTTCTAGTAATTACTACATTATATTGAGTACTATACATTCTCTGCAGGACAAGGCACATGCAAGAGATCTATTTAATCATTCAGAGAGGAAAAATAAGATGGATGAAATATCAACCTTTCCAACTCATACATGAAGTACAAATGAACAAGCCATGTCTTCAATTAGGTAGATAGAAAAGATCAGGTTAAATCAAACAAATGGGCTTGAAATGACCTTAAATTTTGTACCATTCAGCAATTCTGTTCTTTTTGACATTATTATTCTCTTAGTGAAGCTCTCTGGGAAATGCAGTATGATTGAATAAAACCACTTGCAGTAGATCTGCCTACAAATATTGCACCTTCTGTTTCCTGCAAGTCACTTAGCTTCACTTTTCCTTCCATTTTAAAATGTTTTTACTAGACATTTTTTTAAACTTCCAAAGTTATTTCTAAGGTTACTTTCTAATACTTTACAGTCCCATATCTATGTAATTCTGTAGATAGGGTAAAACATAATGATCATGGGAGCATTCATTTCAACTTTAGAAAGATTTTTGAGTTCTTTCAATTCCAAATCTCTACTTTTGCATACTAGGAAACTGAAGGACAGTCAATAAGTGCTTATTGAACATTTACTGTGTGTCAGGAACCATGTCAAGAGCTGGGGATACACAGAAGGGCAAAACAAGGTCTTTTTCTTAAAGCAGCTCACATCCTAATTGGAGTAGACAAAACACAAATAAGTGTGTACATGCTGTATGAGTTTACACATATTGTTATGTATATTTGTGCCTATTTATATACATAGAGAAGTGTATTAAAATTATTAATTATTAAATTAACTATTCAAATTGCATAAAACTTGCATTTGAGTAGGCATGAGAAAAGGGTGACTGAGAGTGTTAAAGTTTACAGAGATATTAAGAATGAAGATTTAGAAACAATTAAGAGATTATTAGTTATTTTGTAGTGAGCAGTTTCAGGTTAATGATGAGTTTATTTGCCAGATTACAAGGTTAGAAGTGAGAAGAGAGAAAGTTGTGGGACTTAGTGTAAATATCTTTTCCATGGAATTTAGCCAAAAATAGAAAAGTAAATATTGGAGAAGAATTGTACTTTTATAAAGATTGTCTATCTGCCTGTTTTCAAAGAATAAAGAAGGATGTACATATTAGAAAGTAATGGATAAAGACTCACTGGATAAGAAACATCATAGGAGGAGGGAGGGAGGATGGAAGGAAGGGAGACACAGAGACAGAGCCAGAGGCATAGACAGAGTCAGAGACAGAGAGAGAGACAGAGAATGAGACAGAGACAGAGAGAAAATGATAATGGGGACAACCTATCGGAAAAAATGGAAGAGGAAGAGATAAAATGTGTTTATTAAGAATTGTTCTTGGTAGGGAAAAACTCTTTGAGAGACAAGGGAGAAGGAGGAGATAGTGAAGGAAAACATCGAAAGTTATGTAAAATCAAGAGAGGAGAAGAGGGAGCTCTTGGCAAATAGAATCTATTTTTAGTTGAAGTTTGAAGAGAATTTCTTAAGTGATGCTGTAAGAGGCTGAAGAGAAATGAAAAGTATTATAATAGCTCAACTAATTTCTACTTGAGATTATGTAACATAAATTTGTAGTGGATTCACTCAATAATTTCAGGATTTTATCCACATTCATTCAGTAGCACGTGAAGTAATACAAAAGTGGTGAGTGGTGAGAGTAATCCAATGGTTTAGCAACATATAATCAAGGAAAGGACAAAGGGTCAAGGAATTTGATTATAGAGAACAGTATAGAGTTGAATTGATTCACCTCTATGAATACAAATTAGGTTAAATAAGGGAAGGGAAAAGTATACTGCTAGGACAGGGGTGACATCCTACAAAATAAGTGAGTGATAAATTAATAGAGGGATATGTCATCAAATAAGGTTAATAAACATTTATCAGTCACTTATTATGTGCTAGATATTGTGATGATGCAAACAACCATATGCCAAAGTGTATGTATATGTGTGTGTGTGTGTGTGTGTGTGTGTGAACATGCACGTATTTGATCCTGGAAGTGATAGGGAGAACCTTAAGTTTATTTAGTAAGGGATAGCAGTGAAACTGTCAGACTGGTATTTTAGGGAAATCATTTGGGTACTGAAGGGTGGAGGGACTCACGTGGGCAGAGGATTGCTACAGGCTGACAAACCAGGAAAGCAAGAACAAGAATTACAAAGCATATTGAAGGTATGGGATAGTTTAGGTATATGTAACTAGAAGGATTCATCCAAGTCCCATATGCCAGAATGAACATGTATGTATACACATATATACATACATATATATGATGTACATACATATATGATGTATATGCATGCTTGCATGCATACATACATGTGTGTGTATATTTAAGTATAGCTATGTGATCCTAGGGAAGTGATATAACCTCTCAGTGTTCTGATTTTGGAGAGGGGTACCCTGAGGTTTCTTATATCAATTAACTGCTAGGTCTAGATCTCTCCTCCCTACTTCTCCCACTGGGAAATGTTTACAAATCCTGCATTATAGGTTTTGGTGTTGTACAAAGAGAACTTTCTACCACAATACAGCCAAAATTGTATTAACTTAATTACTTAAATTTTCCACTACTGAAACCTATTCCTCTGGACATCTTTAGTCATATTTTATCTAGATTTAAAACATAGAGGGGAATTTCAAAGAATAGTAGAAATGATTTCTTCCTCATCATTTTGTTTTCCTTGAATAATAGACTGAGATACTTTGCTGTGTGATACTCTTTACTGTGTTAAAATTCCCAGAAGTCAACAGGCAAAAATGCCAAGAAATTGATAGTATTTCTTTTCTTTTTAACTGCTAGAAAGTCCTGGAGGTCCATATAACTCATGTGTATGTCCGGAATACTCTACTTTTAAAAGAACATCCAGAATCCATTAGCTCTGTGTACTGAACCCTTTTACAGTAAAAGTGATCAAACTAATGTTTACAAAAGTAGCCAATAAATGTTCATTTTACTTTGAAACTCATGGGCACTATCCAATGTTCCACTAGATACCCTTGAAAAAAAAGTAATTAGAATGAAAAAGGCTGGCAGACCTTTAATTAAAGTCACCTCTCCCTTCTTCTCTTCCCCCAATTATTCTAATGGATTTTGCTTCAGTTATATACAGGCCTGGCTTTCCCTTTAATAACATTTTTTCAAAATATTTCACTTTTGCAACTGTTAAAACAGCCTCAACTCAGAAACCATACATGGGTAATGATGACCAGGCTTTGTCAAAATCAAATCTGGAGCAAATTTGGGTGTTAAAAAAATCTATGGGATATAGATTTCACCAATATAGGAGGTATCTTTGGTTATATGGAATTCTGCACTTTACTTCCAGACTTTATAATTCTCTATAAAGGAAAGCTTGGAAAATCCAACATAAAAAAATTCCTTGATCTCATATAATCTCTATTTTAACCAATGAGCAATTAGGATGCTATTTAACATGGATGGGCCTGACAATTGATGAGTTAAGTACGTATACACTATCAAATGGAGAGAAGCTGATGTTAGGGTTGGAGTAAGAACAATCTGGATTTAAATTCTTTTTCTGAGACTTGTTTTTCATCCTTTATTTTCAGAAGAACAATGATACAGGGTAATGTCTTGGGTTTAAGTGAAGCAGAGTTGTGTAGTCATCAGCCTCAATCTCTCTTCCATAGTCACCAAAGTCCAGTGGCAAGTCAAGACAATTGCCAATAGCCCAGAATGTAGGTGATGACCTTGGTGTCTTTGAGGTTTGACAAAGCTCTAAGTGCTCTACAGTGCCTCCTTCAGTCTCCTTCATGGCTGCTAGAACAAATTGTTCTTATCTACTCATTCTTCCAGGAAAGTGTTCACATGCTTGGTGTAGACAGCCCCTCAAACTCACCAATAGGTTTGAGGCCTGTTCATTACCCACAACCTGGTTCAGTCAATATGCTTGAGACATTTGTACCTGGATGTATGCTACAGCTTCTTGGAGTCACAGGTGAGAGTTGTATGACAGATGGAACTGAAGTTGGATAAACAAGCCCTGAAAAGAGCTCAGCAAAACCTCACATAACCTCTGTGAGCCTCATATTATTTATCTCTGAAATATGCATAAAATACATACAGTATCCAACTTATAAGGCTTGTGTGATATTAAATGAGTTCCTTAAGCAAAGCGCTTTAAAAACTGTAAAGGAATTTTAAAATGTCAGTTCTGTTTATTATACCCAGTTTCTCTGCATGTGAGTTCTATAGGTACTTAACTAGTTCAAGGGACAAAACCAGTTTACACTTGAATAGGGAAGATCATAAGTGCATAAGTATAATAGCAGGTAGAGTGTGACTAGTCAAATGGAGTGACTTAGTCAAGTCCTCAAGGAAATTTCAAAAAAGAAAAAAAAAAGATCATTTTTGCCTTAGGTTATCAGAAAAGGATTTGTAAATGAAGTAGTAGCTGAGCTGGACCTTGAAGCACAGAATTTGACCTACAGAAACAAGTAGGAAAGTATTTCAGGAAATGAATGCATGAATTGCAATAATTGAAAATATATAAATAGGTAAAAAGATGTGTGACAATGAGTTTACCAGTATAGAAAATCTCTGTATTGGTACAGATATTGATACATTGATATTTAACATAGAGTTTAAAAAAGTACCTGAGGTTCAAGTTGAAGTGAATTGTGTATATTTGCACAATTAATGGATATCAGAGGCAGGATTTAAACACAGTGCTTCCTGACTTAATTTCCCAAACTCTAAAATATTACATATAACCTTATAATTGAAAATGAGAGATAAGGAAAGAGAGATAGATAATAATGTGAAGGAAGATATTTAATGAGGCCTTTAAAAGACTTTCATCTTAAGGGCAAAAGGAGACTCCTACAAGTTTCTGAACAGAAAATACTTGTCTGGACATGAGCTATAGAGCGAATATGTTGTCAGCTCTGTAGAAGATGGAAATAGTTTTGACAAGTGTGAAGATGCCTGTTTGCCATTAACAGTATACCCAATACTAATCATGCCCACCCCTCTTTTCGTGTTATTTGTCCTAAGGATAGCTTGAAAGGAAAATTTCCCAATGAAGTATTGGGAGAAAAAAGCTTTAACTTGGCTTTTTTTTTTATTTTATAAAATTCAAAAAGGTAGGAACGTTTTAGAGAAAATCTAAAAAGGCCGGAAGGAGTTATGCAGAGCTACAAGTAGGTTGGCTATTTTTTATTACTACTTTTATGTGTTTTCTGCTTTAAAATATATTCTGATATCTATGTTTCATATTAATTGTATAACACTACCAAAATATAAAGATTTAGAAAATGAAACAAGGAAAATGGACTCGATAATTATCCCAAAGGGAAGAGAGGTGGTGCAGTATGTAGAGCAACTGACCTGGAGTCAGGAAGACCTGTAATGACATTGCTGTATAGAATTCCCAGTGTGGAAACTCCTTCTACTTAGTCAAATCAGTTATTTCACTACAACTCATTATTTTAGATAGCTGCCTGAGAGGATTCAGAAGTTAAAGGGCTTAACCAAGGTCATAGAGCAGGTCCATGTCAGAGGTAGGATATGAGTCCAGGTTTCTCATGATTCCAAGTCTAGCAATCTTTTCATCATTCCAAGTCACTGAGTATGTCTGTCATCTGTGGAGAAGAAAAAAGAAGACAAATAAGCTGAATGAGTGCTGTTGAAGAATGCAAGTGACTTACATTTCCCTTTAGTCTTACCAAACAGACTCAAGGGGTGGGGGGGTCTTTTTTCTTAAACTCAGGGATAAACGTAGGTCGAAAGTTATTAAATAAATATCTACCAAGCACATCATACTGTTTTATGCTATATAAAGTAATAAAACAATAACCACAAATATTTGGAAGTGTGTGGCTATAACTCCTGAAATTGGCAGACCAATAGCAAAAATGCCATTTGATGGAACAAATAGATATTAAAGCCATTTTGTTGTAGTCCTGAGTTCATATTAAGCACTTTTTAAAAAGGCAGCATATATTGAGGCCAGCTTCTGAAGAAAGAGACTTATTTTCCAAAGTCCTTTAGTTTTTACTCAGCTTTGAAGTTAGATACTTTGACTTAGTCAAGAATTGGAGACTCACATCTAAATGAACATCACTCCTCTGTCTGTGTGGCTTCAGGTGAATCACTTCATCTGTAGAGGTCTAGGTTTCTTGCCTACAAAATGAGGGAGTTCATGGGGATGATATTATTCTATTTTCTAGGTCAAAGGGTTTAATTCACCAAATGACCATTAAGCATGTGAAAGGCAATATGATTTAGGCAGAAATCTAATTGAAACTGTTTTCACTTGGGGCAAATCCAGTTGAACAGGGGAAGGGGTGGTAAGATACAGAGGACCATACAACCTCTGGTTCATTCACTCTGAGAGAGAAAGCAGTCCCAACCCATAGCCTTTTGAGCACTTATGAAAAAAAGTGAGTACATGGGAAGGACAAAATAGTTAAGGAACTCTAGGAAGGACATTTGCACTGCATAATGGATAAGATAGCTTAGTTAGGACAGGTGAAGCATGGGGCATATAAAGAAAATAGAGAAACCTTTTCACAGAGAGGAAATGTTCTCTCTAGGGAGGTTAGCATCACAGGATAAAGACCAATTTGCACCTATTCTACTGACTGAGTAAAATGGGAAGTACACTGGGTTGGGTTCAAATCCATCTGTGCTACATATTACTTTGTAATTTTTGGTAAATCACCTCATCTCCCCAAGATCTTTATCAATAAAACCATGAGGTTTAATGAAATGCTTTCTAAAGCTCCTTCTTGCTCTAAGTACCTTGATATAAAATGTGTAAGATGTTTGAGATAATGAGGTATACAAATCGATCTATGATTGACATACTTGGATTTTTTTTCTAACTATTCAGGTGACAATCCATCTGTGGTTGCTAATCTTGTGGAAGACTGATCATCTATATCCTCCTGCCTAGATCCTCCCCTCAGGGAATGCATACAAAGTGCTACATATCCTCCCCACTTTCTTTTAACTTCAGGGAAATATCAGTTTTCAATGTAGTTGGCTATTCACATGATGACCCAGTTACTACTCTCAAGAAACTTACAGTCTAATAGGACAAGAGCTGTCATGGAATTCCTAAAAAGTCAAACAAAAGTTGGAATATGGCAAGGACAATTTGAGATTCAAATATGGTGTGGAAATTGATCTGAGCAAATAGAGAAGGAACTATTTTTTTTTTTTTTTACTGAGGTGTGTTCAGAGAGGGTGGCATCTTTCAGGCAAGGAGATGGACATTTAGTGAAATAAAGGAATTCCAGACCTTCCTGATGAAAAAACCAGAGATCAATGAAAAAATTGATCTTCAAATGCAAGACTCAAGGGAGGCATAGAAAGGGAAACAGGAAAAAATAAAATATAATTTGTTATTATATAAGGGTAAACTGTTTACATTCTTATATGGGAGGATTGTGCTTGTTAATCTTGAGAACTGTATATTTATTACATTTAAAAGGGATATAGATAGATAGATAGATAGATAGATAGATAGATAGATAGATAGATAGATAGACAGACACATATAGATAGATAGAGAGTGTGGGTATAAATTAACTAATGTGATGATAAAAAAAATTAAAGGGTACAAAGAGAAAAAGGAGGAGGCAGTAAAAGGTAGAGGTACAAAAACATATCAGAACAAAGAGAAAGAAGGAGATGAGCTTTGTTTGAACTTTACTTTCCTTGTATTTGGTTCTAGGAAGGAATAACATACTCAGGTAAGTATAGAAATGTAACTTGACCTATTGGCAGTAGGAGAGGAAAGAGGAAAGAAAAGAAGGGGAAGTTAGAAGGGAGGGAAGAAGTAGTAAGGGAAAAGGAAATAAAAGGGAGAGGGACTGATAGAATGGAGGGAAGACTGAGGAAGGCAGTGATCGAAAATAAAACTCTTTTGAGAAAGGGAAGGGGGAGGGAAGAAATAAAAGCACAAACAGGAGAGGGGGAATGGAATGAAGAGAAAGGCACAGAGAGTAATCATAACTGTGAGTGTGAATGGGATAAACTCTCCCATAAAACATAGGTGGATAGCAGAATGGATTAAAAAACATAATCCTACAATATGTTATTTACAAAATACACATTTTAAAGAGGGGAATAAAAACAGGGTGGAGGTAATAGGCTGGAGAAGAACGTAAGTTTTGCAACTAGTATCTGGGATAAAGGCCTTATTTCTAAAATATATAGAGAACTGAGTCAAATTTACAAGATACAAGTTATTCCCCAGTTGATAAATGGTCAAAGGATATGAACAGGTAGTTTTCAGAGGAAGAAATTAAAGCTATCTATAATCATATGAAAAAATGCTCTAAATCATTACTGATAAGAGAAATGCAAATCAAAACAACTCTGAGATAGCACATCACACCTATCAGATTGGTTAACATGACAAAAGCAGGAAAATGATAAATGTTGGAGGAGAAGTGGGAGAGTTGGAACACTGATTCACTGTTGATGGAGCTTTAAGCTGATCCAATCATTCTAGACAGTAGTTTGAAACTATAAACAAAAGGCAATAAAAATGTGCATACCCTTTGACCCAGCAATACAGCTTCTAGGACTGTATCTCAAAGAGATAATAAAAATGTGAAAAGGACCTCCATATACAAAAATATTTACAGCAGCTCTTTTGTGGTGGCCAAGAACTGGAAATTGAGAGGATGACCATAAACTGAGAATGGTTGAACAAGTGGTGATATATTAACATAATGGAATACTATTTTGCTCTAAGAAATGATGAACAGGCAGACTTCAGAAAAACCTGGAAAGACTTATATGAACTGATGCTGAGTGAAGTAAGCAGAACCAAGGGAATATTATACACAGTACATCACAGTGTGAGCACTGATATTGATAGACTTAGCCCTTCTCAACAATGCAAGGACCTAAAACATTTTCAAAGGACTCATGATGTAAAATGCCATTCACATTCTGAGAAAGAACTATGGAGCTGAAACACAGAATGAAGCAGACTATTTTCTCTTTTGTTATGTCATGTTTTGTTTTCTTTTTCTCGTGATTTCTCCCATTTTGTATAATCCTTCTATGCAACATGCGCAATATGAAAGTATGTTTAATAGGAATCCATTTGTAGAGCCCATATAAGATTTCATGCCATCTTGGGGAGGGAGGGTGAAGGGAAGGGGAGAAAATTTGAAACTTATGGAAGTGAATGTTGAAAACTGAAAACAAATAAATTAATTTTGGGGAGGCCAAAATAAAATTCCTGGTGTCAGGGAAAGTCATAGGTGATATATATAATAATGATATATAATAATATATAATAATAAAATAATATATAATATAATTAATATATATGAATATATAAACCATTCAAATATGTATATTTATGTACACTGCATGTATGTATACACATAAATATATGCACAAATACACCTACAAATAAATACAAAAACAGTTAAACATAAGATAATTTAGGACTGAGAGCACTCACTAACATGGGAGGGGAAGAGGGAGAAGGAAAGGTTTCATATAGAACTTTATGCCTGAATAGCAACTCAAGGGAAGAGGGAGATTGCTTTAAGGCAGAACTAAAGAGAGAGTATAATCCAAATATGCATAGATATAAATGCATGGAAATGGAAGATGTAGTATCACATGTGAGCAACAGAGAGGAGGCCTGTTTGATTGGATTACAGAGTATGGGAGGGAAGCAATATCAATGCATCAGGCAAACAATTTGAGATCCTAATACTTCCTAATATTCATTACTTTAACCTCCTTAATGTTTCCTTAATGGTAACTTCTCAACCTTGGAAGTTAAAAAAGAATCATAAAAATTATTTATTTATTATATATACATGTATGCATGTGTATATGTGTACATATATATTTGTATGTATGTGTATGTATGCATATGTACATATGCATACATACACATACATAGCATTGTACGAGGTGCTAGAGATATAAAGATGAATCAAATTTGGTCCCTATCCTCTGATTAGAGTTGTATTGGCCAAAGTGAAAGTTCCCAGAAGTACATTTTTCACGATGTTTGAAACTTAAAAAGCATCATTCTTTGGGAGAAATTCCATGGACTGTTTTGGAGAACCTTTATCCTGAATACAAATTATTGGCATGAACGTCCAAAGATTTGAATTTGAAGAGAATCCTCTGGGACACTGGAGATTTAAGAAATGGAGCTACTTAATGTAATCAGAACAGAAACAAGAGGAACAAGCAATACTTGTCAGAGTTTGGTCAACAGAGAAAAGACAGAACTAGAATAGTAGAGTGTTACAACCATGAAGTAACTGACCTTAAGAGTTACAGTAGAAATCTAATGCCCTTGAAGTAAGAGACTTTAGAAACTTGTCAACAAATTATGACTGATTTCCACAGATCAAAATGAAGACTAGGACACTGTGGTGTTTGTTTGTGTGTATGTGTGTTGAGATTGTTGTTACTGTTTTATTTTGTTTTAGCATTGGCTCTTGAGTTTAGAGATAACTATTCCTACCAATAAAATGGCTAAGATATTAGATTATAATTCCTTTGAAACCTATTATAAGTTATATTCATTTGTGGGTGTGGGCTAAGAAAACTACTTGAGCTTCTTTTGCTATTTACATTGATTTTAATTTCTTCATTAAATCTTTTTCCTGTTGGATATATTATTCTTATGTGATCTATCAATATAATATTTCACTGGTAGAGGACAGAGTTGTGCCTGGCATAACTTCTTAGCCAATAGCCCATTTTGAACTTAGTGAAAGGAAGTAAGGAATATCAGTCATAGTTATCAAGGATTTTTTTTTTTTTACTGACCCAATAGTAAAGGAATTTAAGAAGTAGAAAACAACCTGCTATGCTAAATTCAAGTAAACACTTTTACATAAGGCAGAAAAAATGTTTCAAATAATTCTGTCAGTGCTTGTGGTCATTTATTGCTAATGATTTCTTAGAATAAGAAATAAGAATAAGAAATTTCTTAGAATAAGAAATCATTTAGACATTTCCTAGTTCATCGGGTTCTGTGGCAAGCATTTGGTTTTGTGGAGTGTAATTTTATTTGTCCCCCCAAAATCTTTCTAGTCTTAGTGCATTTAAAAGGACAAAGATGATATGTGATGACTGATATATCCGCTGGCATTAACACCTTGGTCCAAATCATCTTTCTTTTCAATCTCCAAGTATACCATCTGACCTTAGTGACAACTCATTTTTAAAAAATGATGAGCATTATATGGTGTTCCTTATTAGAAGCATGGATGCAAGTAGCATATTACAAAGGATGAAAAATGTAACTACATGTTGCAATCTATTCCTTATGTAGGTCATTCTCTTTGATCCTCACTTGAAAGCATTACCATTTCCAGGAGATGTTGCAAAAAATAAAAAGCAATTACCACCACATCTCCGTTAGAGGAGCTTATAGGTATTAAGGGATCATCACATTTTTCACTCCTCTTCTGTTCCCATCTGAAAAGCAGTGTTATATGGTTTCAGGCCAAGAAGTTGAGACTGTACTTTTCCATTAGTTTTTCTTAGCCAAAAAATATGAACTTGTGAGAAACAATTTTTAAGACATACTAAAGAATGGATGAAGGAATTCTTATGTTTCACCTGAAACAAGGAAGATGAAAAGTTCATATGCCTTTGTTGCCATAGCTGGATATTAACATGGAGTTACTGAATCATTTTAATAGGTGTCATTATCCCAACTAAGCTTCCTAGTAGAGGCCTCCCGCAGTTAGTTATTTCTGCATCCCTTCTTTTATCTTTCATTTACATATCTATGTATATTTTGAAGACAGTGACCAATCAGTTTCTGTCATATTGGTTTCCCCAATATTAAGTACAACATCTTGTGCAAAGCAAAAACTTAAGTAAAAGCTGAACTGAATTAAATTGAATCAAATTAAGACAATAATTTGATGGCATGAGCCCAATAGGATATTTGACCTTCATGCACTTTGTATTGATTTTAACATCATTAAGTACTTCATATTTCTACCATTCCTTTAGCTACACAGTGCTTTTAAAGTATTAATATTTTATTTGTCCTCAGGAGTTTGCTTGAGATAAGTAGGACTGGGTTTTGTTATATCAAATCTATCATTATGGACCCTGAAGCAACGAAGTTAGAAAAACATGCCCGAGAATCAAATGAGATATGTTAAGTGCTTTGCAAAATTTAGAATACTATATAAATGCGTCATTATATTTATTATTATTATTGTTACATCAACTCATACAGATAGGGACAAAAAGTAGAATCATAATTTTTTTTCTCTACATTTGCAGCAGATAAGAGGTATTATCAACATGGAATGGGTATGTATATGGGATTATAAGAAAGGAACAGCCTGTAAGAGAACTTATCTCTTCCTACTGTAACATATCATAATTCTAAGGAAAAATAATTGCTTGTATTCAATATAAAAATTTGCGATGGTATGATTATCTTTGATTCAGTTTTGAAGTATGTTCCATTCCAAAACATCAAGCACACTTTTTCTAGCCTTCTCTTACTTTTCATATCTAAAATGATCTTTCATTCCTCAAACTTCATGCAATACTTTGTACTTTTCTTATTCATTTACCAGATGGTCTGGTCCATCCTCTTCATTTTGGACATAAGGAAACTGAAACAAAGAGAAGTTGTGACTCACTCAATGCCACAGAACTAGCAAGTAGCATAGTTCAGGGGCTCTGCATTCAATGCACTTTGAACTGCACTGGGATAAATAAATCTACCTCTTGGAGGGCTTGGAAAATGACTGAATTGCAGCTACATCTATCAGTTGTAGTGCTGAACTAACAGCTCCCTGACACAGAAAGCCAGGAACATCATGCAGTGATCTTCATCACTTCCTGGCTACCTTCATCCCACCTACACTCTTGAACAATTTGCATTCATCTCAGGGTGCTGCTAGGAATAACAACCAGGCCCTGACAATCTCCACTGAGGCATGCAAGGCAGAATTGAGGACATTATAGACACATGTGAATATAGAAAGAATATGATCAAGAGTGTTAAGAATGGGTGTGCATATTGAGGGGTAGTATTTTAACCAGAGACACTTAGGAGAAATTAATTAAAATGGATTTAATATTTCATAGCAGTTAAAATTAGAGTAGTTTATTTAGGAGGAGAAGATTATCTTTAGTACCAAATCAGAGGACTATGAATTAATAGAAAAATAAAAAAATATATATTAGAAGTAAGGAGAAAGACAGTCTCTCTTTTAAAATAAGTCAAAATAAAATCCATTTTTTGTCTATAAGTCTTTATAAATTCATAAATGTAGAAATTAATGGAATTTTAGGGGTCAGTCATCTAGCTACACTCTCATTTTACAGATGAGGAAACTAAGGTTCAGAGAGGTCAAGTTACTTGTCCAAGATCATGCAGGTAATAAGCAGCACAGGCTATTCTCTGACAGGGTCAAGCAGGCTGCTCTCTTTCAAACTTTGTACCACTAGGAGGGCCAGCTCATGCCCAGGGACTTCAATCAGCAACATTCATGTCAGGAAAAAAATCAGCTCCTTTCTGCCTCCCCCTTTTACTCCTCTGGTCACTTGTGACTGCTATGATCAAGGAAGGCAAAAATAGTAATGTTACAAAAAGATGAACCTCTGGTCACCTGTTCTTAAACTGCACAACTCACTTCTCATGGCAAAGTGCAGGGTTTGACCAGGAGTGTCTAGTTCAAAAGATACTTTCTTGGTGAAAAAGATAAAATTGAAAAGGGAATTTCTTTTTTTAATTTTAGGATTAGGGAGAAAATATTATTAAATGGAGCTTTTCTGCAAAACTTATATTTTAAGAGAGATTTAGTTAATTAAAGAACAAAGTATAATTAAACTATAATTTAAAAAAATGTTCTTTGTGGCAATCTAAAATAAAAGCATTTTTTAATACAAATATATATATATCTATATGTATATTAAATAGGTATGTATATAGATACAGGTAGTTAACATATATTATTATGAGACTGTACATGTAGTGAGGCCTTTCAATGTTACAAGGGCTCTTGCTCACCTGTATCATGAAGATGCTATCATATGACTCAAAAGTGAGGCAGAGAGGAGGAGGAGCCAAGATGGTGGAGTAGAAAGATACACATATGCTAGCTCCGAACCCACAGCCCATAAAATACCTGTAAAGAAGAACTCCCAACAAATTCTGGAGAAGCAGAAGACACAGAGCAATGGAGAAGAGGAGGTTTCTGTTTCAGAGAGCCCTGAAAAAACAACACCAAAGGTCCGTCGCACCCCAGACCCAGAGTACAGCCCAGCCCTGCTTTGACCACACAGCACCAAGAGGAGCAGATTTGAACAGGCTTCAGGGACAGAATTTCCAGCAGCCACACAGGTCCCTCCACCCACAGGCAACAGAGGTCACTGAGAAAGTATTTTGGATCACCAAGAGGGGAGTGGGGTATCCCCCATAACTCAGGCCCCCTCGGGAGGCAGCAGCAGAGGAAGCAGCAGATAGGGGCTCCCATAGCAGACAGGAGCCAGGATCCATTGTCGAAGGTCTCCTCATAAATCCCCTGAGGGAAGTGAGTACCATGTGGCGGCCCTGCCCCCACCTGAGCACCTGAACTAAATCTCACACTGAATAACAGCCCTGCCCCTGCCAAGAGCCCTGAGGCTGGGAAGCAGCATTTGAATCTCAGCCCCCAAGCACTAGCTGGGCAGATCTGGAGGTGTGGTGGGTGTGGAGAGGGAACTCAGAAGTCAAGTAACTGGCTGGGAAAATGCCCAGAAAAGGGGAAAAAAAAAATAAGACCATAGAAGTTTACTTTCTTGGTGAACAGGTGTCTCCTCCCATCCTTTCAGATGAAAGACATAAATGTCAAGGCTTCCGTATCCCAAACATCCAAAATTAATATTCAGTGGGCTCAGGCCATGGAAGAGCTCAAAAAGGATTTTGAAAATCAACTTAGAGAGGTGGAGGAAAAACTGGGAAGAGAAATGAGAGAGATGCAAGAAAATCATGAAAAGTAGGTCAACACCTTGCTGAAAGAGACCCAAAAAAATGCTGAAGAAAACAACACCTTGAAAAATAGGCTAACTCAATTGGCAAAAGAGGTTCAAAAAGTCAATGAGGAGAAGAATGCTTTAAAAAAGCAGAATTAGCCAAATGGAAAAGGAGATTCAAAAGCTCACTGAAGAAAATAGTTCTTTCAAAATTAGAATGGAACAGATGGAGGCTAATGACTTTATGAGAAACCAAGAAATCACAAAACAAAACCAAAAGAATGAAAAAATGGAAGATAATGTGAAATATCTCATGGGAAAAACAACTGACCTGGAAAATAGATCCAGGAGAGACAATTTAAAAATTATGGGACTACCTGAAAGCCATGATCAAAAAAAAAGGAGCCTAGACATCATCTTTCATGAAATTATCAAGGAAAACTGCCCTGAGATTCTAGAACCAGAAGGCAAAGTAAGTATTCAAGGAATCCACAGAACACCACCTGAAAGAGATCCAAAAAGAGAAACTCCTAGGAACATTGTGGCCAAATTCCAGAGTTCCCAGGTCAAGGAGAAAATATTGCAAGCAGCTAGAAAGAAACAGTTCAAGTATTGTGGAAATACAATCGGGATAACACAAGATCTAGCAACTTCTACATTAAGGTATCGAAGGGCATGGAATAGGATATTCCAGAAGTCAAAGGAACTAGGACTAAAACCAAGAATCACCTACCCAGCAAAACTGAGTATAATACTTCAGGGGAAAAATGGTCTTTCAATGAAATTGGGGACTTTCAGGCATTCTTGATGAATAGGCCAGAGCTGAAAAGAAAATTTGACTTTCAAACACAAGAATGAAGAGAAGCATGAAAAGATAAACAGCAAACAGAAGTCATAAGGGACTTTACTAAAGATGAACTGCTTGCATTCCTACATGGAAAGACAATATATGTAACTCTTGAAGCTTTTCAGTATCTGGGTAGTGGGTGGGATTACATACACACACACACACACACACACACACAGAGGGACAGAGAGCACAGAGTGAATGGAATAGGATGGGATCATATCTTAAAAAATCAAATCAAGAGGTGAGAGAGAACTATATTGGGAGGAGAAAGGGAGAAATGGAAGGGGGCAAATTATCTCTCATAAAAGAGTCAGGCAAAAGACTTTTTAGTGGAGGGAAAAAGAGGGGAGGTGAGAGAAAAACATGAAGTATATTCTCATCACAATCAACTAAATGAAGGAATAAAATGCACACTCATTTTGGTATGAAAACCTATCTTACAATACAGGAAAGGGGGGATAAGGGGATAAGCAGGGTGGGGGGGAGGATGGAAAGGAGGGTATTGGGAGGAGGGAGCAATTTGAGGTCAACACTCATGGGGAGGGACAGGATCAAAAGAGAGAACAGAAGCAATAGGGGGCAGGATAGGATGGAGGGAAATACAGTTAGTCTTACACAACACGACTATTATGGAAGTCATTTGCAAAACTACACAGATATGGCCTATATTTAATTGCTTGCCTTCCCAAAGGGGATGGGTGGGGAGGGAGGGAGGAAGAGAAGTTGGAACTCAAAGTTTTAGGAACAACTATTGAGTACTGTTTTTGCTACTAGGTAATAAGAAATACAGATAATGGGGTATAGAAAGTTGTCTGGCCCTACAGGACAAAAGAGAAGATGGGGACAAGGGAAGGGAGGGATGATAGAAGAGAGGGCAGATTGGTGATAGGGGCAATCAGAATGCTCAGTGTTTAGGGGTGGGAGAAGGGGACAAATGGGGAGAAAATTTGGAACCCAAAATTTTGTGAAAATGAATGTTAAAAGTTAAATAAATAATTTTTTTTTAAAAAATGTGGCAGAATAGATATCACTAGCCTCTTCTTCCCCACCCTTCATTAAAGGAGGCTTTGATTTTTACTGGGAAGAGAAACAGGAAGGCAGAGGTTTGACTACTCTTTTGTCCTTGGGTGGGGAAAGTACTAAGCTACATTATTTCTTTCTGCTCCCTTAAATAGTGGTTTTCAAGGGGATGAGGTTTTCAAGAACAAACTTATGATCATTATTCTACTATGGAAGGAAAAGGAATCCAAGCTTTATGTCTAAGAGTTGACCTCTTTCCCATCAAATAACAATTCCACAATTACCACACCTAAAACTTTATCATGAAAATTAATTTATGTAAGTCAGTAACAAAATAGAAATCATAGAAGGTATACACAGGAGAATATATATCAAGCAATACATACTGGAAGAGATATCTCCTTAAGAATGAGGTAACAGCTCAACCAAGAAAGAGTCCCGAATATTGCTTATATGTATGTATATGTATGTGCATGTGTATATGATATGTGTGTATGTATGTATACATACACACACACACATATACAAATTTGCTTACTTCAAGAGACTGATTAGAATAAAGAAAACCACAGAGCAGGTGCCAAGATGTTAGGGTACACCTGGGACACAGTTGAACTTTCCCATCATTCTCTTCCAAATGACTTCAAAATAATGCCTCAAATAATATTTTGGAGTGACAGAACCAATAAAAAAAAAAACATCAGAAGAAGACTTGTTTCCCCCCAGCCTTAAACAGCTGAGCAAGTTTGCAAGAGAGTTCTATAACACTGGAGAGGCCAGTGACCAGGATCAGGGCAGAAACACCAGTAACAGATCTTGGAGGCTGCCTCAGCAGCAGCAGCAGCAGCAGCAGCAGCAGCAGCAGCACCAATTTCAGGAGTTCTCAGCCCAGAGATGATAAGGGAGTAGGACAATTGGTTAGAAAGATATTACAGGGAATCCTTTGCTGGAATTGGATGTAGCTGGCATTGATTGTAAATTCTATTGCCCATAAGCAATTCTGGGTTCCAGTTCAAGAGTACAGAGGAGTCCTTGTAATTACTCATAAGGGAACAGGGGCTCTGGTCAGTTTTAGAGCCAAGAGAAGCACTAGTACTTGTAGCTGTAGGGGAGAAAGGACCATTACAGGGAAAAGATTAAAATACAGACCAGGAGAACAGTGATCACATCTCTCTCAAGATGTGATGGTAAAAATGTTAAAATAACCTAAAATGTGCAGATCTCCAGAACTAGTTCTTAAAACAGGAGTGCCACAAAACAAGTCTGAAGTTTGGCACAGTGCCATCCCACCCACAGGTGAGCAAAGTCCAATTTTAAAATAAAGCTCAAAGTAAAAAAAATAGTGTGGGGATGTGAACAACAAAAACAACAAAAACGAAGACCAATGCATGAACTCAGAAGACAACAGTGTGAAAATACCTATAAACAAAGCTTCAAAGAAAAATACTAATTTGACCCAAACTCCAAAAGAATTACTGGAAAAAAGATAAATGCTGTGGAGGAAAAATTGGGAAAAGAAATGACACTGATGCCAGAAAATTATAAAAAGATACTTAAGGAGGAGGAGAAGGAGAAGAAAAAAGAGGAGAAGAAAATCAGGTAGAAGGAAATAGATACAATCAAGAGAATTAAAATAAAGGGCTTTATTATTGTTCTTTGTCTGAAAGTAAAACAAAACAGTAATAATGATCTCATGCAAAGGAAAAACAAATATAGACTTAATTAAAAGAGATGACCAATGGAACTACATTTTGTTAAAATTTACTATAGACAATTAAGTAGTACCAAAAAAAAAAAAATACATCAAGTTTCTCTGATAAAAGTCTCATTTCTAAAATGTATAAGGAACTGAGTCAAATTTGTTTTTTAAATGATCAAAGGATATGAACAGGGAATTTTCAGGGGAAGTAATCAAAGCTATCTATAAACACATGAAAAAAATGTGCTGAATCACTCTTGATTACAGAAAGGTAAATTAAAACAACTCTAAGGTACCCCCCTCACACCTATCACAAATGACAAATTCTGCAGAGGATGAGTAAAAATAGGTAAACTAATGAATTATTTGTGGGGTAACAAACTGGTCTAACCATTTTGAAAAACAATCTGGAAATTATGCCAAGAGGACTATTAACTGTGCATATGTTTTGATCCAGCAACACCGCTGCTCCTTCTTTACCCCCAAAGAGATCAAAGATAAAAAGCAACAAAAAAGGACAATTTGTACAAACTCCTTTATGATGGCAAAGAATTGGAAATTGATAGGATGTTCATCAATAGAAGAATGACTAAACAAGTTGTGACATGATTGTGATGGAATATTATTCTACTATAAGAAATGATGAGAGGGGTAGTTTTAGGGGGAAATATTGTGATAAGATTTATTTGAACTGGGGCAAAGTGGAGTGAGAAGAATCAGATCAGTGTACTCAGTAACAGCAATGTTGTAGTGAAGATCAACTGTGAAAGGTCTGACTATTCTGATTAATACAATGATTCAAGACAAGTCCAAGGGACTCATGATGAAAAAATGCTCTCCAATCCTTAGAGAGAACTGATGAACTCTTGAGTGCAAACTGAAGTAAAATTTTCTCTATTCCTTTCTTTTATATGAAATATGGTTAACATGGAAATATATTTTGCATGATTTCACATATACGATTGAAATTACATTGTTTGCTTTTTACTACGTGTGGGAGAGAATCTGAAACTCAATATTTAGAAAGAAAAAATGTTAAAATAAATTATTAATGTAGGAAAATAAATATAAAAACCAAAGGACACCATAAAAGTTGGTTTAGAAGTCTCAGTTCTACAACAGATAACACTGGCTAATCAAGGCAAAGTTAAAGAAAACTTTTTTTCATGCTAGAGGGGTTTTATTAAAGAGTTTTCAAGTTCTCATTAAAAGACTCCCCTGTACCACTATATAAACAATTATACCCTTTCCCTCATCTGCATTATTTAGGAGATCATTGGAGACAGTAAAAGCAGGACTGGTGACCCATTTCCACAGACAGTCACTTGGACCTCATTTCTTCTCTCATTCACAATCAACATATTCACTTTTTACATGACTTCTTCCACCCTGTTGACTATGTTACCTTCTGTCTTGTCATATAACAGAGAGATAGATTGTTTGCCAAGGTCAGCAGAAGGAATTAATATGTGGCAAAGGGGCTCCTTACCCATTCAGTGCCCTTCATTCCATTAAGTACAAAAGGTTAAAATAAAAATGACAAAAACACTAGTGGCAATTTATAGCATACTGACTATGCATCCCACAATCCACATAAGAGATGTGGTGGACACAAGATGCTGTCTAGCTCACAATTCTTGTTTAGACAAAAAGGGAGAAAACAACACATCACTCAATAACACATGATCAAGACCATGCAGATCATTTCTCCATGGAGAGTCATACTAATTCCTACAGCTTAGCGCAGTGCCTAACACAGTATGTGGCACATAGTAGGCACTTAATACATGATTATTGACTGAATAACCCTTTTCAAATAGATTTTTTTTCTTATACGTATTCTCTGATGTTTTCTTCTTCTAGTATTCATTTCTATTCTCTGGTTTAAGACTGCGAAGTGACCCAGATGGTGATCTCCATGGTATGAAAACTCCTTTCACTCATGAAGCTTGCCAAGTCCTCAGGAATTTGTTGTCTTAGAGACTGCATGAAGACAATTATCTATGATAACATAGTGTATGAGAGTATGACTCAAACCCAAGAATTCCTTATTCCAAGTTTGGCTCTCTCTCTAACGTTATTTTTCCCTCTCTATTCTATGAAAAGTTTCAAAATAACCTTTAAAAGCATCATGAAAAAAATAAGACAGCAAGATACACAAAAGATTTGGAGTCAAAAATGAGGTCTTGAAATAACTATCTTTGGATATAGGTTAAGTTCCCATCTGTTCTCCTTCCTACAAATTAATAACTTTTTCCCATGATAATCAGACTCCACATAGGTCTCACTGTTCTCATTCTAGAAATAAGATTTAGCTCAACTTTATCCATAGAAAAGTATCAGCCTACAATCCAGCTGATGTGATTATCTTCTGACTCATTACACAATTAACTTGCTACAATGATCATTGTTTATCCTGAAGATCATAGACTCCCCCATATATTCACCAATAATTTTTTCCTCTTTGTATTCCTCACTAATTGGAGTCTTGATTGTCATTTTCCTTTTATTCTCAAAGGAGAAAAGAGTCAGTGTATATAGTATCAACTTTGTGCCATGCATTATGCTGTGTGTGTGTGTGTGTTTAGCAAATATTATTTAGCTGGATCTTCACAAAAACCTGAAGTAGATGCTATTATTACCCCCATTTTCCCGTTAAAGTAACTGAGGCAATCGTGGGTTACTTGTCCAGGGTCCTACAGTTAGTAAGTGTCTAAGGCTAGAATTCTTCCTGACTCCAGTTCTAGTTCTCTCTGTATTATACTACCAATTTCCCCTGTGAAGGTAAGTAGAACTTTAGGTCTACAGTATTATTCAATTAAGCCCTTTTATGTTTGCTGACCTTCAGAAACCTTAGATCATGGTTCATAATTCCTGTTGGTTTTTAAATATCTGTATTAGTTCTCCTTTCCCAAACTTCATTCCCTGCAGTAATTTATAAGAAAACATAAGCCTTTTCCTGCCTTTGCTCCTTTAAAATCTCATATTACTCTTCTAGAAAATTTAAAAGGGTTGACAATTATATAGGAACAGTAACCAGAGCTTAGATTTCAGTAATATGAGAAGCTGCTGGGTGAGGAAACTTCTGCTCATGTTGGCATCTTCTAAGAAAAATATGTGATTAGACATTTTTCTAGAACACACAGAGATTTTGTGACTTATTCCAAACCATACAGTCAGTATGTTGTGAAATCAGAGGCAGAATTCACTTGTTTTATATGGTTGTGAGGTCAGCTCTCTAGTCATCACATAACAATTGCCTTTCTCTTACAACTAGATACCATAGGAAAGCATAACAGGAGCTTACACATATTAAGAAGAAAATTATAAAGTTTCACACTATTTTCCAGTTAATCCTGTTATCCCAATCTCAGAAACAAGAAATGAGGCAGAGCTTTTTTCTAATTATACTTGTCCTCCTAACTTATCATGTAATGAAGACTATGCCTGACAAAAGTCCTGGATCTCAAGTCTTTTGTTTCAAGTGGACATTCACAGTTACCACTTTACCACATTAACTGGATAGCTTAAGTCTTTGCCTTTTTGCATCTAACCTTCAGTTAGATCTTCTTGTGGTAGGCTTTTGGTGATCTTTTCTATTTTCTTGGGTTTGTTGGCCCTTCTTTTATTTGTGGAGAAGTTTGCTCTGTCCTATATTGGCACCAGCATCATTTTATGTCCAAAGAGTATTTATAGAGTCAGAACCACAGGCATTATAATTTAATTTAATTGAGATTAACTTTTAGTGTGAATACTCCTTACAGTCACACCTTTCTTACTAATTGGAACTCTCCTATACGATCTCTGTTCAAAATTCCTTGGTAAGACAATGATAAAAGGCACACTTTTAACTGAATCAGCAATGGATAACTTCCTTAGATTTTTCATATTTGTATCTAAGCCCTTGGATACTAAGTTGCTGCTGTGCCTCATCCACTGGGGACTTTATTCCTGGACTCCTACTTTGGTGATAAGAAACAAGTACTAAGCAATTACAACCATAGAGCAATGCAAAATAAAGCTTGTTGATACAGTGATTCTCTGTGCTAGTATGGAAGATAATCTCTTCATTGTTCTCATCCAGTGAAAGGATCCCCTCAATACTTCCATAAGTATTCTGTGTAGACTCTAAAATGTGGCCCTTCTCAATATCTTAACATATTATTTCACTTTTATCATTTAGTACAATATTCAGCTAGAAGAAGCACAGAACTTGATATTGGCAAAGGGACTCAAATATAGGCTAAAATCTATTATTCCTTTAAAAGTTCCATATCCATTATACCTGACAAATGGTCATCCAACCTTTTATTGTAGAACACCAATCATGGAAGTATGGGACACACTACCTTTCAATGCATTCCACTTTTAGACTGCTATCTTTGGTAGGAATATACCAAGCTAATAGTCTGCCTCTTTGAAATTTCCTCCAGTGACTCTCAATTTACTCCTGAAGCAACACTGTACTTGGATACAACTTGGAGGCATGAAAGAGTTAATGTAACCTCCAAAATAATGAAACAAGGAGGGTATCATTTCTCAACTTATTCACTGTGCTTGTTGCATAGAAAAACACTTGATCTATGGCTTCCTAATATTATAAACCATAGTTTCACAATATCATTTTTCAATGTGCTATTTTAATGAAGGGGCTTGGCAATGCATCATATTTTTAAATGATGCCAATGTTTTAAAACAATAACAACAATAATAAATAAAAACCTTTGGTTGTTTGCAATAATGATTCATCATCACTTTTTTCTCCTGAGTGTTTTACTTCATGAAAAATGACTGACTATAAAAGAAGCAATCTGACCCCACAGGCTAGCATTTTCCTCAGCATTGATAAGAGTGGAGCATCTTTCAGATGAAACAGACTTTTAAAAACTGTGCTTATTCATTCATTAGTAATGTTAAACATTGCCATGAGCTGTGATTCTCATACCTCTGTGTAAATAACAAACTGCCTTAAGGCTAAGCAGGCACTTACAGAATATCTTTTCCCCTCAAAAAGTGGCAAACTCTTTTCCTGCAAATGATTAAAAATCTTTTCAGAATTCTTTGCCTAGGCTTGAAGAATTCAGATCTCTTTGAACTATTTTTTTTTAGTCTAGGAAGCAAGTGAAATGTATGGTTGTGTACTCATTTTTTTTTCATTAAAGTTAAGCAGATAAAGTTATTTTTCTACCCATTTTACTGATGGAAAATGAGGGTTGGGGAAATTAATTATTTCCCATGGGTCATTTATATATTGGATCTGAATACTGCCTTTTTCACACTGTCTTCAATGATATATTCAGGTGACCTCAATGGGATTGAATGAGAGAGTCTAATGGCTATAGATCACTTGGACAATGACGTATTGACAGTGGGTGGCATCATGTTCATGTACAAAAGACAAGAATAATTTCAATAATACAACCATTGACTTTCTTCAATTGATGGGCCTGAGAACACTAACATTCAAAAAATGTACTTACTTGGAAAAACTATCAATACATTTCAAAGTCAGTTTGAAAAATGTACTTTCCTAACAAAGAAATTTCTCTTATCTTCTTACTTAACTACAGTCTATAAGAAAATACGTCTTGCTCATGTCATATTCTAGTTACATGAGAGACAATTCTATCTTCATTTCTACCATGAGGAATATTTCAGAAATTTCGAGATACAAATGTAATTTATATCAGCACTCAGAAGGTGAGATATACGACAATTCAAATAGGAAATTCACTCAAAATCAATTAAGGATAAAGTGCATATTTTTAGTATTTCTATAGAATGTACTGTCTGTTAGTGAAAATTGACATAGGTCTTGATGAGTTTAGTATGTCAGTTAGCATTCAGTAATTATAGTGTATTCAGAATACCTATCTGAAATACATTAAAGACTTCATTTTAAATTTACAAAATTAAATGATACCCTGTACAAATATTAGAGGATTATCCTGAATGAGTTTTTTTGCAGATATGGCTAATCACATGTAAACTTGTCAGTAACTTTACAAGATATTCACTCAAAAGATATAAACAGCAATGCCTTCTTTGAGTATATGTATAATCAGACATACATAATTGAAATCTGAAAGGTATATAAAACAATTAGACATTAAAATGTCATGAAATACAAGATTAATCAATAAATAAAATGGTTGCAAAGTTAAATACTGATCATGGAATGGTTTTGCCTAAAGATTTTGACTACAACTTTAAAAAAATGGATTCTGTTGAAAATGCATTTTTAAGCTATAAGACTGTATTTTCTAGTGTCATAGAATCTTAGAATTTGAGAGTTCTAAGGGAAATCAGCATTCATCAATGCTGACCCATGCCTGAAAATGCATCTGCATAAAAGCATATCTGAATGGTAATCCAGTTCCTACCGGGAGATCTATCCATTCCACTTATGAATGTGTCTATTTATTAGAATTTTTTTTCTGAATTCCAACCTAAATTTATTTCATTGCAATTTACTCATTGATACTGCTTATTTCCTCTGGGGCCAAAGAGAACATATTTGATCCCTTTTACACTTGCCAGACCTTCAGATACTTTAAGAGAACTGTCTTTGCAGCTTTTCTCTGTAGGCTAACTGTATTCTCTTCCATCAAGTGATCCTCATAAGGAATGTGCTTATGGTTCAGTGTCATCCTATTTGCCCTCTTCTAGAGGCTCTGCGGTCTAGAATGCCCTCTCTGGCATCCAGAGCCCCAGAGTACAGCAGGACAACTATCTTATTCCTAGAATCTATGTAGTCTGAAAGTTTTAGTTCTTTTGGCTGCTTTGGTTGTTTGTTTGTTACTATGATTGTGTGGTTTGTATGATTATTAAATGATGTTAAATAATGTTGATATTGCAGACCATGAAGAGCCCTCAATCTTTTTTTTCAGATAAGCTTCTGCCTATGTTTCCCCATCTTGACCTTAAGAAGTTGATTTTTTTTTAATTGAAGTGTAAAGTCACATTTGTCCTTATTAAATTTCACATTATTACATTTAGCTCAGTATTCTAACTTGTCACGATCTTTTTGGATCCTGATTGTGTCATCAAGTATATTGTTTTTACTTTCCAGTTTTGCATCAAGGCCACAGAAAACTAGGACAGATCATCTCCGGTATGTATTATCATTTGGCATTTATCATTTTGAAAAACCTTCTTGTTATTTCAGGTATATAACCCTTTAGCCTTGATGAGGACTGCTTTGACTGGATATTTTTTAAATGATCAAATAATCACATTTAAATCAGTAAACATTACTCATATTCCAGTGAAATTCCCAATCACTTAATTCCAGGTCATGATTAATAAAGTATGGGAATTCAAGATGATCATATTTTTCTTAAGATTCGTTGCTGTTGTTTTGTGTGTGTGTATGTGTTTTCTTTGTTTTACAATTGATCGATGAAATACTCAGTGACAATAAATAAGTTTCTTTGCTCATGTAATAGAACTCTTTAAGAAGTGAATGGGGGGATGATGACTTTAACTAGAAAAAAAAATCAAGCTGGGAGGGGAAGACCCTCAGAGTTGCTATTCCAAAGATCATCAATTACCATTGTCATTCATTCTAAGCTAGGAAGGCCCAAAATAGAGCCATTAAGTAGAGCTTAGGAAGGGACTTATTGTGGTCCAGTCTATGAACTTCATAGTCAACTGGGTTTAAGGTTTTGTGAAGGAAGAAACAAAAAGAAAAGAAAAAGAAAGATATCTAGCCAGCATACCCCAAGTTAATTGGGAAGCTTCTGGCCATCAAGATTTAGCTTCCTGAATGGGCATTACCTCACTCTAAGTTAGGATCTGAAAAGGCCTTAGCCTAAAAAGACCAGGGTCTCCCATTGCATCCTGGGCCATCTCCAGTCATCTTGGTTAATATCTGGCCAGTGAACCCAGATGACGCTGGAGGAGAAAATGAGGCTGATGACCTTGCACAGCCCTCCCTCACTCAAATCAAAGTCAATTGCAAGTCATGTCATCATTTCTCTGATGTCATGGTGCTCTAAAACCAAAAGACAAACACAACTCACATAAAAATCAGTGGTTTTATTCACATTCACATGGCAATGGAAATATTCCTTGTAGAAATTTTATATAGTTAACAAGACAATATGAGGTAGCAAGGTATCAACTCAAAGCCCAGGCAGAATTTGTACCCTTGAGTTTCAAACCTATGAAGCAGTTGTCCAATTTATCTATAAAGTTTCATGTTTTGTTTTGTTTTTTCTTCTAAACAACTAAAACTCATTTTTTGGATTTAAGGGCCAATAAAACATTCACAAAGTTCAAAGGAACAGGTTCCATGAATACAAGATGGGCAACTAGACTGCAAGAGTTTGTCAACAATATGGCAGTTTTAGTGGACTGAAAACTCAATATGTCACTGGTATGGGACAACAGAGAAACTAGATATTAAGTGACACATAGAGTCTATAAAAAGGGAGACAATATCTAATCTATACTCTTCCTGGTAATATAGATATTTTATTACATTCAGTTCTGAACATGACAACTTAGGAAAGACATAGACAAGCTAGAGCAATTGCCAAAGAAAATGTCTTAAAAATGATTCCTCACTTCATTTAGAAAACCAGTGCATACAGCGTGCTATTACATAATCAATACTCAAGATGGCCAAAGGACTGAAGTACATGCCATTTAAAGACTGTCTGAAGAAAAGAGAAATATTTAGCCTAAAGACTAATGAGGAACGTGCAATGATAGCAGACTTTAAATGTTTGAAAGGCTGCCATGTGAAGAAGAGATAATATATGTTCTATTTTACCCAAGAGGAAAGTTAGCAATGGATAAAAGTTGCAAATAGTCAAATTTAGTCTTGACAATCTGATGAACACTTCTTAATTTGAAAACTCAACAGAACTGGAATGGATTGTTTCAGGAGACAGATGGTTAACCCTCTTCAGAGAAATTTTAAGAGAGACTGGACAAGCATTTTTGGAGTTGGGACATTCATAGGCTCTTACAGAAACAGAGCCTCTGGAGTCCCTTTTAGCTCTTAGACTGTGTGGTTCTGTGATTAAATACATTTGCTCCATTCAATCCAACAACCAGCTAATTCAGTGTAAAAATCAATCTTACCAGTACTTTGTCAAAACATTCACTCTGATATTAATTAATAGATTTACAAAGTAAGGGGTATGCAGAAAGAAATTCCTAAGGCTACTCACCATTCATCTAGTTTTTTTTCTTCAAAAACTACACTGATACACTTTATTACATATTGCATGGCATATATTCTATTTAGTGTAATAACCACATCTTCATTTGGCAAATAGTTATTCATTCCTACAAACTGAATGTCCACCTTCAACTTGCACTGTTAAAAAAAAGAAATTCAAACTGGTGATCACAGAGAAAAAGATCTAAGTACATAGCCAGACAATCTTATAACACTACTGGAGGAATTTGAGTGGAAAGAGCCTGTTCATATTGGAACAAAGAAAATTGCTCTGGATTTGGAGTCGGAGCCATGAATTTGAAAGTCTCTCCTACTACTTCCTATCTATATGACCTGAGGAAAGTCATTAAACTTCCCTAGGTCTACTTTTCCTTTCATAAAATGAATGGGGTTAAACTAGATCACCTGTAAGGTCTCTTCCAGCTTTAAGTCTATGATACTATAATGTATTCAAGAAGAGCAGTTAAAAATAATAGAAGCAAAGTTTCCATAAAATGAGCTATCATACAAACTTAAATTGAATTAAGAAACTTCATAAACGTTAAATAAATACCTACTATGGGTAAACAAGCACGTGCTAAGTTTGAGCAGATACAGATAAAAGATAAACAATCCCTGTCCTTTAAAGTACTTGTATTCTGCAAGAGGAATATGGCATGTAAACAGATGTTTACATATAAGATTAGCTGAAGGAAATAGGTGCTTTGAGTGTGGAGAAGAAAAACTGGGAGGGGGAGGGGTCTCATAGCTATCTATAAATATTTGAACATCTGTGGTGTATGGGTGAAACTAGACTTGTTCCATTTGGCCCCAAAGGGTCAAACCAGGAGGAGTGGGTAGAAATTGCATAGACTCCAATTTAAGTTCCATATCAGGAAAAAATATCCTTAAAATTAAAATCAAAACCGTCCAAAAGTGTGTTGGGATGTCTCAAGGGGTGATGAGTTCCCCCATTTTGAATATCATCAAACAGTTCAATGACCACTTGTTGGAGATGTTTTAATAAGGATTGCTTTCATGTATGGATTAAATTGAATGAAGTGTGTGTGGTGTATTTCCTAAACTCTCATATTCTAGGAAGAAAATTTAAAAAAATAATATGAATAAGTCTAAGAGGAAGAGTATTGACAAATAGGACCATTCAATAGAGGAATTTCACTGGTGATGGTAACTGAGGCATCTCATGTAAGAACCTTTGAATATGCAGTAGGATAGAAATCAGGAGATCTAAGTTCTCCCAATACAACCACTAAGTACCTATATCTATATCCTTGCTAACTAACTAATTCATTGCCTCTTAGACACCATTTTATCATTCTAAAGGAGAGAAGATTGGAATGGATGTGCCTTTCAGTCCCTTTACCATATTAAACTCAATCAATTCATTCTTCTTGAGGCTTAATTACTTTTGGTTATTTTTCAAACGTAAGAATCGTAAATGGCCATGAACCCATTCACATACACATTCTTATGACCTCAACATTGATATATTTTCTTTTCTCATGCAGAAACAACTGAATTTGGAACTATGGCAATCAAATTTATGCTATGACTGGGCTTATTATTAAAAATCCCAAAATGGGGGCGGAGCCAAGATGGCGGAGTAGAAAGACGCACATACACATAGCTCTGAACCCACAACCCATAGAATGGCTACAGGGAAGTAACTCACGGCGAATTCCGCACCCAGAGGCCACAGAACATTGGAGCGAGGGAGATTTCTGTTCCAGAGAGACCTGCAAACCTCTCGCGGGGGGTCCTTCGCGCTGCGGACTGGGCGCCGGGACTGGGAGCTGAGTGCAGCCCTGCCGCGGCCGCGGCACCGAGAGGAAAAGATCCGAGCAGGCTTCACAGACAGGATCTCCAGCGGCCACGCGGGTCCCTCCACCCACAGAAGGATCTGCAAACCTCTCGCAAAAGGTCCGTCGCGCTGCAGACACAAAGCCCAGCCCAGACCTGCTGCGGCCACGGCTGTGGCACCGAGAGAAACAGATCCAAGCAGGCTTCAGGGACTGGATCTCCAGCGGCCGCACAAGTCCCTCCACCCATAGGTGACAGGGGTGGGTGAGAGAGTCTCTTTGGCGGGTCGAGAGGGGAGTGGGGTGCCCCCATAATTCAGGCCCCCCCCCGGGAGGTAGAAGCTGAGAGGCGGCTGCAGACAGGGGCTCCCCAAGCGGGCGGGAGCTTGAATCCATTGCGGAAGGTCTGCGCATAAACCCCCTGAGGGAACTGAGCCTGAGAGGTGGCCCTGCCCCGATCTCAGCACCAGATCATAATCTCATACTGAATAGCAGCCCTGCCCCCGCCAAAAGCCCTGAGGCTGGAAGCAGCATTTGAATCTCAGACCACAAACACGGGCTGGGAGGATCAGGAGGTGAGGTGGGTGTGAGGAAAATATTCAGAGGTCAAGTCACTGGCTGGGAAAATGCCCAGAAAAGGGAAAAGAAATAAGACTATAGAAGGTTACTTTCTTGGCGAACAGGCATTTCCTCCCTTCCTTTCTGATGAGGAAGAACAATGCTTACCATCAGGCAAAGACACAGAAATCAAGGCTTCTGTGTCCCAGCCCACCCAATGGGCTCAGGCCATGGAAGAGCTCAAAAAGAATTTTGAAAATCAAGTTAGAGAGGTGGAGGAAAAGCTGGGAAGAGAAATGAGAGACATGAAGTCAAAGCATGAACAGCAGATCAGCTCCCTGCTAAGGGAGACCCAAAAAAATGTTGAAGAAATTAACACCTTAAAAACTAGCCTAACTCAATTGGCAAAAGAGGTTCAAAAAGCCAATGAGGAGAAGAATGCTTTCAAAAGCAGAATTAGCCAAATGGAAAAGGAGATTCAAAAGCTCACTGAAGAAAATAGTTCTTTCAAAATTAGAATGGCACAGATGGAGGCTAATGACTTTATGCAAAACCAAGAAATCACAGAACAAAGAGAGAAGAATGGAAAAATGGAAGATAATGTGAAATATCTCATTGGAAAAACAACAGACCTGGAAAATAGATCCAGGAGAGACAATTTAAAAATTATGGGACTACCTAAAAATCCCAAAATGATGTTATCAATTATGATGATAAGAAGACTCAGATTTATATAAACTTTCTGACTAGCCACAAAGCAGGACAAACCCCCAACATAAAACAAATTTAACGACTCTAACAGAATCAGTCTGGAGGTGGGAGGATACACTCCAGAAGTTAGAAATACATCCTGAAATTGCCAAACCCAGTCCTCTCCCCACAATCCCCCATCACTCTCTGCCTAACACACACAGTCACTCAGCTCAACATTGATTTGTGTTTCATTTTTATCACAGGCACTGAAGTTAAATACTAAATCTATTCTTATACATTTCAATTCTTCTCTACATTCATCACAAACTTACAGGGTTTGACTACCTAACCACCTATTATTTTAATGCTGATACCAGTATCAAAAGAATATGCTCCATTATAGCCACACATGCTCGAAAATAACTGTGGGCCTTGTTTTGACTTGATGTAAGATTTCAAAGTCTATTAATGAGTTTCTTTTCAATTGCATGCACCAACACTTCACATTAAGGCTTGGTTGACTTTATAAATGCATTTACTCTCAGACTGAGCTATATTGAATGATATCAAAACATCTCTGATTACTAGAATCCTAATAGAATCTTCTTATAAGAAAATCTTAGCTATGAGGAAATATTGACCAGGAGGACAATATTATCGAGAAATTCTAGCATAACTACTTCTGAGGTATTACATTATTACATCATGAAAATCTAAGACACTTAATCTAAAACATCCACCTAATAGCACCACAACACCACAATGTAGGAGACTGTGTTATTTTTAGTTTATTTATTTAACTTTTAACATTTATTTTCACAAAATTTTGGGTTCCAAATTTTCTCCCCATTTGTCCCCTCCTCCCACCCCAAAACACCGAGCATTCTAATTGCCCCTATCACCAATCTGCCCTCTCTTCTATCATCCCTCCCATCCCTTGTCCCCATCTTCTATATTGTCCTGTACGGCCAGATAATTTTCTATACCCCTTTACCTGTATTTCTTATTTCCTAGTAGCAGAATAGTACTCGACAGTTGTTCCTAAAATTTTGAGTTCCAACTTCTCTTCATCCCTGCCTCCCTACCCCTTCCCTTTGGAAGGCAAACAATTCAATATAGGCCATATCTGTGTAGTTTTGCAAATGACTTCCATAATAGTCGTGTTGTATAAGACTAACTATATTTCCCTCCATCCTACTGCCCCCTATTGCTTCTATTCTCTCTTTTGATCCTATCCCTCCCCATGAGTGTTGACCTCAAATTGCTCCCTCCTCCCAATGTCCTCCCTTCCATCCTCCCCCCCACCCTGCTTATCCCCTTCTCCCCCACTTTCCTGTATTGTAAGATAGGTTTTCATACCAAAATGAGTGTGGATTTTATTCCTTCCTTCAGTGGAATGTGATGAGAGTAAACTTCATGTTTTTCTCTCACTTCCCCTCTTCTTCCCTCCACTAAAAATTCTTTTGCTTGCCTCTTTTATGAGAGATAATTTACCCCATTTCATTTCTCCCTTTTTCCTCCAAATATATTTCTCTCCCACTGCTTAATTTCATTTTTTTAAGATATGATCCCATCCTCTTCTATTCACTCTGTGCATTCTGTTTCTGTGTGTGTGTGCATGTGCGTGTGCGTGTGCGTGTGCGTGTGTGTGTGTGTGTGTGTGTGTGTGTGTGTGTGTGTGTAATCCCACCCACTACCCAGCTACTGAAAAGTTTCAAGAGTTACAAATATTGTCTTTCCATGTAGGAATGTAAGCAGTTCAACTTTGCTAGGTCCCTTATGACTTCTCTTTGCTGTTTACCTTGTCATGCTTCTCTTCATTCTTGTGTTTGAAAGTCAAATTTTATTTTCAGCTCTGGTCTTTTCATCAGGAATGTTTGAAAATCCTCTATTTCATTGAAAGACCATTTTTCCCCTGAAGGATTATACTCAGTTTTGCTGGGTAGGTGATTCTTGGTTTTAGTCCTAGTTCTTTTGACTTCTGGAATATCCTATTCCATGCCCTTCAATCCCTTAATGTAGAAGCTGCTAGATCTTATCCTGATTATCCTGATTGTATTTGTGTTATCCTGATTATATTTCCACAATACTTGAATTGTTTCTTTCTAGCTGCTTGCAATATTTTCTCCTTGACCTGGGAACTCTGGAATTTGACCACGATGTTCCTAGGAGTTACTCTTTTTGGATCTCTTTCAGGAGGGGATCTGTGGATTCTTTCAATATTTATTTTGCCCTCTGGTTCTACAATCTCAGGGCAGTTTTCCTTGATAATTTCATGAAAGATGATGTCTAGGCTCTTTTTTTGATCATGGCTTTCAGGTAGTCCCATAATTTTTAAATTGTCTCTCCTGGATCTATTTTCCAGGTCAGTTGTTTTTCCAATGAGATATTTCCCATTATCTTCCATTTTTTCATTCTTTTGGTTTTGTTTTGTGATTTCTTGGTTTCTCATAAAGTCATTAGCCTCCATCTGTTCCATTCTAATTTTGAAAGAACTATTTTCTTCAGTGAGCTTTTGAATCTCCTTTTCCATTTGGTTATTCTGCTTTTGAAAGCATTCTTCTCCTCATTGGTTTTTTGAACCTCTTTTGCCAACTGAGTTAGCCTATTTTTCAAGGTGTCATTTTCTTCATCATTTTTTTGGGTCTCCTTTAGCAAGATGTTGACCTGCTTTTTATGCTTTTCTTGCATCTCTCTCATTTCTCTTCCCAGTTTTTCCTCCACCTCTTTAAATTGATTTTCAAAATCCTTTTTGAGCTCCTCCATGGCCTGAGCCCATTGGGTGGGCTGGGATACAGAAGCCTTGAGTTCTGTGTCTTTCCCTGATGGTAAGCATTGTTCTTTCTCATCAGAAAGGAAGGGAGGAATTATCTGTTCACCCAGAAAGTAACCTTCTATAGTCTTATTTTTTTTTCCCTTTTCTGGGCATTTTCCCAGCCAGTGACTTGACTTCTGAGTTTTCTCTTCACACCCACTTTGCCTCCAGATCTGCCCAGCCAGTGCTTGGGGTCTGAGATTCAAATGCTGCTTCCCAGCCTCTGGGCTTTGGGCGGGGGCAGGGCTCCTATTCAGTGTGAGATTAAGTTCAGGTGCTCAGGTTGGGGCAAGGCCACATCATGGGGCTCAGTTCCCTCGGGGGTTTATGCAGAGACCTTCGACAATGGATCTTGGCTCCTGCCTGCTCTGGGAGCCCCTGTCCATTGCCTCCCCCACTGCTGCCTCCCAATGGGGCCCGAGCCACGGGGACACCCCACTGTCCTGTTGGCCACCCAAAAAGATTCTCTAATGGACCCTTGTCACCTGTGGTTGGAGGAACCTGCGTGGCTGCTGGAGATTCTGTCCCTGAAGCCCACTCAGATCTGCTCCTCTCAGTGCCGAGTGGCCAAAGCAGGGCTGGGCTCTGCTCCGGGTCCGGGGTGCGACAGACCTTTTGCATCAGGTTTTCAGGGCTGTCTGGAACAGAAACCTTGTCTGCTCCATTGTTCTGTGGCTTCTGCTGCTCCAGAATTTGTTAGGAGTTCTTTTTTACAGATATTTTATGGGCTGTGGGTTCAGAGCTGGCATATGTGTGTCTTTCTACTCCACCATCTTGGCTCCTCCCCCAGGAGACTGTGTTATGAGGAGTTTAAATTCTACATTTTCTGCGTGTTTATTGCATCACTTTGGTTAAATAGCGTAACCATTTTTGATCTCCATTTCCTCCTCTTTAAAAGGAAGGACTTAAACTAAATGACCTCTAAGTTTTCTTTCAGTTATATATTTATCCTCCAACGATCTTAAATTGAGTA
The DNA here is from genome assembly GCF_028372415.1 of Notamacropus eugenii. Classification (NCBI taxonomy): domain Eukaryota; kingdom Metazoa; phylum Chordata; class Mammalia; order Diprotodontia; family Macropodidae; genus Notamacropus; species Notamacropus eugenii. The sequence goes on along the minus strand of NC_092877.1, from coordinate 124,065,642 downwards.
AAAAGTTAATTTCAGTTCAAACACTGTATAACCCACTACTGGGATAAGTGTTATGATGGATGATAATGAAATGAATGGAAACTATGTCTTGCCAGTAGATGACTTAACTTGAAACAACTATATGAATGAGATAGTAGTTGTTTAAAGGCTACATTTTATGGTATGGGCAAACTCTATCACAGAAATTCAAAGGATGGGAAAATTCACAAGGCTGAAAAGGCCTCATGGGGAAAGATAGGGAAGGCTTCTCAAAGGAGGCAAGACAGGAACTGATCCTTGAGCTTCCTGTACTAATAGTAGAATTGGGGAATTGTAGATCTAGGGAAGTTCATTAGCAAAAAATTAATGAGGTAGAAAGATAATGTGTGGGAAAGAGGAGAGAGTGAGAGGTCAGTAACCAGTCTAGGGAGCATAGAGAATTTATAATGGCAAATGACAGATCCATTTAGACCAATAAGGGGAGCTCAATTTGTAGAACCAATGAATGCCAGCCTAAGTAAGCTGCATTTGGTCCACTAGACAACTGAGAGCCATTTTCTCAAGTAGTAAAGGAATATGCCAAATGGAGTGTTTTAGGAAACTTACAAAGGAAGAATAGTATATAAAGAACTGTAGTAGGAATTAGAGATAAAATGTACAGGAGAGAATAGATGATATGCTATTGGGGCCAACACTAGAATGACACTAGGAAAAAAATAAAAGAAAATTATCAATTAAGAGAACTTATAAAGGAAGAATTGACAGGCCCTAGTGACTGTGTGAGAAACAAAGAGAATGAGTACAATCACAGACAAAACACCTTATTTGTCTTTCTTGTAAACATTTTATGGGGAAGGAGGGGAGAAGCCCCTCAGTGTATTTTATGAAGCAACTTATTTTTCACATTTAATGTTTTGTTTTGTTTGTGCCTCAATTTCCCTATCTCACCCAGGTTGGAAATTCAGCAGCTACTCTTAGGCTCAATATCACTGCTAATATCACTGCTAATTATAATTATCAGCTTTGACCAGCTTTTTTCTAATATGAGACACTTCACCCATCCTTAAACAGTTTTCTGCCCCGTACTGTTGTAAACTTATTATATTGGTACCTGACACTTTTAACTTAAGGAAGCAGCAATATACTCTCCTCATATCTAAAGATCAAGTTCAACATAGAAACAGGCTTCCTTGGTGAGGTTTAAAGAGTGGAGTGCTTTGGGGGAATTTCTACCATTTTAGATGTCCCAAAATTTGCAGGCTTGGAATGGAGTATATAGAACGGTAAGGCACGAAGATCTGCCTTTGTACCCTGACTCTGACACTGACTAATGACCTTGGACAAGTTGTTTAATCTACCTCAAACTCAGATTGCTTATCTGTAAAATGGAGCAGCACATATCTCACTGTTGTGAGGGTCAAACAATAAAGTGTATTCCAAACACTTTACAAAGCTTAAGAAGGTTGATTAATGTTGGCTACTATTATTCTTACTCAGATATTCTGGGTTTTGGTCATTTGCTCATATGTTGACAGTAACCTGAAGAGCGTTTTTCTACAAAATCTCCCCCATACCCAAATACAATTAAAATTCCTTATACATAAACATACTATCCATATAACCACCACCACCACACCATACCAAAGCTCCCTTCACATATGCATTGTCTTCTTTTATTAAGATATAAATTCTGGAACAGATTGGCTCTTTTTGTTTGCTTGTTTGTATCCCTAATGCTTAGCACAGCATCTAGCACACGGTAAATATTTAGTAAATTCTAGCTATTTTATTTATCCATTAAAAGTTTTCATGGTGTGTGTATCCTATGTATTTGCAGTGTCTCTGATTAAATTTGTATAGTTCACAGTAAAAAATTATTATGGATCTTGGATTGGTATACCCCCATTTTATAGTGAATACATTATAGATGTAAAGTGATAGTTATGAACATATCAATCATAAGCTTATGACTTCCCAGGGTGTCATTCTATTCTTAATTTGAAATTTAAATTTGGTATACTAAGTGCACTGTAAAACATGGGTGGGTCATTCTGTTCACCCTGTTGAAATGATTGAAGCATCACTTAATGATGCCTACCCTTGGCATCAATTGGAGCTGGCTCAGCTATCAAAGCTCATTAGCTATATAAGATGAACTATGGTTAAGGGAGACACCCTATTCTAGTCCACATTCTTATAGCTGAGACTTTGACAAAGACCCTCTAGAGATTTGAATGTGAGGATAGTTCTTCCCACACCACCAGAAATTAGTTACTGGTATAATACATTATTTCCAGTCTCTGAAAATCCCAAAATTGTGTGAGATCAGGTCTACTATAAGAATCAATTGATATGTTATGCCTTCCTACTGAAACTTTATGAACTCTTTACTATATCTGTCAGGGACTACTTGTTTTACTCCACTATTTTAAGGTCATATGACTTGCATAACGTGGATACTAAATCCTTCACTGGATATGGAACTTCCTCCATACTTAAGAAGGTGGTCTTCAAGAGTCGCCGAGTAAGAAAATTAAATAATCCTATAGCAAATTCAGAGTATCTAGGTGACACAGTGGATAAAGCACTGAGTTTTGAAACAGGAAGACCCATTGTTGTAAGTTCAGATCTGGCCTGAGACACATAATTGCTGTGTAATCCTGGGTGATTCACTTAAACCAGTTTGCCATCATTTCCTCATCTATAAAATTAACTGGAGAAGGAAATGGCAAAAACATTTCAGTAACTCTGCTAAGAATCTCAAAAGGGGTCATCAACAGTCAGACACAATGGAAGTGACTCAACAAAAAAGTTACTGACTTACTGGCTTTCTCAAAATTGCCCAAGCTAATTTTCAGTCAGCTGACACATAATCTATTGTTAGTCAGCTGAATACTGAGTTCATCGTAGTTTGAGAAGATCTTCAAGAATATAAATCCCTTTGGCATAGTCTTTGAAAATCTTGGCTTCCTCTCAACGTTAGGAAGATAATAGAGTATGCCTTTCAGAAAAATTATATGTGTTAACACTTTGTTTCTTTCTCAGGTGAGTCTTGGGCTTTTCTTTTTTCAGATTACTCTTTTTTTATTAATTAATCAATTTGTTTTTAGTTTTAAACATTCACCTTTTTAATATTTTGAGTTCTAAATTTCCCTTCTCCTCCACTTCCCTCTCCCCAAGATGGCATGATGTCTAATGTAGACTATACATCTATGATCATTTTAAACATATTTTCACATTTGTCACACCATGAAAGAAGAATCAGAAGAAATGGGAAAAACCACAAGAAAGACAAAATAAAAAACAACAAAAAAAGAGAAAATAGTATATTTCTATCTGCATTCAGAATTCCTTAGTTCTTTCTCCAGATGTCCATTGCATTTTCCATCATGAGTCTTTTCAAATTGTCTTAGATCATTTCATTTCTCAGAAGAATAAGTCTAACAAAGGTGTTTATTGCACAGTTTCCTGTTCTGTGTTCTGCTCACTTCATTCAACATCAGTGCATGAAAATTTTTCCAGGTTTTTCTGAAATCTGCCTGCTCACCATTTCTTATGTAGCAATAATATTCCATTCATATACCACAACTTGTTCAGTCATTCCTGAAATGATGGGTATTCCTTAAGTTTTCAATTCTTGGCCACCACAAACAGAGGTGCTATAAGTATTTTTGTACATCTGGGTCCTTTTCCTATTTTTATAATACCTTTGGAAGAGAGATATACTAGTGGTATTGCTGGATAAAGGGAATGCAGAGTTTTATAGCCCTTTGGGCACAGTTCCTAATTGCTCTCCAGAATGTTTGGATCAGTAAACAACTCCACTAACAACTTATCAGTGTTCTAATTTTCCTGCATCTTCTCCAACATTTATTGTTTACCTGTTTTGTCATGTTAACCAATATGATAGGTGTCATGTGGCATTTCAGAGTTATTTTAATGTGCATTTCTCTAATCAATAGTAATTTAGAGCAATTTTTTATATGATAATAGATAGCTTTAATTTTCTTCATCTGAAAACTGCCTTCTCATATCCTTTGAACGTTTATCAATTAGGGAATAACTCGTGTTCTTACAGATTTGACTCAGTTCTCTACAGATTTTAAAAATAAGACCTTTATCAGAGACACTGGCTATAAAATTGTTTCCCAGCCTTCTGCTTCCTTTCTTATCTTGGCTGCAATGGTTTTGTTTTACAAAAACTTTTTTTTTAGTTTAATGCAATCAAAATTATCCATTTTGTGTTTCATAATATTCTCTTTCTTTTGCTTGGTCATAAGTTCAAATCTGACAGGCAAATTACTTCTTACTCTTCTATTTTACTTATAATTTCACCTTTAATATCTAATTTGTGTACACACAATTTGTCTTGGTATATGGTATAAGATGTTGGTCTATGTGTATTTTCTAGTTTTTCCAGCAGGATTGTCGAAAAGTGAGTTCTTTTCCCAAAAGCTGGAGTCTTTGGGATTATAAAACAGCAAATTACTATAGTCACTGAGTATTGTGCCTTTTATACCTAACCTATTCCACTGATCCATCACTCTGTTTCTAATACCAGTACCAAGTAGTGTTGATGATTGTTGTTATAATATAGTTTTAGATCTGATATGGCTAGGCCACCTTTCTTTGCATTTTTTTCATTAATCTCCTTGACATTCTGGACCTTTTGGTATTCCAGATGAATTTTGTTATTACTTTTTCTAGTTCTATAAAATAATTTTTGTAGTTTCATTGATATGTCACTGAATAAATAAATTAATTTAGGTAGCATCATCATTTTTAATTTTATTAACTTGGCCTACCCATAAACAACTTATTATTTTAGATGTGACTTTATTTGTGTGTGAAGTGTTTTGTAATTGTGTTCATACAGTTCCTGGGTTTCTCTTGGCAGGTAGACTCCCAAATATTTTATATTATCTTCAGTAACTTTAAATGAAATTTCTCTGTCTTTTGATGCTGGGTTTTGCTAGTATTATATAGAAATTCTGATGATTTATGTGGATTTATTGTATTATTACCTGCAACTTTGCTAAAGTTGCAAATTATTTCTAGTAGTTTTCAGTAGATTCTTTAGAATTCACTAAGTATAACATCACATCATCTGCAGAAAGTGATAGTTTTGTTTCTTCATTGACTATTCTAATTTCTTCAATTTATTTTTCTTGTATAACTAAAGTTAACATTTCTAGCATAACATTGAATAACAGGGGTGATAATGGAAACCCTTGTTTCACCCCTGATCTTATTGGAAATGCTTCTACGTAATCCCCATTATATATAATAATTTCTGATGGTTTGATATAGATGCTACTTATCTTTTTAAGGAAAACTTCATTGATTCCTATGCTCTCTCATGTTGTTGTTGTTGTGTTCAGTAGGAATGGGTGTTGTATTATGTCCAAAGCTTTTCTGCATCTATTGAGATAATCATATGATTGCTGTTATCAATATGGTCAATTAAGGTAATAGTTTTCCTAATATTGAACCAATCCTGTATTCCTGGTATAAATCCTACTTGGTCATAGTTCATTATCCATGTAATAAGCTGCTATAATATTTTTGCTAATATTCTATTTAAAATTTTTGCATCTATATTCCTTAGGGAAATCGGTCTATAATTTTCTTTTCTTCCTTCGGACTCTTCCCAGTTTAGGCATCAGCACCATATTAATATCATAAAAAGAACTTTGTAGGACTGAGACCTCTGCTTTATTGTCATAAGAGAAATGCACAAACAAAAGCCCCAGCTTTTGAGTCTTTACCTTCCCTTACATACTTCTAGTCTTTATGAGACTCGTCAGAGTAGTCAGGCATGATAAGATTTAGAAAGGAAGCCAAAGGAAAGGTATGCAACTGTTTGTCACTGGACACAAAACTAAGTGATAGGCTCTGATTACAGAGGGTTTATGAGCAAGGCCAAATCCTGATTTAAGGAGCTGGAATAGGTGAGTTCTGCTTTTCTAACTCAGTTATGATTAAATTCTGGGAACTTGCTGTTGAGAAGGGTAAGGCTAAAGGCCAGTTAGATGCCTAAGCTGACCTTTTGTTTTCCAGGTAAGTAGAGTTGTGAGATTGTCTTATCAACAGGATTAAAAAGTATTGACTGGCTCCATGGCAATTATTTTTGGCTATTACATTTACAAAGAATAATTACACTTCTAGGAAACAATGGTGCTAGTAGCACTTGAGTCAAATAACAAGAGGAAGAAAGTATGAACTATGACTGCTATTCAGAGACTGTAGAGAGTAAATAACATAATCCTTACTTAATCTGAGTATTAAATGAAAAGGAAATGTGGCCATATTCCCTTGCCCATCTGATCTCATCAATTAGCTGCAATTTTTTTACTAAATGTGAATTTTTGTGGAAAATTAATGGCAACACTAGAGAAAAAAAGTAGCTTACTGTGTGTGTCCACACACACATACACACACAAGCACACACATGCACATATGCAACTTACATCCAGCTTGAGTCATTGGGAGAGATTGAAATAGGAAAGATCTGGGTCTTCATATCTGAGTCCCAAGTTGGGTTTTACTAGATGTATAGGCAGTAACCATTGATCTCAAATCAGTTTGTGGAAAGCTGATACTACTAAGATGGGTCCACAACTCACCCACCCATTCATATATAGTGGCCTCCAACTTCCTTGTATATTATAATGCTCTGTTTTTACCATTCCTGTGGATCATAGGGCAGTAAGAGCATAAAAGGAATGGGCAGAGCTTGGAATTAAAATGTGTTTCTCTCATCTCTATTCTAAAACTTTTCAACTGTGCTTATAAACATTAAGATGTTCATGTAACATTTTCATTTAGTGCATGATTTAGATATAAAGGGTGATATCATAAGCAAATTTGGGGAGGATGAAGAAAATTACCTGTCAGATCTGTGATTAGGAGAAGAGTTTATGATAAAACAAGAGCTAGAAAAGATCACAGGAGGTAAAATGGATAATTTTGATTGAATTAAATTTAAAAAGTAGTGCACAAACAAACCATGCAGTCAAAATTAGAAGGAAAGCAAGAAACAGGGGGGGAGGATTATAATTACAGGTTTTCCTGTTAAAAGTCTAGTCTCAAATATGTAGGGAACTGGATCAAATTTATAAAAATAAGAGTCATTCACTACTTAACAAATGGTCAAAGGATATGAACAGGCAGTTTTCAAAAGAAGAAATCAAAGTCTTCTAGGGTCAAGAAACAATGTTCTAACTTGCTAATAGAAGAATGAAAAACAAAACAACTCTGAGTTGCCACTTCATGCACATCATATTGGATAAAATGATGGAAAAAGAAAGGACAAATCCTGTAGGGGCTGTGGAAAAACAGATACACTAAAGCACTATTGGGGTTGTGAACCAGAACTTCCTAGGGAACAATTTGGAACTATGTCCAAAGAGCTATAACTGTGCAAATCCTTTGTCTTTGCTACTAGATCTGCACCTCAGAGAGATGAAAGAAAAAAGAAAGACTCATATGTACAAAATATTTATAGTAGACTTTTTTGATAAAAACTAAATGTGCCTATGCTAATGTGAGCACATTTATTTATTTTAAATAAAATTCATTATATTATAACTATGTTAAAATGGATTGGGGTCTGCTCATATGTTTTATTTGTCATTTAAAAGTTGTGTATCATATAGATTCTTGAATTAATGCAATCTGTGAAAAATCTACTTTTATGTCTTTTCTTATTCATTGTTTTCTTTTGGTGTGTGATATACATAGTGTCTTGTATGCCTCCATCCCTAACAACAAGTCAATTTCTTTCTAGTATCTTCTATCTCTAAAGTAAAGTCTTAAAAATTATGATCCTTACCTTCATATTCTGACAGACACTTGGAACATTCTCCCCTGCAAGCATTTAGAATATATTTTTACACTCTTGTCTCCATCCTATACATGGGTAGTGCATGGGTGATCTGATATTTAACTCCTGGATTTACTTTGATTTGTTTGGGAGGCTTTCTATAAAATCCACTCCTATGAAGCCTGAAGGTTATGATATTTTAAGTTGATATCTTTTGGATTCAGGAAATGCTAATATTAAATTTAAAAATGAAGATAATAGGAATATATAGAAAGATATAGATAGAAAGATGATAGACAGACAGACAGATGGATAGATAGATAGATAGATAGATAGATAGATAGATAGATAGATAGATAGAAAGAGATACATATTAACAATATCAGTCAATGTAGGTTTTTAAACATCTAAAATGGAAGACATTGGGTTTCACATGTATTTAAACAAAAATCTGCAATATTAAGAAAAAAAACAGGGCCAGTTACCTAAAGGTGGCAAGACAAAGAACAAAAAAGTATTTTTGTCCAAAAGAAAAGTTTAAAATAGATGAAAAGCAAATTAAAATTATATATATATATATGTATATATATGCATTAAAAAATAGATATTATTTCATGAGATAATTAAAAAGGTTGACTACAGTTACATGCCACTGTCTGTTTTTTGTATTTTTTTTGGTAAATTAATTTATTTGTTTTCAGTTTTCAACAATCACTTCCAAAAATTTTAAATTTTCTCCCCCCTCTCCCACCTCCCTCCCCAAGATAGCATGTAATCTTATATGAATTCTACAAATCCATTATTATTAAACACATTTTCACATTAGTCATGTTGCATAGAAAAATTAAAATGAATGCAATAAACCATGGAAAAACATAACAGAAGAAAAAAGTAGTCTGCTTCATTCTGTATTCTGACTCTATAGCTCTTTCCCTGGATGTGGATGGCATTTTGTATGAAGAGTCCTTTGGAAATGTTTTAGGTCCTTGCATTGCTGTGAAGGGCTAAGTCTATTAGAAACAGTCATCACACATTGTGACTGTTACTGTGTATAATGTTCTCCTGGTTCTGCTCATTTCACTCAGTATCAGTTCATATGTCTTTCCAGGTTTTTCTGAAGTTTGCCTGTTTTCATTTCTTATAGCACAATAGTATTCTATTATATTCATATACCACAACCTGTTCAGCCATACCCAAATTGATAGGCATTCCCTCAATTTCCAGTTCTTTGCCACCACCAAAAGAGCTGTTCTGAATATTTTTGTACATGTGGTCCCTTTTTCCATTTTTATGATGTCTTTGGAATGCAGCCCCAGAAATAGTATTACAGGGTTGAAAGGTATGCACATTTTTGCAACCCTTTGGGCATTGTTCCAAATTGCTTTCCAGAACTGTTAGATCAGCTCACATCTCCACCAACAAAGAATTAGTGTTTGAACTTTCCCACATCTTCTCCAGCATTTATTATCTTCCTATTTTGTCATGTTAGCCAGTCTGATAAGTGTGATGTGATTGTTTTTATTCACATCTCTCTAATCAATAGTGATTTATAGCATTTTTATATGACTATAGATAGCTTTACTTTCTTCCTCTGAAAACCACCTGTATATTTCCTTTGCCATTTATCAATTGAAGAATTACTTGTATTCTTGTAAATATATTTGATAAATCTAATGAAAAAAATGTTTGTTTTCAAAATGAGGCTACAAAACAGCAAAGTTGCAACAGCAACAACAAATCCTCTATGGGCAATGTTCATTTGAACTGAGTCAATGATATATTGGCCAAAAAATATCAAAGAAAAATGATTTATTCATATATATTGATACAGAACAGGAAGGTGGTATGATGACAATATACAACTGTGTTATTACCATTAAAATTAATTTAAGTTTCACCTCAGACTTTTTTCCTCCCATTTACCTGAGCCTAAACCTCCATTTAGGAAGCAAGAAAAACAAAACTTGTTACAAGAATTTACATTCAAGCAAAACAAATTCCAATATAGGCCATGCAAAAAAAAAAAAAAGCAAAACATTAACTTTAACCTGGTCTCTGGGTCCATCATTTGTATATCTGCAGGTGGGTAGCATGTTTTATTGTGAATCCCATTACATATGTATGGGTGTGTGTATACCTATATATACATGTATACATACACGTATGTAGGTATACACACACCCACACATATTTGTGTGTAGGAGTATGTATCCTTAAGGAATCTGAACTATTACTAGGTTTGTATACCAAAGAGATAAAAAAATGACAGAAGGCAACTAAGTGGTGCAGTGGTTAGAGTCCTGGAGTCAGAAGGACCTGAGTTCAAATTTGGCTTTAGATATTTAGTAGCTGTGTGATCCTAGGCAAGTCACTTAACCCAGACTGTCTTAACAAAAAAGGGGTGGGGGAGGACCTATGCATACAAAAATATTTATAGCCACTCAGATGTCTTAAAGAATAGACAATTGAGTAGATGTTCATCAATGGGGGAAGGGCTGAATAAGCTGTTGTAGGTCATTGTGATGGAATACTAGTGTGCAATAAAAATGATGAGCAGGATGTTCTCAGAAAAACCTGAAAACATTTACATGTACTGATGAAAAGTGAAATGAGCAGAACCAGGAGAACACTACATATCATAACAGCAATATTACGTGATGATCAATTGTGAATTACTTAGCTATCCTCAGTAATACAATGAGCCAAGACAATTCTGAAGGACTTATGATGAAAAATGTGATCCATCTCCAAAGAAAGAACTGATTTAATCTGAATGCACATCAAAGTGTACTTTACTTTATTTTTCTTGGGGTTTACTGTTTGTTTTCTTTGGCAACATGACTAACATGGAAATATGTTTTGCATGACTGAACATGTATAATCTATATCAAATCGCTTGCCTTCCCTTTGGCAGGGGGAAATGAAGAGAGGGAGAAAATTTGGAACTCAGATATTTAAATGAATGTTAAAATGGTTTTCATATGTAATCGGGTAAAAAATAAAATATTAAATTTAAAAAAAGAAAAAATTAACACTCACATAATGGCTAGAAACACATGATCAGGTAGCCAGAATATATACAAGTATCTTGTTATCCACTGAAAACTAATAGAAACAAAAAAAGTGCAACAAAGTTAGATCCCAAAATATCTTTGAAAATTCAACTAATAAACACTGCTCCAATGGGATCATCATCAAGAAGAAACTACTGCACAAACAACCTGGTTATGACATTGATTCAGTGAAAATTAAGAACAATTGTTTAGCAGATATCACCACTACATATATTTATAATCATCAAACAAATTATTTTTTACTCCAAAGATTTATACTCACAAAATTAGAAAATTTTGATACAAAAAATTTTGTTGAATCTTTCTTCATACACCTCAAATGCTGAGCATCCGTTCTCTCTGTTGTCATGCCAGCCCTTCACTGAATAGGGACTTGCAATCCTTTTCAAACTGGATGAAATTGATTGCATGGTTATTCCATGATGCACATAAACAGAGAAGACTGTAAATTAAGAGCAGCGGATTCATTTTCACATTCACTTGAAATCAAAGGTGTTGGAACTCAGATTAAGTTCTCTTTTAATTAGTGTGATATACAGTATGTGGATGCAAGACTTCCTGAATTGTTGCTTTCAAGCTTCGTCTTTGGAATGCCTTCTGACTAAACTAACTGGTAGAAGAATTATCTGCAGTGATCTGGGTTTAAGTTTTGGAAATTTGACATGTAGGATGTAGACCATGCAAATACAGTTAACAGAGAGTAGATGCCAGTACTCCAATGCTTTGGTAATTCTCTGATCTCATTGGTAAGGGCACTCTTTCCAAACATAAAGATCACAACTTGTCCATGACTTCCTATTTTAAGTACCTATTGCACATGTCCTACAATAAATTCACCATAGATGTTCCTTGTAATATATTATCTTCTTTCCTTTCACTTCATTGTTTATTGAAAAGCTGCAAAAGCAGCACGTGGACATGGTGCATATTAGATTGCAACCTATTAAATCTATTACAAAACTCCAGCTTCTAGTTACAAAATCCAATACCCAGAATCCCTCTAGAAGGCATTCCAACCAAAACAATGTTTAAAATGAACAGCGTAAATTAAGATGCATTTCATCAGTGGGCAGTTTAAAAACATAATGGAACCACTTCTCACCATGCAGTCCATGGGCCTGATATCTTAAATATTGATTTTCTAGTCATTGTCATTGTAAAAGACCATTCTGTTTCCTCCCAATGCCATAAATTTGACTTTAAACAGAATAAGAACCTTTTAGCAAGAAAATTTCACATCTATCTGTTTATGTCGGAAATTAAAACCACCAGGATTGAAAGGAAGAAAAAAAATAACCAAAGGGGTTTTCAAAAATTTAAAACTCCATCATGCATAAATGGAGCTCATCAAAGAAAGTAATTTCCCTGCAGAAAACACTCCATCTTTTGTTTTATGTAAGTTATCAACATGAATATTTTATTTTCAATGAAACTGTCTTTTCCCCTCTGTGTTTCATGGCTCTCACTTAGTGTCTAGAGTAAATAGGCTTCCCTCCCTCCCACCTCACTGTATTATTCAAGTCAGTTGCAATGAAATACTTTCTTTGCCATGGTATGACAATTAGCAACTCAGTTTTGCTAATTTATCTGATTTTAAAAAGTCTTTGCTCTTTCTTCACCTGAAAGCACAAACCCCTGAAACTTACCCTTTATAAGTAAGAAGACATTTTAACAAGTTCAAGGATCTTCACAGGTTCTTTCTTGTCTCTTGGTTTAAAATACAAAGTTCTCAGACTTTTAAAAGTCTTCACAATCTAGAACTAGCAAAGTTTTAACTACTTTTCACATTATAATGCAAGCAAACCAACTTATTACTTTCCTCTGTACATGACATGCTAACCTCTACCTCTATTTTTTTCCATAGACTGTTTCCCTGATATCTTACAATACTCTCTCTCTTCACCTCCACCTGTTAAAATCTCTAGCTTCATTCAAGAACCAGTGCAACAAAAGGCTTTTTTTTCTAGTGTCACTCCTCTCATTCCCTAATAACTTTGTATTTTTAACTTACTTATGTATATATATATATATATGTATATATATATATATATATACATATATAGTATTTCTTTAGCTGAACATGAACTTCATAAAGGCAAGGATTTTTATTTTTGTCTTCTAATACCCAGAATCAACTCAGTTCTTGGAATGTAGTAGAACTTTAGTAAATGTTTATTGACTTCAAATACATTGATGTTTTCCCTCAAGTCTAATTTAACTATTGTAAAAGATATCTATCCTGAACCAATGCTCAAAATTTCTTTAACTCTGGGTTTTAATTCATTTGTGGATTCCATATCAGTATGGAAACAGTGATAATTAGTGTGGATAGCAAAAAAAAAAAAAAAAACCAAAACTGATGTTAGTTGTACTGCCTTCATATGATGCCAGGTGCTCTATTAATTAAAGTTTGTCTATGAATTCTCTAGAAAATATTTCTCCATTCATCAGAAAGTTTTCCTTTGGTTCTTAGATAATGCCTATGGCACCAATATATTATACTGAGCATTTGTCTACTTTCTCACTCTTGCTACATGACAAAATCAATGATTTATACAGTATTTTAATAAATAGTAACATGCCACCATTTTATATTCAGCATTAATTCATCATTACCCTTTGAAATACTGCCAATTTTTATTTCTTTTTATTGAGTTTGTGTGTTCCATCATTCACAGCCTCATAGTCTCAATGGAAGAGTATCATTGTTAAAGAATCAGACGCTGATGGCACTTAGCAATGTGGGGTCCTTGAAGGGTTGACAGAACTTTCTCAATATCATAGTCTTATTGTCTTATCCCACTCAATTTTTGTTTCATCTGTAATATCTGTGATGTATATACCAGTTGATGAAATCAGTATATTGTTCATTTCATTGCATGTCATAATCTGAATAATACACATTTTTCACTCATGCTTTCCATCCAATTTGTATGATTCTTCATTATAGGTTTCAGGAAAATCTGGACAACCATTTATTAGTAATACTTGAGGTGAAATTCTTGTTCGGGTACAGTGCTAGGTGACATATAAAGTTCTAATGCTCTGTGATTCAGCATATTATTGACCATAGTCATGTTCAATGTTACAATTGCTGAAATCTCATAAAAATTTAACCTATGAATATATGATAACATATTCCAGGAAAATCTTTAAGGTTGCTTTTGATCAACCTGATAAAATGCCTTATAAAATAATTTCTAATACATTTCTAATAGGTAATGTATCTTATTTAGTGATGTGACTATTAAGATAGGTTCTTTCCTAGGTAATCTTCCATAAAATCCTGCCTACTTTCTTCTCATATTTTCATTAAGGATGCTTTTAATATATGTATAGACAATTCTCCTTAAAAATGGCAGCAGACTGATCAGTACTAACATCTACTTAAAGTGGCACTTAAAGTTTAAGTAGAACTCAATTCTGTTTAAAGTATCATCAGAATGGAACATCTTGTCTCTCACTCATCCATTTGGTCTACCTGGATGCCAGGAGCAAGATCTGTAGATTCATAGGAACAAACAATAATCTAGACAGTAAATGATGAACTCAGTTGGCACATACTACTCATCATCTGTTCATCTAGCTGGCTTCTTTTTCCTTCATTGTGACAGACCTTGTACTAAGCACTTCACAAGTATTATTTCCTTTAATCATCTAAAGAACCTAAAGTGTTAGGTGTTACAATTAGCCTCATTTTACATTTGAAGAAATTGAAGCAAATTAGGTTTAAGTGACTTGCCCAAGGTCACACAGCTATTACATGCCTGAGGCTGCATTTGAATTCAGTATACGTGACTCCAGACCCACCACTCTGACCACCGCATGATCTAGCTACTTGGGCAGCAGAAAGAATGCAGGAATTGGAATTAATGTAACTGGGTTCAAATATTGCTACAAATAGATCAGTAGAGGGAGTTTATATAGCAAGGATTCCTGCCCATGAAATCAAGAGGGAAGGAAGGAAGGAAGGAAGGAAGGAAGGAAGGAAGGAAGGAAGGAAGGAAGGAAGGAAGGAAGGAAGGAAGGAAGGAAGGAAGCCAAAAATAAATGTCATCAGTGGCAAAATAACTTTTTCCCACCTTCAATACATTTGAAATAATTAATACCCCCACTACCTTTCTTCAATGTTAAAAACATTGAACTTTATGCCATTCCTAACCACATTCTTCCAATCTTAATCCTATTTAATTCCTTCCAAATGAATAAGAATTGTGGTTTCCTTTCTTTATATTATCAGTTCCTTAGTCAAAACAAACATTTTTTTTTTTTGGTTAAGGATTATCTTCTTGTAGTTAAACATAATCATTTCCAATTACCAAGTCTTTTTTCAGTTCTAAAAATGAGATTATTTTCATAATCACTGGTGCTGATAACCCTGTCCCTAAACTCTCCAGCAGTTTCCAGAAAGCTAAGATAAAATGAGAAATTATTCTAATCTGTTGTTTTAAAAATAACATGAGATTACTTATAACCAAAAGGATGCAAATTTAGAAAACAATAAATGGGAAAACATCAATCACAGCTGGAGTTTTTATATTAGCTTACTTTTAAAGACAGACTATGAATAGGGCATATTGTTAGTGATCATAAACTCTGACAGTACTGAGTTCATGACAAATATGATTTTCAGATTTCCCTAATCTCTGATTTCAGTGTGGCACTGTCCTTTAAAAAAAGGACCATCAATCAGTGTTGTTGCCTGTGTTGCAACTTAAAAAAAAAAAAGGCAAAAGCCTCAGCATTACTCACATCCGAAGAATGTTATGTTAATATTCAAAAGCTTACATTACAGGCAAGAATTTAGCTTTCAAACAAGGTTGCTTATCATCCTGTCTACTATACTATAATTCTATGAGTGGAGGTGGGGGGAATGATATGATTATACTTTTCTGCTCCTGTTGTTTTATCTTGGTGATCTATTATGATGTTATATTTAGTAAGAAACATTTCTACCCCTTCCCACCCTTACATATCTCTACATATCACTCAACCTCCAAACACTGCAGCAATAAGGGCTTATGAGAAGAAATAATTATATAAGTTATAGTATATTTTCTAATGGCTTCATACAGGGATTTTATAATTTAGAAACACAGAGCCTCACCACCCCTAAAGCACAAATGCAATTTAAATATCAGAAACATGTCACTATCATTACCCCAATGTGGTTCATTCTGTAAAGAACACTAATTTATAGAAAACACTTAAGGAAAAATTCAAATAGTTTCTTAAAAGGTTTATAACATTTTTATTGGAGCTATGAAAGGCACTCCATATTAATTACAAGAACCTCTCAGTTACAAGTTCAACTAAAATAAATAAGGTTTAGAATGCTAAAGTATTCTAACCAATGAATGAAAACATCTTTAAACCATTGGCATTAATGGCATTTCTTATCTGAACACATTTCATTAGGAAGATGTAAATTTCAGCAAATGAATTGACAGTGATACCTAGTCATCAGACATAAGAGTTTTAAAGATATCTTGCTTAATTAGCTCAGTTCTCATTCTGGCTATAATAAGCTGCTTAGAAGCATCTTAAGCACAGAGATACCATCAAAAGTATTTTGATGAATAAAGAAGTCATTCCCCCCACCCTAAGTTAATGGGGTTAGCAATGACTTGTCAGTTTGTGGGGGACATCCCAAATTTCTTCTTCATGCCTCATCAAAAAGATTTCCATGAGCCCTTTAGTCTCTTTTTTAATCCTGTGCCTAGGAACATACTTTGTTATTTGACTTCTCTCTACTCACTGAATTGTTATAATCAAACCATATCATTCTTTTAAAATATGAATATCTTTATAAATAAAATATGTGGTCTATTTTTTGCCTTTTCTTTTCAGTCTTGATATTCTTCCATCAGTGTAGAGAACTCCTGGAATATAAACTCTTGCTATAGATTCCAATGAGCAATTTCTCTCTTTTTTGATAATTTAGAGTTTCCTAGGATACTGAGAGATTAAATGACATGCTGATGGTCACACAGCTAGTATGCATCAATAGTAGGACTGGAACCCATGATTGTATTTGACCTAATATTGTTAGTTGCATTTAGAAGGGGTGGAAATAATACACTTTTCCTTAATCTGATATTGTTGATAAAAATTTAAGGTAAGTGAAGAAAACAGTCTTTTAATAATGCAAAACTTGGATTTGACAGAAGGCCAAAATTGAGACAATAAGTAATGTTAAGTAGCATCTTTTTAATACACCAAATCATAGATTTCAATAGCTTGTAAAAGAAGGGAAAATTTTTCCAACAATACTACAGTTAAAAAAATTTGAAATATCATAAATTCTCTCATCTAGTAGTAAAAGAATGAATTAAACTTTATTCATAGTCATTGAAGAGTTGTTCACTGTAAGGGAACAATCTCATTGGAGTCCCAATCTGATGTCACTTCTAAGGACTCATGTCCCAAAAAAATTTTCTGCTTTTAAGGAACACATATGGAAATTTACAAACTAAATACACTTGAACTAGATTTAAGAGGGATTATTCATTTACCCATCAATAATAACAGTTAGCATTTACTTAACATGGAAAACAAAAAGATAAAAGAAAAAAATAATCTCCACAGTCAAGGAACTTAGACTCCATTGGAGGACGCACTATTGACACAACGTACAAAACAATTTGAGGAGAGGAGACCATAGATTTCATTGGGAGGTGGGGAGGAGGGAGATCTGGAAAGTGTTCCTATAGTTGGTAGCAGCTTAGCTGCAGCTTGAAGGAAGTTAATGAAAATTTCTAAGTTAATTAATGATCCTAAGAATTGGAAATAAGGACAAGCATTTCAGAATTACTTATTTCTGCAACTCTTACAAAGGCACAGTGTGGGAAATACTATTTGGGGTATATGAGGGGAACAGTTGGATGGTTTGGCTAAATATAAGCACTGGATGAGTTTTGATGAATGACTTACTATATCCCTTTTTGAAGAATATTATATTTGCAAAAGGGTACTAAGTTGCTAAATATCAGTTGGCTTATTGAATTTTGAGAAAATTCAAAGTTCCTCAAAGCACATAACATATTATCCCATTTGAGTCAGAACATAAAGTATATAAGATACTATTAATGTGATTGTCTCCATTTGATAGATGAGGAAATGGAAGTTTCAAAAAGTTAATTGGCTTGTCCTTCTGTCCTTCCACCAAGCACATGAGGACCCTGTGAAACCTCTTCTTCCACTCCCTATGAGGAGACTAAAGGGCCCTGTCCTCCCACCAACACCTGTGAAAGCTATGTTGTATGCTCAAAGATCTCACATTCTTCCTAGATAACCACATTTTTTAAAAATTTATTTATTTTCATTTTTCAACATTCACTTACACAACATTTTGAATTTTCAATTTTCTCCCCATTTTCCCCCTCTCTCTGTCCCAGGACAGCATGTATTCTGATTACCCTTTCCTCAAATCTGCCTTCCCTTCTATCACACACCCCACCCCCTTTCCTTCTATTTCCCTAAAGGGTAAGATAGATTTCTATACCCCAATGTCTATATTTCATATTTCACAGTAGCAAGGAGAAACAATTTTTAAAATTCATTTTTGAGTATACATTCTCTCCCTTCCTTCCTCCTCATCCACCCTCATTGAGAAGGCAAGCAATTTGATATAGGTTATACATGTGTAGTCATGCAAAACACTTCCTTAGCAGTCATGTTGTAAAAGACTTGTTTCCCTCTATCCTGTCCTGCCCACCATTTTTTCTATTCTGTCCTTTGACCTATCCCTCTGCAAAAGTGTTTGCTTCCAATTAAACCCTTCCCTAATCTGTCATTCCTTCTATTATCCCCCCTCTCTTATCCTTTTCCTCCCTACTTTCCTATAGGGTAAGACAACCTTCCACACCCAGTTGAGTGTCCATGTTATTCTCTCCGGAAGCCAAATCAGATGAAAGTAAGGTTACTTACTTCCTTTCGTCTTCCCCTTCTTCTCCAAACATTGTAAAATCTCTTTCTTGCCTCTGTTATGTTAGATGATTTATCCCCGTGACTACTTTTTAAAGAGGCCTATGCAGTGAATGGGCATTACCTCACTTTAAGTGAGTACCTAAAAAGGCTTTAATCTAAAAGACATTTTAGGGTATTGCATCCTAGGCCATCTCCAGTCATCCTGATAAATATCTGTTCACTGGATACAGATTGCTCAGGAAGAGAAAGTGAGGCTGGTGACCTTGCACAGCCCTCCCTCACTCAAAAAAAAAAAAAAAAAGGCAAGTGCAAGTCATGTCCTCATTTCTCTGATGTCATGATCCTCTTCAAAAATGAAGGATGAATACAATTTTAGATGATTCACTATATTTTACTTCTCTCTTTATATTTGTCCTAGTACTTTGCTCACAACCCTGAATTTTCTTTGTCAGATATCATCCCTTCATATTGAGCTCATCCTGTGCTTGCTCTCTCTCTCTCTTTCTCTCTGTTATATACATACATATACATACACATAACACATATAAATAGAAAATATAAATATATGTATATATACATGTATATAAAATACATACATACATATATTTGTATATATGTATACACACATCTCACACACACACACACACAAATATATATATATATCTTCCAACTATCCTAACACTAAAAAAGGTTTCATGACTTACAAATATCATTATTCCACGTAGGAATGTAAACAGTTCAACTTTAATAAATTCCTTGTGGTTTCTCTTTCCTGTTTGCCTTTTCATGCTTCTTTTGATTCTTATATTTGAAAGCCACATTTTTTATTCAACTCTTGTCTTTTCAGTAAGAGTTTTAGAAGTCCTCTATATCACTGAAGTACCATTTTTCCCCTGAGGTATTATACTGACTTTTTGCTGGGTAGGTGATTCTTGTTTGTAATCCTAGCTCCTTTGACCTCTGGAATGTCATATTCCAAGCCCTCTGATCCCTAAATGCAGAAACTGATAAATCTTGTGTTATTCTGATTGTGTTTCCACAGTACTTGAATTGCTTCTTTCTGATTGCTTGTAATATTTTCTCTCTGACCTGGGAACTCTGAAATTTGGATACACTATTCCTAGGAGTTTTCCTTTTGGAATGTCTTTCAGGAGGTGATTAGTGGATTCTTTTGATTTCTATTTTACCTTCTGGTTCTAGAATATCAGGGCAGTTTTCTTTGATCATTTCTTGAAAAATGATGTTTAGACTCTTTTTTTGATCATAGTTTGCAGGTAGTTCAATAATTTTCAAATTATCTCTCCTGAATCCATTCTCTAGGTTAGATTTTTTTTCTAATGAGATACTTCACATTGTCTTCTATTTGTTCATTGTTTTGGTTATGTTTTATAATTTCTTGATTTCTCATGAAGTCATTAACTTCCATTTGATTCACCCTAATTTTTAAGGAATTATTTTCTTCAATAAATGTTTGTACCTCATTTTCCATCTAGCCCATTTTGCTTTTTAAGGCATTCTCCTCTTTTGTTTTTTGGACCACTTTTGCCATTTAGGTTAGCCTAATTTTAAAGGTGTTATTTTCTTCACCATTTTGGGGAGTTTCCTTTATCAAGCTGTTCACTCATTTTTCAAGATTTTCTTGCATCACTCTCATTTCTCTCCCTAATTTTTCCTCTGTTTCTCTTACTTGATATTGAAAATCATTTTTTGACCTCTTCCATGGTCTGACATCAATTCATATTTTTTTTTTGGAGGCTTTGAATGCTGTATCTTTAGCTTTGTTACCTTCTGTTTGTATGTTTTGATCTTCTTCATCACCAATGATGTAATAAACTTATTATCATATATATTATATATATATATTATATAAACACCTCTTCACTCAGAAAGTAGGAATCTATAGTCTGTTTCTTTTTCCCCATTTGATCATTTTCCCAGCCAATTACTTGACTTTTGAACTCTTCGTTATGTGGAGGGCTCCAGAAGCAGCCTCTGCTTCAGCAGTGGCTGCAGCCACCCTGGGGCTGGGGCTGGACCAGGGGTGGGCCTGGAACTGAGGCTGTTGTTAGAACATGTGATCCCCTCTCAGTTGAGAGACCCTTACCGCTAACCTTCCAAGATGTCTTCAGCATTTGTGTGTTGATAAGTTTTTAAATCATAGCAGCTGCCAGCAATTCATACCCCTAAGGCCTGCTCAGGCTCTGTCCTGGCTGGTGTGATCCATGCTGAACTGTGATCCACTCACCGCCTAGTGTGATAGACCCTTCCTGTCAATCTTTCAGATTGTCTTTGGCTGGAAATTTCCTTCAGTCTGTCATTTTGTGGTTTCTGCTGCTCTAGAATTTGTTTAGAGTAATTTTTACAGGTTTTTTGAAGGGCTGGGGATGGGAGGAGCTCAAGCAGGTTTCTGCTTCTACTCCTCCATCTTTGGTCTGTCCTGCCACCTCTTGATGTGCCACATCTTGGAATATGTGTCCCCAGGTGTCTCTTCTGCTTTATGTTGTTCTCTGAGGGCCAGTGGCTTAAAAGTGACTTAAAAGTGAAATAGGCTTTTTAAGAGTGATTATAACAGAAATTTTACTTGCAACCTAAGAAGAAACTTGTAAGTGCTTTCCCAATAAGTCTAAGACCATGTGGAATTGACTAGTTTAGTTTGTAGTCATTAGGAAGTGGATACTTGGGCCCCAGTTGCAGACTATTGTAGCAAGCAAGACTATTAATCACTCTTTCACTTACTGGGATGAGACAGGAAGAATTTATCACAAGTGTCTTGGCAGGGAGCTAAGCATCCAAAATCCTGAGTAGATGTATTTCTAATAAACAGCTAGTTGGATAGTTTGGACTCAGAAACATGAAGCAGGTTGGTTGGTGAGTATGCTTTTATTTGAATATGCCCCAAAGGCTAGCATTAGCAAAAAAATGAACAAACCAAAAACAATAACAACAACCATGTAGATTCTTGTAAATTGAAATACATAGATACTCCCTGCCTCTCTGCACATAGATTTCAGTTGTATTTGACTCTTTGTGACACCATTTGCAGTTTTCTTGGCAAAGACACTGGAGTGGTTTGCCATTTCCTTCTTCAGTTCATTTTACAGTTGAGGAAACTGCAAGAAACAGAGCTGTAACTTTCCCAGGGTCACACAGCTGGGAAATGTCTCAGGCAACACCAAGCTGCCGTTCCATATAGATAAAGACACAAATAAAAGCACTGATATAGGCATGAGCACGTGCACACACACACACACACACACACACACACACACACACGCACAAAGGTGTACACTCACACTTTCTCCCCACTTTTCTCTCTGTAAGAAGTTTTGATAAAAAACTGTTGAAAAACTTGAAAGAGAATGAGTATCTTTCTAAGATCACCTGATATTTTTAGTAAACTAGGTCTCTGTATATACATCTTTAAGAAGATATTCCTTTTTTATTTCATTAATACACACTGATCTAAAGGGCGTATTAACTAAAAATGGTAGAACATCAGCATCCACATAATGTCAAGACACCTAGAGTATTGGCTATGGAACATTAGGTGGAGCCCTAGCAGATCAATATGAAGATGTCAACAAGGATGACTCAGGTTAAGAAAGTATGTGAGGTGGGATTTACAAACCACACTGATGCAATCATATATCCATCGAAGCGTTAAATTTAGGAATGCCTGTAGATGAATCCAAAATGTATTTTGAAGTGAATCAAAGACTTCTTTATACATATATGAAAAAATATCCCTTATCCCTAGAATAGCATATGATGAGACTGAGAGACTGAATTCAATGAGGAATTCCTTAAGTCAACAGATGCTATGCTAAAACAAAACTCTTGGATTATAGAGAGTACATATAGGGATATAGGAATCCTTTGGATATAAGAAGTATATATATATATATATATATATATATATATGTGTGTGTGTGTGTGTGTGTGTGTGTGTGTGTGTATGTGTGCATGTGTACACAAATACACATATATAATATATAATATTATACACACACATTTGTGCATATCCATATATGTTAGGTAAAACCCAATTTAAAAACCCTATGATTTCTTACCTACATTTCTTACAAAACCCATGAGGCAAAGAACAAAATAACACTGAAGAATGATTTAAGTTTGGGTGACTGACATCTATGTGGGTATGTCAGGAAAAAAGTCTCCTCAAACTTCCTTAACAGTAAGATAAACAGGTCCTTAGTAAATAGGGATTATCACACAGGCTAGAGTTACTATGATCCTTGAATTTCAAAACTCAGCTGGTTAATCTTCAGCAAGTTAATAACTACTGAAAACATGGAGTTATAAGGAAATTAATTTAGAAAGTCATTCAACAAAATTTGTATTCAAATTAACATCTAACCTCACTGGTCTACTTATTCTCCAAACTTGACATTCACCCTCTGACCTCTGTGATTTTCTGAAGGATGAAGTTATATGGATTCCTGAAACATGATCGTTCCTTTTCTCCAACTCTGAGAATCCTTAGCTAACTTCAAGACTTAACTCAGCATCCCCTACATCAAAAATCCTATAAATTCTTCCTTAACCCACTTCGGACATTACGATTCTCTTCCTCACATTTCCTTGTATTTACTTACTATGTCAGTGGTGTATCCTTCATTGGAATAAAATCTTGAGTGCAAGGACAAATTTTTGTTTTGTTTTGTATTAATATAATCTGTGCCTAACACAATACCTTTTACATAATAAGGACTTAGTAATTGCTTATTGAATTGAGTTATATTTAACATTACCATCCTATGTTTCAGTCTTTGTTCTAGGTACTAAAGAAACATAGATGAAAAGGGACAGAAGTCCTATCTTCAGGGAGCTTACTTACCACTCAGTGGATAGTTGGACAGATAGTGATATTACCAGGAGTGAGACAAAGGAACCTGAGGTTTAGTGACCATTCTGGCTATATGAGTATAGGGAAGGGGATGTGTTGTATAAATGGAATTGTCCCTTGTAAAGTTGGAGCTTATTGTTCAGTCAATCAGCCAATCAACAGTCAAGAAGATGGAAGTGAACTGGGAGTCAAAGATGAGACAATTGAGCCTTGGTCAAATTCAACTTTAGATGTGTCATAAAAATTTACTTTTATATCATGAAGAGCCCTGGAAATTTTTGAAACCCAGCATAGTAGTCCATTGGTTTCCCAAAGACAGGGGATAAGTTACCAGATAATGATCACAAATATGAGAAAATCTTTCTCTGATACTCAATGGACATCACACTGCTTTTTGGTAGTCATGTTAACATCCTTCATTTCAGAGAGAACAGTCTCCACATGTGTTCCCTGAGAGTATTTGCCATTCTTTTGATGTGCCATGACTTCAGCTGCTACTCATCTTTTATGTGCTTCTCTGTAAACTCACACACTCATGTCATCTATCACTGAAATATCATATCTGAAAATTGACATTGTAACTTTACCAAAAGGATATCAATTATACCAGTCTCCATTAAAAGAAAGGGAAAATTAGACTCACCAGTACAAAATTAAAAAGACAAGAAAATCCAAGTCTTCATTACTTCCTCAAAATGAACTTGCATTCATGCAAATTTCTTCATTTTAAGTGTCCAATGAACACTTTCTTCTTTAAATTTCATTACTTACAAAGCCACAGGCCTAACACTTAAAAAAACCTGACAGAACAGTACCTTTCTTACTTGTTTTGGCTCATATAAATCAAAAAGGCATATGCACATCATCTTCTCTGAAGCATAAAGAGATTTCAAGAAAAGAGAAATAGATCAACATCATTCACTCATTCCTTCCTTTTCTAACCACAATTTCCAACAACCTGTATAACAAAAAAGTGAATCGATATTCAGCAGGATAGGTAGAATCCTTGTGGCAGTTTTATGGAAGGCGGTGGGTAAAAAGCTGCATAGGCCAAACACGTAGGAATGGTTGTGACTAAAGCCATATTCTAAGGATTTGTTAAACTTGAGGATAGTGATTTACATTCACTGTAACTGACATAAAGCATTCTGAACATGAAAATAATGTATTTGTGATTTGGGGTAGCTAGGTAATATGGTGGATAGAGTACTGAACCTCTTTATCAAGAAAATCCATCTTTATGAGCTCAAATCTGGCCTCAGATACTTACTAGCTAGGTGACCCTGGGGAAATCACTTAACAAAGTTTGTCTTAGTTTCCTCATCTGTGAAATGGCCTGGAGAAAGAAATGGCAAACCACTCCAGGGTCTTTGCCAAGAAACCTCCAAATGGGGTTATGAAGAGTCAGACATGAATAAAATGTCTGAACAGCCCAGCAATTTATAATTTTATAATGAGTACATTCAGCTTGAGGAGTTTCTATATCTGCTTCTGGATGTGATACTGGAGACAGTATGGTCTTCTGGAGTAGAGTCAGGAGACTCAGTCTTAAATCTGTCCTTTGCTTCATGACCTTGGACAAGTTACTCAACTCTTAAGCCTTCTCTCATCCCTTAATGAGTATTTAAAGACTTTTAAAGCTTAAAATGTATGAGTCTGCAATTTACTAGGAGATCCACAATTCAACTGCAACTAAATGAATAGTCCATTTTGCAATTACTACCTGATAGAAGATATATAATATATTCATAATTATATATTTATAATTATATATTACATTATATCATATACATTTGGTATTTATACTTACCTTTCAGAGTTATGCATCCTTAACATACAGTGCTTTCTAGCCATTTGACCTTGTTCCAATTAATATGCCAATTTTCATGTGCTTCTATAACACCATCCTCTGTAATAATCCACCAGTTTGCCTTCAAACTCATGGATTGTGTCCCAAGAGAACAGTTGCTACTCTCAGATCCTAGGGATTCCCTTTGGGGACATATTCCTAATAATATATTGTGCACCAGTATCCGCAGTGTGCTTCTCGTTGACAAATTGCTAATAGACTCAACTCTCCATAAGCAAAGATATTTACTAAGATGTCTTAGTTAAAATAATTAGCTATAAAACCTTCCCCACATAAGGCTAGAGTGCAATCTCCCACACATTTAGTGTCTGAGAGAAAAGAAGCAAAACTCAAGGTATTATGGTAATGAGGAGCATATGAAGGGTATATGTAATCAATGTAACTCACAGTTCTAGTATTAAATGTCCTCAGGTCCTTTCTCTTATTGTGAAAACCTCATGAAACTCTACCCTCTCAAAAAAAAAAAAAATCATCTCTCCAGAGTAGATTCCTTCATTGACTCCCATGGTTTATTATTCTCTGTGATTCATCTCTCAAGTAGCAAATTAACTTTCTCCTGAGTCCATGAAAGGCCTTCTTTTATGCCAACAGAGAGTCTTCTCTGTGAAATCACACATATCCTTGCGTGGTTGAACCTTTGTATTTATGTCTGTCAAAAGCGTCTCTCTGCTTCCGCAAGCATACCTTGAACTCTCCTGAGTTGTCTCCAACTTTTAGGACTTGGTGTCTCCTTCTGGGTGGATAACTCTGCTACTAAACCCCATGGCTGATGGTGGTGAAGAATCTGG
The DNA here is from genome assembly GCF_028372415.1 of Notamacropus eugenii. Classification (NCBI taxonomy): domain Eukaryota; kingdom Metazoa; phylum Chordata; class Mammalia; order Diprotodontia; family Macropodidae; genus Notamacropus; species Notamacropus eugenii. The sequence continues at coordinate 124,039,313 of NC_092877.1, read as the reverse complement.
TAGTTGGAAGGGACCTCAGAGATCAACTAATTTAACCAATGCCTAAACAAATATCCTCTCCAGAACATCCCCAAAACTTGGCTATCTGGCCTTTACTTGAAGATGTCATAGTCTATGCTGGGGCAGCTGATAAATTTTAAGTGATACAGTTTACAATTCAAATAAAAAAGTCACAGGGATAAAGGCAAATATAGATAAGAAATGAGCTATTTTGGATAGAACAATTGTTAACTCCCCCAAATAACAGATTAACTTAAAGTAGTTTACTAACCCTACATAACTTCAAGTAAAAGGGGTGGAGAATGAGTTTTGTCCAAAGTCCCCTAATAGCTAAATAGAGAATGTTTTATGTATTATGACATTCCACTCCATTCCAATCCATATGATTCTGAAAGGCAACTCTCCTCTCATGATTCCCATCGGGCCTGAGTTCTAATCATAGGAACAGTAAAACAAAACAAAAAACAATGTGGTAGTGAAGAGAAGTTTTACAGAAGAAGACTAGATGAATGTTTCTATCAGCAGTGAGACCCTGCAACCTGATAACATGTAAAGACTTTTCTCACATTGTTGACTCAATTCAGAAACAGTCTTCATGGAATCTTTTTTGGACAATTCTTTTTATTTATACCGCCCTTGGGTATATAATCTACAGAATCATTTAAGTCTCTGAGTAGTTAAAGATAAAGAAGTTCACCTGGACAAGTTCACATGCATGCTCAACCATGACAGAGTAGATGTGGCATAAAGTTCTGCACTGGTAAGTCAGATACAGGTTGCTTCGATACGTGGAAGTAAGAGAAGCCTTTATTCACCATCTTTCTTCATAAAGTATTTCACAAATTCTCTGTCTCCTACATATTCTTACATGTTCTTCAAATGTTAGTCATACTTCTCCAATGTCCCAACTTTGCCATTATTTACTGCAATTTCTGTAGTCTTGTACATGTCTAGTCCACATTCATATTATGTTGTGTTTGTATTTGTTCTACAGATGCTTCTTATGTTGATGCAAATGCATTTTTGGCCAATACGAAGTTCACTTTATCTTGAGTTTCACTGAGGTTGCATCTTCACACTCATTTTTTGTTTTTTTTCTTCATTTTTATCCTACAAAGAAGCAGAGTAGAAGATTTCATTCAGGAAATATTATCTCCCCTAAAACTGAAAAGGATATGGCATGGTCATGTGGTAAGAGTGAAGGATTATCAGTGGAGAGCCCCTTTACTGGACTAGATTTCTAAGATCAGCAAACATGAAAGTTAGAAGTGCCCTTTGTCTTGTACTGATGCCCATCGAATATTTATAGGAGGGCATGGACAAGATTCCAAAAAATAGTCAGGCATGTAGGATTATGATCTAAATCTTTGGAGGGTGTATGGACATTGAAGAGATCAAAGATCCATTTGAGTTAGAGTAAGTTTTTTAGATATAATCTATGTCAACTTTTATAATAAAGGACATTTTTCTCTCCTACATTCTTTCTCCCCATATTGTGAAGATTACATACTTAAAAGACCCCAGAATGCACAGGAATAGAGCTAGATAAATACACATTCGAAAAAGGGCTCATTTTGCTCCCTTTCTGATTCTAGATTGCCCCATCAGAGATTTCTTGATCCATTTTTGACCAATATTTGTCTTTTAATCTCCACAACACTTGAGAAAACAGAAAAAAAACATACTAAATGCATGAATATGGATCAGTTTCCTCCATTAGAAAATGTAAACTGGACCTTCCATATGCTCAGGATTATTCCTGTGCTTGCTGCCAACCTTATGTGTATAATCCCATGTTCAGTTCGCTGACATTCTGTATCTCAGTTGAGTCAATGAGTCAGTAAACAATGAAAAATATGTTGAAGTGTGCTGTCACTGAGTGAGTAAATGGAGTCAAGTAGAATTGCTAAGAAAAACAAACCCAAGGAAACATAAGTAGAATTAAAGAATGAATTTGTGTGCCATGTACCCATGCATGGGAGATTATGAGAGAGGGCATAAAAGAGTGTTACAATGAGAATATCTAGCAAAAATGTGAAATTTTCTAGTTCTAAAACAAAAAATGTACATAAAATTTGAAGAAGCAAAAATTTTAAATAATTCATTTATGTTTTTAAATCCATTTACCACAACGGACTTCAATAAGTCCACAACTGCATTGTAACTTATTTACAAGCTTATTTGTGGGGTCAGCAACTATCATCCAGTAGCTCCAAATTGTGGCTTAACACTTTCCTAAGCCACTTCCATGAAGCAGGTGTTTACTATTTATAGTTTAAACAGACTAGTAAAGAAGTATATTCAAAAGTATGGATCCCTATTGACTATGATCTCCGTCATCATCATTATCATCATCAATTACAGAGAAGCTGCTTAATCTGTATTAAAGGAGGTGCTTTTAATTCAATGAATAAAGAAGTAAATCCAGAAAATAACAACAAAACATTTCTTAAGTGCATAAAAATGGGCCACATTCTATGATAAGTTCTAGGCATAGAAAGACAAAAGTAAACCGGGTTCTGCCCTTGAGAGACTTATCCTTGGGGGATATAGCATGTGCATAGATAAGTATATACAAAATAGAGATAGATCAGGAGCTGTGACTTGATTCATGTGGAAAACACTGCCCTAATGCAGGTAAGCCCTGCACATCAGTATTGGCACTGGCAGCTAGGGCAGGGCATGTTGTTGAGAACAAGGAAACATGACATGTATTCAATGAAATAGACTTTTTCTTTTTTCTCTTTTAGTCTTTTTAAATAGTTAATTCATACATGTTGTGTTTAAAGGTTTCCAAAGTGCTACATATATTATATCATTTTATCTTCCATGTCATCATATAAAGAAATTAATATATTATTTCCATTTTCTAGGTAAGGAAACTAAGCCTCAATGGGAACAGATGAATTCAAATCCACTTATCCATGGATTCCAATTCCAGTGCTCTTTCTACTACACCAAGATAGCAATCTAATTGAGTCAATAATCTAATTCTCATGTATAATAATATAAAATAGTGTAACAATACGATAAACTTATATTGCTTACTATGGGAGGAAGAAAAAAGAAGAAAAGGAACAAGGAAGGGAGGAAGGAAGGAAGAAAGGAAAAGAGGGAAGAAGGAAGCAAGAAAAAATAGGCAGGGCAAGATGGCGAAGTAGAAAGACGCACATACACATAGCTCCGAACCCACAAACCACAGAACGGCAGAGGGGACTAACCCAGGGCGAATTCTGCACCCAGAGACCACAGAATATTGGAGCGAGGGAGATTTCTGTTCCGGAGAGACCTGCAAACCTCTCACGGGGGGTCCTTCGGGCCGTGGACTGGGCGCCAGGGCGGGTAGCAGAGAGCAACCATACCGCAGCAGGGACACCGTGAGAAAAAGATCCGAGAGGGCTACGGGACGGGATCTCCAGCAGCCACGCGGGTCCCCCCACCCACAGAGGGACCAGCAAACCTCTCACAAAAGGTCCGTCGCGCTGCAGACGCGGTGCCCAGCCCGGACCTGCGGTGGCCACAGCTCCGAGAGGCACAGATCTGAAAGGACTCCGGAGGCGGGATCTTCAGCGGCAGCACGGGCCCCCCCACCAACAGGTGACTGACGGGGATAGGTGAGAGAGTCTCTTTGGCGGGTTGAGAGGGGAGTGGGGTGCTCCCATGGCTCGGGCCCCCCCCCCCAGGAGATGGAAGCTGAGAGGCGGCTGCAGACAGGGGCTCCCCAAGCAGACGGGAGCCTGGATCCATTGTGGAAGGTCTGTGCATAAACCCCCTGAGGGAACTGAGCCAGAGAGGCGGCCCTGCCCCTGACCTCAGCACCTGAGCCTAATTTAACACTGAATAACAGCCCTGCCCCCGCCAAAAATCCTAAGGCGGGAAGCAGCATTTGAATCTCAGTCCCCAAACGCTGGCTGGGAGGACCAGGAGGCGAGGTGGGTGTGAGGAGAACATTCAGAGGTCAGTCCACTAGGGGGAGAAAATGCCAAGAAAAGGGAAAAGAAATAAAACTATTGAAGGGTACTTTATCGGAGAAAAATCACTTCCTCCCTTCCTTTCTGATGGGGAGGAACAAGGCTTGCCATCAGGCAAAGACACAGAAATCGAGGACTCTGTGTCCCAGCCCACCCAATGGGCTCGGGCCATGGAAGAGCTCAAGAGGAATTTTGAAAATCAAGTTAGAGAGGTGGAGGAAAGACTGGGAAGGGAAATGAGAGGGATAAGGGAGAAGCATGAAAAACAGATCAGCTCCCTGCTAAAGGAGAACCAAAAAAATCTTGAAGAAATTGGCACCTTGAGAACTAGCCTAACTCAGCGGGCAAGGGAGGTGCAAGAGGCCAATGAGGAGAAGAATGCTTTCAAAAGCAGAATAAACCAAATGGAAAAGGAGATTCAAAAGCTCACTGAAGAAAATAGATCTTTCAAAACTGGAATGGTACAGATGGACACTAAGGACTTTATGAGAAAGACAGATATCTCAGAACATACTGCGCAGATTCGAAAAATGGAAGATAATGTGAAATATCTTATTGGAAAAACAACTGACCTGGAAAATAGAATCAGGAGAGACAATGTAAAAATTCTGGGACTACCTGAAAACCATGATCAAAAGAAGAGCCTAGACATCATCTTCCATGAAATTATCAAGGAAAACTGCCCTGAGATTCTAGAACCAGAAGGCAAAATAAATATTCAAGGAATCCGCAGAACACCGCATGAAAGAGATCCAAAAAGAGAAACTCCTAGGAACATTGTGGCCAAATTCCAGAATTCCCAGGTGATAGAGAAAATATTGCAAGCAGCTAGAAAGAAACAATTCAAGTATTGTGGAAATACAATCAGGATACCACAAGATCTGGCACCTTCTACGTTGAGGGATAGAAGGGAATGGAATAGGATATTCCAGAAGTCAAAGGAACTAGGACTGAAGCCAAGAATCACTTACCCAGCAAAACTGACTATAATACTTCAGGAGAAAAAATGGTCTTTCAATGAAATAGAAGACTTTCAAATTTTCCTGATGAAAACACCAGAGCTGGAAAGAAAATTTGACTTTCTAACACAAGAATGAAGAGAACCATGAAAAGGCGAACAGCAAAGAGAAATCATAAGGGACTTACTAAAGTTGAACTGTTTACATTCCTACATGGAAAGACAATATTTATAACTCTTGAAACACTTCAGTATCTGGGCACTGGGTGGAAGTACACACACACACACGTGCACACACGTACACATACATAGAGACAGAGTGCACAGAGTGAATTGAAGAGGATGGGATCATATACTAAAAAAAAAAAAAAAAAAAAAAAAACGAAATCAAGCAGTGAGAGAGAAATATTGGGAGGAGAAAGGGAGAAGTTATATGGGGCAAATTATCTCTCATAAAAGAGGCAAGCAAAAGACTTATTAGTGGAGGGATAAAGAGGGGAGGCAAGAGAAAAACACAAGGTCTACTCTCATCACATTCCACTAAAGGAAAGAATATAATGCACACTCATTTTGATAGGAAAACCTATCTCATAATACAGGAGAGTGGGGAACAGGGGCACAAGCAGGATGGGGGGGAGGATAGAGGGGAGGGCATGGGGAGGAGAATGCAATATGAGGTCGACACTCATGGGGAGGGAAAGGACCATAAGAAAATAGAAGTAATGGGGGACAGGACAGGACGGAGGGAAATATAGTCAGGCCTATACAACACAACTAGTAAGGAAATCATTTGCAAAACTAAACAGATATGGCCTATATTGAACTGCCTGTCTTCCAAGGGGAAGGGGTAGAGAGGGAGGGAGCTAAAGAAGTAGGAACTCAAAGTGTTAGGACCAAATGTAATGTTCTTACCACTGGATAACAAGAAATACAGGTTAAGGGGTCAAGAAAGCTATCTGGCCCTACAGGACAAAAGAGAAGATGGAGACAAGGGCAGGGAGGGAGGATAGAGGAGAGAGCAGATAGGTCACAGGGGCAATTAGAAAGCTTGGGTCTGGGGGGGAGGGGAAAAAAGGGGAGAAAATTTGTAACCCAAAATTGTGTGAAAATAAATGTTAAAAGTTTAATAAAAAAAAAAAAGAAAAAGAAAAAATAGGCAGGATAATGGGAGGAAGGCAGGAAAGGTAATGAGTTTATCACTCAATGTCATCAAATAGACCATTTGTTTGCATTGTAAAGGGAATCTTGTTTAAACATAGATTGAACTAGAGATCTTCTAAAGTCACTTAATGACTAAGATTCTGGTAGTGTGAGTACTGTCTCCCACCCAGACAAATACATAGGCATATTGTTCATCTTCACTAGGGAGCACTGTGGATAGAAGTCTGGACCTGGAAACAGGAAGACCTGGGTTTAAATGTGGTATCATACAGTTAACTAATTATATGACTCTGGGCAAGTCACTGAACCTCTGTTTCCCTCAGTTTCCCCATATGCAAAATGGGGATAATAATAACATCTATTTCTTAGAGTTGCTGTGAGGATTAAATTAGACATAATTTTAAAGTACACCATGCCTGGCACACAGTGAGTGCTGTATAAATATTAGCTGTGGCTATTTTCGTTATTATTTATCCTTGTTGTTATCACTTACATGTGAAAATATGTTAATTTTTTTCCAAAAGCAAACAAATAAAATGGATTTTAGTCTTTATACCACTGATATTAATATGTTAACATAAATCCTCTGAATCTCAGATACCTCACCTGTAAAATGGGCATAATAGTATACTACCTGCTTTGTGACGTAGTCTATGAGTTAATTGCTTTGCAAGGGCTCCAGGACTGTAGATAGCTATTATTGACAGTTTTATTATGATGATAATCGAAAGAAATAAAGCATTTTGAACCAAGATGAGATCTTTATTTCTTGGACCAAAACTGTAATGTCCTTGGTATGGGGATCTCCAAGTGAGGAAACGCCTTCTACCAACGATGACTGACGAGGGTAAAATTAAGTGACTTGCTCAAACTCACATAACCGATATTTATCAGCAGTAGGATGTAAAGGGATTTTTGCTTTCTAGCTCTGAAGCTAGCTCTATCTACTATTCTGGTGTGTCCCTCCTCCTGTCCCCTCCGTAAGCTCTTATTATTAATATCACTTGCCTGCAGAATCTTTATCACTCTTTCTGTCAAGAAAACAATCCTCCTCTATATAGGTAACAATTTAATTCAATGTGTAACATAAGCATCTCTGCCAACCTGTAGTACATTTCTGTAGACAGATGGTTGTCCTGTGGAAGCCCTTTACCTGGAGGACATTGGGACTCAATTCACATTCAGAGAAACACATGCATCTTTATGAACAACTAAATGTCGATGACTCACCTACAATTTTGCCTTGTTCAATACAGTCATTAAGGGTTATGTTGCATAATGTTGAAGATGTCAAACATTTCAGGTTTGCGGATACAATCACTTCCCAAGTCCACATCCCAGTCAAGGGAAAGTAGATGGCAATGTTTATTGTAAAGGATAGACTTCACAAACCTCCTACCCCTCTATCCTCCAAGTTTGAGAGACCCCCTCTCCACACATACAACCGCATCCTCTGCCCATCCCAGGTTGCAGTATGGTATAAAAATATTGAAGACAGGATCACATGACTAGCTGCCATTAGAGTAAAGTGGAATTAAAGACTTTTTCTTCTTGCCTGGGCTTTATTACTAACTAGTCTTGTGACCTTGTAAAAAGTACTTAACTCACCGACTTGCTGTGTTCAAAAGAAACTTGAAAAGCCTATTGCCACACTTTTATAACTACCTTAAGAAGTTTCCATGCTTAATCTCAGCCCCATTGGTTCATTCTTAGCAAGATATTTATAGATGCCAGTCGTTAAGCAAGAGGGTTCCTTTGTATTTTAAAATGAGCCAATTATTTTCATTATCCATTTTGTACAGATAAGTTATTTGTAATGGGTATGCTGAGTTTAAAGAACTCTAAATGCCAATTACAACCAGCCAGTGAAAAAATCTGAGTAATTAAACAAGCATTCAAATGCTACGTGCTTTCTAGAGGGACACAAGACCTAACTACCTAATAATCAGAATCTCCCCTGGGAAACAGAATAGAAGCAGATGACAGAAGCTAATGTAGACTAGTATATTAAAGTGGCCTTGATGAATCTTCTAATTCCCACTCATTTAAAAAATAATCAAAGCCTATCTGATTCAATTTTATAGATTATGAAATTGATATTCAAGGAGTTTAAGGGATTAGTTCAAGTTCACAAGGTAGTAATCCTCAGAGGTAGGATTCCAGGACTAGTTTTCTTTACACTCTAGCATTATGACTAAAAGCAAACAAGCAAATAAAAAAATAAAAAAAAAACATTCTCACAATACAGCTGAGATACTGAGAGGAAGTCTCATTAAGAAAGGTCATCATTCCATTTAAAAAATATATATAAATCCTGTCTTGGCAGCAACGTGCTGGTAAATGTTTTAGAAATTGGTTGCTTTAAAAAAAAATTAAAAAAACATGAATGGCGCACTTTTAAGTTTAACATGCACTATGAACCTTTTTCTCCATCACTTTTCTTAAGTCTAAACAACTAACAAAACAGCAAGTAAAACCTTGATTCCTAACATTTGCTGATTTCTGAGGTATAAATATGCACACTGAAAATTTCACAGTCAGCTCTCACAAGTAAGTACAAGTCAGTTGCAACACACCTCTGTTTTCAGTTTCACAGCTACAGGATTACTGTCAGTATGGAGGTGGGGAGTGAAAGTCATTCATAAGGAATGAAAACTTCATTTTTTTTAAGTTCCTAAACATCAGCATATCGAGCTATTTTAAAACACATTTTTCTATCATACTTGATTTCTCCTCCGTATGATAAAGACACTACATGAAATATAAACAGATTTCCTCTGAAATTGGAAAGAAATGTACATATAGAATTTAAAATGTTTGTTTCAGAAGTCAGAATTCTATTATTTGCAAGTCTTATGTGTCTAGATTTTTTTTTTCCTGTCAAAAGTAATGAAGCTATGTAGTAGAGGTTTCCCACTCTGAGAAGACCTTGCACTTATTTAAGGATATTTCTCCTTCTCCCGAGAAAGGAGGCGACAGGGCCTTTGTACTCTGCCTGGATCAAACTGAATATATAGTATCATGTTCAATTTTTAAAGTACATTGATGCCCTGAAGAGGATAAAGAAAAGGGGGGAACAAAATAATAAAGAGTCGGTGTCTTGAGCCCATATCTTAGAAGGTTTGGTTGAAGGAGCTAGAATGTAATCACAATGATGAGAACCCAAATCTTTTCAAAGTTTTCAGATGTTTTAGTGTTCCTGTCATATCCATCCTGGAAGAACATGAACTCCTTGAAGGCAGGTCTGTGCTATTTTTACCATTTTTCCTTTAATGAAAGCATAGTTCCTTGAAAATGTCCAGACCTTAATAAAAGATTACAGGATTACACTGAAATGACTTTAATATGTAATTTGTAATAAAATTGGAGTGACCTTGGGGAGTTGACTCTTTGCAAATTGTTTTTCAACTGCTGTCATCATAGTGACAGTCGTAATGATGTACAGGAAAAGGTGTTACTCTTAAGGGAATAGAGAGTTTCGTGGGAGTCATAAAGGAAAGATGATAATCTCCCCTCCCCTGTAATCAGAGGAAAGGAGAAGGTAGGATTTTTTTTTTAGATTGACTCCTTTTTTCCCAAAAGAAGTTGGGAATGTTGTTTTTTGCCAAGGATGTCAACAAGATCCTTATACATTCCTTTGGTGAGAGTACTCTTCCATCCGTTCATCCATCCATCAATCCATCAATCTATATCTATCTATCTATCTATCTATCTATCTATCTACCTACAAATGTATATGCATGCATATAGGCATGTATGTATACATATATGTAAACACATATATAAATATATACATATATGCTTGTATATAGATAAAAACACTTGAATTTATTTTGAGTAGTGACCTTTAGCTTGTCATATCCCATGCCAGCTTTTCCAGAATTGGATTTTATTATTTTATTTTTAGTAATCATTTCTAAGTTTGGTATAGTGGAAAGAATTCATGAAGTTTGACTAGGAATCAAAAGACCCCGATTAAAATCCTGTGTCTGTGACTTATGAACTAGAATTAGGAAGCTCTACATTTAATTCCTGTCACTAGTATTTGCTAGCTGTGTGACTCTGGGCAAGTCATTTGTCCCATATATGTCTCAGTTTCCTAATACGTAAAATGGAAATAATAATGCATACAGTACTTGCATCAAATAATTTATGTGAGTTTTATGAGACAGAGAATTAGAATATTTTAAGGTTGGAGGAAGAACAAGCATTTACTAAGCATTTACAGTGGGCCAGACAGTGTAATAGGATGCCATTTGATCCCCACAGTAATTGTATGAGGTAAGAGCTAGTGTGTTTTCTACTTAATAGTTGAAGAAACTGAGGGCACATAGGGCACATAGCTAATAAGTATCTGAGGCTACATCTGAACTCAGATCTTCCTGATTTTAGGCCCAGTCCTCCATCCGTTGTGCCTTTATTGTTTTGTGTATTAAAATAAGGGGATTGGACTAGATTAAACCTTTCACAGTACCTTCTAGTTCTAACTACTATGGCCTAAAACTGTTGACAATCTAACAGTTCACATGAAGAGGTTTGTTGTGTTAAGATAAGAAAAAGGATATTTAGCAAAAATACATCCTGAATTCATTGGGTGAAGCTCCCATGCCTATGTGTTAGCCTTACTGGTGTGTCCTCAGAAAATATGAGGGTATAGAGCAACAAATGGCTTCTAATCCTCACCTAATTAGCTCTTCTATTTAGGCCACTGTGAAGTCATGTCAATGTCCTGAATCTTAGGCCAATTAAGTCTCAAGAATGGTTTCATTACCTTTTAAGGGATGACTTGTTGCTTTTACAACCCTTTACCTAGATGTATATATAACGATGCTATTCATATTAATCATTTCTTACGATACAGCAATATTCTTAGCAATCCCAAATCAATAGCCATCTACTTTGGTCGCAATATTTTTCTATCATAAACTGTTGGTAAGATTATTTGGGTATATATGGAACAAAAGATAAATTTTCATATCCTGTTCCATTCCCCTGTTAAGTAGAAAATCAATATAGGAAAAGCACTTTTCTTTCAGAATATATCCTTCAAAATACCAATGTGATATAATAGAGAACTGCTAGACTTGGGAGTCAGGAAGACATGTCTCTGACACACACTATGACTTTGAGCAAATTATTTAATATATTTTAGCCTCAGGAATTTTTTTAAGAATTCACGCACACACATTTCAATGTAATTGATTTACTTTGTACACTTGTTTCACAAATAATAATAAAAAGTATTTTTCTGAGGCAGGGTCCATAAAATTCCATTACATAAGAAAGGCTGAAAACCTTTGTGTTCTGGATTGTTCTCAAAGCAGTAAAATCACAGATCTCCAACATATTGGCCATGGTAAAGTGATCCAAATGAAGGCTTAAACAGAGCCTACAAATGGAATCAAGAAAGTCAAGGATTATATGCCCTTAAATTTCAGAATAGTTGATTAACAAAATATGAATGTGACAAGTAACTAAGAACTATGAGGCAGAGGGGAAAATGTTGATGTACTGATCCCCTTTCAATACAGCAGGACAGATGTGACACTTATGGACAGTTCCCATGGCTGGCTGCAATCAGGAAAGAAAAGAATCTGATTACTGCAGCCACCCTAAGCTGCTTCCCAGCATCACCCAACTCACAGCAGACATTGCTAAGTTACTAGTTATTTTCACATACTTGTCATAACCTTCGTGTCACAGCTTCAGTGAAAAGAGAGCATAAGACAAAGAACTTTAGGGAAAGAAAGAGAAAGCCAGCTGTCAAGACAGTCCTGAATTCTTTCTGCCATACAATTTTTTCACTGTTGTCTGAGAAGGCAGTATCAATCTCTGTGGGCCAAATGTTCAAACACCAGTAACTAATTTGGGAGGTGTTGTCTGACTGCAATCGAGTTGTCGCAAGCTGGAATGGGGGGCAATATCTATCCTTGATTGGCACTTGTTTTGAGAGGCCCAACGAGAATTTAAAAATCTTCTTTAAAAGAGAGGCAGGCCAGGACTAGCAATAATCTCAAAGAAACACATTCTTGCATGTGCGTGAAGAGAGATGCTAGGAGTATCCAGAAACACAACTTTATTATTGTCTTTAAAACAGGACCACTAATACTATTTCTTTGAGACCGTCTTTTAACTCTGCTTGTCCTCTGTAATTTTTTGTAAGATGTTGTAGTTTCTTCCTATAAACTAAGCAACTCCTCTTCATTGCCCTCTGAGTGATAGTCATTTTCAGTTTTTCATATACTGTACTTTTCTGTGACTCATAGTCATGTAATATTGGTAGAATATATTCAAAGATGAGCTTTGATTTCAAGGAGAAGCTTAGAGTATGTTAAGAGACGTGACAAGAAATGTATTATTGACAAAGGAAGTGGACTAAACACCCAGTATGACTGTAATTTAGAGGTTCTCAACCTGAGGTCTGTGTCTTTGAACTATTAGATAGATGGATAGACAAACAGATGATAGATCATAGATTGATAGATCAATAGATCGATAGATAGACAGAAACAGTTAAAGCAACATGAAGAGGCAGCATGCTGGAGTAGAAAGAACCTATTTTCAAATTCCAATTCTGAATGCATTAGTTACAATTCTAGTTAAGTTTAACACTTAACCTAGTCATGTGAATTTTGGAAAGTCATTTAATTTCTTTGAACCTCACTTCCCTCAGCTGTAAAATGGACAAGACAAGGCTCACTTGACAGGGCTGTTCTGAATATTCTTTTTAATCCAAATAATATTTATAATAGTAGTCAACATATACAGAGTACATTAGAGTTTGCAAAACATGCCAGAAATATCTCACTTATTCCTCCCAATAACCATATGTAGTAAGTATTATTATGTCCATTTGTCAAGTGAGGAAACTGAGGATCAGAGGTTATATGATGTATTTGCCTACGGTCAAATAGCTATGAGGGGTGATGCAGCGTATAGAGCACTGGGTCAGAATTAAAATCTGGTCTCATACATTTACTAGCCTTGTGATCTAGGGCAAGTCACTTAACCCTGTTTGCCTCAGCACTTCATCTGTGAAATGAACTCAGAAGGAAATGGAAACCGCTCCAACATCTTTAATAAGAAAACCTCACAAGGGGTCATGAGGAGTGAGACGCAACTGAAATGACTGGACAACAACTTCAGAACAGCTAATGAGTGTCTGAACTCATGTCTTCTTGACTGCAGGTCCAATTCCTTATCCATTCATTACATGACATAACTGCCTTGGTGCTGACAGTGGGCTAGTTTCCAGGAATACAAAATGAAGGAAAGGTATATCAAACATATCATAACTCTTAAGTCATAATGTAAATGTTGACATTCCTTAACCAAAAACACAAAACCAAAATCAACACAAAACATTACTTCCACCCCCTTAGTGCACACAGTAGAACATCCTTTGACCTGCTGCTTTTAAGTTTTGTTTCTCTGTTTGTTGTGTACAAGTGACAGGTTAGCCCTGTCTATGCATCAATGTGAGAAACTTTGGGTTTACACACTCCCTTCTCCCACCAATGCATAGCCATAACTCCTTTCTAAGGTCTTACAGAGTTGCTTGTGGTGCTGAGAATATAAATCCCTTGTGCATGTTCATAATACAACATGTGAAGTCAAATCTGTCTTGAACCTGGGATTCACTGACTTCAGACCAACCCTCCTTGCCAAACTGTCTCTCACGTGTATGTAATATTCTTTTCCAGAGCACTTGGATATCCAGATTCTCAGCTACATTCAGAGCCACTCTGCTTTTCTTTTTTTCCCTCTTATACTATCACATCCCTCTCTAACTCACCATCAGAAAGGGAATAGCTCTGTTAAGAGGTTCTTGTGTGAGAAGTCATTGCAGTCTATGCAAACAAAAGTGAAATTAGCTTTCATGTCCCCCAGCATTCATTAAACAGTCAATCCTAGCCACAGAAATTGCTTCTTCTCATCTTTCTCCATTTGATCAGTGGAAAGACTCCTTTATATATTAAAAAAAAAAGCAAGAAGAAAACTACCAGCAATTTGACACCCCTCTCTGCTCGATGTCAAGGTTTGTTCAATTTCATACTCACTCGACTGTACTTTCTGAGGCTCTCTCTTTTCAAAATGGGCCTCCTTTGATAGTAAGGCATCTTCCAGCTTATTCCTCCAGGCTAAGATCTCTATTTGCACTTCTTACTTTAGAAAAAAAAATTAGCATTTCTGTCTTCCACATTATTAAGGAGAGGCTTTTTTTAAAAGTGCTTATGACTTGACAAAAATGCATTAGCTGTGAAAACTGATGCGAATTTGTGCTTGTGGAGGCTGTAAGAAGAAGCAAAGTCTCCATTCTGAACAGATTGCTTTTTATTATAAAATATGACTCCCATTAGTACTGGGCTCCAGCCAATTCCCTTCTCATAGTTTAAAAAGGAGTTACCTTGACAAGATTCGACTTAAATCACATCTTCATCTGTATTATGGACACAAAAGAACCCTCTCTGCATTAAAGTGACAATAAGTCTGATTTATGATCCTTAAGTAAAGGAATTCATAGTTAAATAAATCAAATGACTTAGAACCTTGGTCCTTTGTGCCTAGGTTTCTGCAAGGTCATAAAAATCTATAAGTGATGACATAGGTTGCATAGAATCAAACAAGCAAACTTTTATAAACTCCAGGCAAAGGATGGGACTTTTAAATGTGCAAATTTAGTTGAGTGAATTTCACTCAGATAAATGGAAAGAAGACAAGCGTTTGATATCAGTGATTATGTGATTTGGAGTTGTTATTGGAACTATAATCATGCCCAAGCACATTTTCTTATCCCTGACAGGTTCCAGACTTACATTTCCTTTGAAGGCTTCCTAATCTCCATAATAATGTAGCCAAACATTATAGAGAACTTCTAAGACATGTGAAGTGCTTTGTATCCATTATCTCATTCTCTTATTACAGTACAAACTTTGGGTTCAATAGGTGCTATTACGATGTCCATTTTACAGAGCAGCAAATGGAGCCTCAGAGAGGTTTATGATTTGCTGCCTGTCACACAGCTAATAAGTGACAGAGACAGGACTTGAACCCAGGTCTATGTGGGTTTAGTTAGTCCTCTAGACACTCATTAGCTGTGTGACCTTAACGCTAATTGCCTCATCCTGGGTCATCTGCAGTCACTGGATTCAGATGGCTCTGGAGGAGAAGTGAGGCTGGTGACCTGCACAGCCCTCCCTCCCTCAAAACAAAGTCAACTGCAAGTCATGTCATTATTTCTCTGATGGTATGGTCTTCTTCAGCAACAAAAGACAAACACACATAGACGCTACCATCATGCTTTGTTTTGTTTTGTTTTTTGCTCAGCCCAAAAGACAAGACTTCAAGTTCACAAAATATTCTACCTGAAAGGGCCATAAAAGAAACAAAACATTAACTTCTCCCTGTTGATTTCAGAAGTTTGCCAAATGTTTTACTCATAATGTGTAGCCAGATGACTACAGACGCTAAATAACAACACAAAAAGCCTGTTCAAAAAAATATGGTGCCAGATCCAATGTTCCTCATGTCTTGTCTGAAATCATAATTTATCTTTTTTAAATGTACTTAATATTAATCTATTAAAATGTAGCTTGTAGTATAATTCATTTCAGTTAATAGAAATATAGATTTGAAGCTAATAGTGATTTCAAAAGCCACCTAGTCCAAATCCCAAAGAAATTGAGACTCAGTGAAGTTATTTGACTTTTCCAAACTTATATAAGCAGTATCAGCAAATGTAGAATTTGAACTGAGATCTCCCTAATGCAGATGGAGTACTTTTTTCCCCACAACATCCAATTCTCTGTGAAAAGTAGCATGACAGATTGGATGTAAAAATAAGAAGAACAAGGCTCAAATGCTGCCTCTAACACTTACTATGTCATAATCTTAAAGTGTCCCAGACAACTTAACAAGATTCTAAGTTTTATAGGAGTTGCCAATTTGCATTGGTGGAAAGAATTTCCACAACAGGAGTTTCCCTGTGTTTAATAAAATCTTAGGTTTAGGTCCATGTAGAATGAGAAAATTTGTTAGTTTGAAACCTCCTTAAATAATTTCATAATCAATATAATATAATCTTTAAATTATTAATTCTACTCCCATGCCTCTTCACCTTAGAACGTCACAGAACCTCTAGATCACAGTGGAAGTACCGTACACTATGAAACTGAAGCTCACTCATTTTTTCTCAGTGATATCTGATTCTTTCTGACTCCACTTGGGGATCTTCTTGTCAAAGATACTGAAGTGGTTTGCCATTTCCTTCTTCAGCTCATTTTACAGATAGGAAAAATGAAGCAAACAGAGTTGAATGACTTACCCAAGGTCATAGATAGTAAGTATCTGAGGCCATATTTGAACTCAGAGAGAAGAGTCTTCTTGATTTCAGGGCTTCTAATAGTCTATCTATTTGGCTACTTAACTTCTCTATGAAACTATAGTCCCTGCTTGAATGGTTATTTCCTTTTGAAATATCTGTATTAAGGAAAGTATCCAGGGTAGCCTCTCTAGGCTCCACCTACTCGTGAATCCCCAGTTTTTTTCTACCATGCCACAGGAGTCTCCTCATCCTGTATCATGCCAATCAATCTTTGACTTCTCATATTGCAAATATACCATGAACCAGCAACCCCCTTCCTTGCAGAATGTCCATTTTAAGGAAAGTGGAAAGAGCAGCCATGGTTTCATTCCTTTCCAAGCTCCACTCCAACTTATCTTCCCCTTCCTATACTCACCCTCCTGTTATGTCCTGTCTTCCACTATTACAATCTAATTTCCTTGAGGGTAACAACTCTTTCTGCTTCTTATTTTCATTCCCATAACTTAGCATAAGGGTACTCCCATAGTAAACTCCTAATAAAAGATTGTTGACTTGTTGACTCTTCTATAACAGAGAAAATAATTGGTTAGTATAATCAACTTGTTGACATTTCCCAGTCATCATGGAACAAACTTATTGGTTACATAAAACCTGAACTAATTTTTCTAAGTTTTTAATAGTTGGGACTATAAACGTAGATGTCTTATCACCTACTTTAAATGTGAAAATTATGGTTTTTTACAAAGTTTCAGCATCTCATATATGTCAGCAAGATGGTGGAATCAGAGAAGAACTGGAAAAGAATCTAGACAAAATCCCTTTTAAAAAAATGTGTTTTCCATTGCAATCAGTAATGGACAGGACCACTTTTATTAGCATGAGAATAAAGGGACCAATTACTTGCAGAACCTAAATGCTCATTGGAGAAATCAAGCCTGAATTTGAATTCTATTTGTTCTTTAAAAAGCTTAAAGCATAGCTATTTTTAAACAGAGTTTAACTAAGCAGCTTTACATTTAAATATACTAAATGTCACTTATGAACTATAACAATGTGCGGGATAAAAAGTCACAAGAACTATTAACAAGTGTTCAATTTTTAGGGGTTTTTGTCATGTAAAAGTTACTGTAATTCTTTCTTTTGGAAGAAGAATTCCCACGTTCATGCATTGAAGGCCATAGTGTAATTCGATTTTTGTCTGTTTGTTTTGTTTTTTCCTGGGCATGGTGGTGATGGATTTGCATGTTTTCGCATATCTGGAATACTGGAAGTATTTCCAGAAGACATGTTTTAGCAAGAACATTGATCACCTGGAGGATTATCTAAAAGGGAGTGACCAAGATGGTGAAGAGCCTAGAAATTACAGCAAATAAAGTTTAATTGATGTTTAATGTAGAACATATAAAATGTAGGAGAAGGGGGTCATAATAGCTATATTTAAATATTTGGGGGCTATCATGTGGAAGAAGTATTAAAATGGCTCTGCTTGGACCCAGAAGAAAAATTTAAAAGTAATCATTGGAAACTACATAAAAGCAGATTTCAGTTTGATTAAGGAGAAAACCTCCCCACAGTTAGAACTATTCAAAAGGAGTGAATAGGCTGTATTGGAGGTAGCAAGGTTACTCTCTCACCAGAGATCATCAAGCAGATGGTGAATGACTCTTGTTAGGGATTGTGTAGAGGGAATTCTAGTCTTCGTTTATATTGAACTAGATGGCTTCAGAGTTCCCTTCTCATGCTGATGTTCAGTGGATCTGGATCATTTATGCTATCTCACTCCATCTATTTTGGAAGAAAAAAAAAACAAAACATGAATTTGTAGGACAGGTGGCCATGGTGAGGGAATGCAATCTGTGGCTCTGGAAACAAGCCAAGCTTACTGGCCCACACAGAAGAATGAAACCCATGACCTTGTAAATATAGAAAAGATTAATGATCCAGTATAATTAAGTCATCCACAATAATTGCTGAGAAGTTGTCACCTCCAGTCTCCCTGTATTAATATTGCAAAGCAGACATAAGGAGTCAGGGTTTCAGTAGAAACCCTTAGGATGAAGGAGAGGGGCAGAGAGAACAAAATAAAACAAATTGTAAACCCCAATTTTAGCAGGAAGATTGTAGTAAGTACTCATCCAAATGGTAACTATGGGCTTCAATGTCAAGCAGGCAGTAAGTGGCAGAGCTAGTGGCTTGAGCCTCCCTAACAAACTGTTTCACCAACTGTTATGTTTGTTGGTGGAACTGAGGTTCTATATTAGTGCATTTTTGGTCACCTTGAGTTTCTAGAGCTTCCATATTATAGTAATTTAGTATGGTTAACCCATAATACTTTAGTATTTGTAAAGGACTGTCTCATTAAAAGTCTGCCTCATCTTAGCTACTTTTTATTGTCATTCAGCATAATTTTTCTGTTACTGCTGTTATTACCAAAGATAGAATCACTTTTAATTAAACAGGACTCTTAATATTTGGTGATAGAATCGGGAGATGATCTGGACGCAGTGATGATAGAACTTGGATAAGGGAGGTTTAACGGAAAAGAAAGGGATACAGCTTACCATAGACACTTCAGACCTGGACAGTTGTGACTATGGTGGCATTCAAAATAAACATAAAGACATTTTGAAGAGGACAGGGCTGTAAGGGGAAGAGAAGTTCCAGTTTTGCATATTCTGAGTAGGAGGTGCTATTGGTACAGTTCAAGAGCAAGTGCCCAGCAGAAAACTAAAGATAGGAGACTAGAACTGAACAAAAGCAATGATAAGGGAGACACAGATTATAACTAGATCTCAGTGGAGGAGTTGATTGAAATCACTGCACTGGATGATGTTATGTAAATAAAGAGGAGGAAGGGAGAGGAGAAGAAAGGGGAGGAGAGGAGGGGAGGAGAAAGTGGAGATGGGGGTGAGGAGAGGGAGAGGAGAGGAGGGGAAGGGACATTGTGGCAGAAACAAATGAAGGGAATTGCAAGCAAAGGATAGGGCCATTGCCACAATGAAGTTAAGGAAGATAAGCATAGAAAATGAAAGATCATTGAAGTATAAAGGTCATTAGTAAACCCCTTCAGTAAAATATTTGGAATGGAATTCAGATCAGAAGAGACTGAGTAGGAGAAAATAAAGACATGAAAACCACAAGCGTAAACTGCATTTTCCATACATTCAGTCCTGAATGGGAAGAGAGAGATTAAAAAATAGCCTAAGGGAGTAATGAGGTCTAGAAAAAAATAAATAAGATGAGATGATAATTTTAAGCTATTGTTACTATTTCTTATGTCCTATATCATAATTTTTAACTAAAAATTATGATGACACTTCTTAGAATTACCACAGGCTAATCAAGTTTTTCTAATGCCTCATTTTATTTCTCTACATAGTTTAAATGTTTCTTATGTGAAGATATATATTGAAAATTGTTTTCTTGCCTATTTGAAAAAACACATAGCAGGGTCTCCCCTAATCAAACTGCCCTTAATGGGCAGGCCCATTAATGAGTGGGG